>NC_142741.1:4237500-4555000 GCF_051943395.1 Hippocampus bargibanti | reverse complement strand
CTTCAGTTAAAGCCACGTGATTGGTCAAGAACGCAGCAGTGAGCGGGTAGGGTTAAACATTAAATACATAGGCAGACGACAGTGAGAGATAGTGAGAAAATGGATAGAAAACAGTGAAATTTGGACTCGTTTCAACTTTGATAGTTCAAAGGCGAGTGTAGACTGCAAGATTAAAATATCACATCAATCAGGCTCCACAAATTCTCTCCCGGCAAATTGGCGTTTTCGTGTTTATTATGTTTGTTAAAGTCATTATAAGTGCCTTGCATGCTGGGTCCGAGAGGACAGTAATTTCATGCTGTATGTCATGCATATTAGCATATTTGACAATAAAGCTGACTTTGACAAATGATCCGCACAAGCCATCTGTACACTTGATGCAAAAAGCTATCAACCCAGCTAAACAGAACACAATTGATGAGGAACAAGGTAAAATTATGGCAGAGAAAGCACCTACAAGGGATCATTCCTCAAGATGGTGAAAGAAGAAGGCTACGTTCCTCATCAAGTGTTTAATGCTGATGAAACCGGCCACTCCATTCCATCAAGCCATCAACGACCATCACAAAGGTCAATAAAAGTACTTTATTATACTGTACTGTATTTTTTTCATTACAATACAATAGCACATTTATTATACATAAAATAAGGTTTCTTTTATGTAGTTTTACGGCTTATTTAGTAGAAAATTATGTTTTATGGGAACCTGGCAACGGATTATTCTCATTTTAATGGTTTCCTATGGGAAATTAATTTTTGCGGTACACACTTTTTCGCCTTACACACTGTCTGGGAACCAATTAAGTTTGTAAGCCAAGGTATCACTGTTTCTGGATGCGGCCCTGCTGTGACGATCTGACAAGGCGGACACAATGGTCGTCGGCGAGAATCGGCGGCACTTTGGCTTGGGTGGACGTACCCTGAACAATTAACTAGGAACCATTAGCACTCAGAACAATTAGCGGTCCCGAGGCCCTTGGGAGCGGGCGTGGCCCGGCATTAGGGACCACCATGGCTAATTTCCCTCCGGGGGGGTACTGCGCACGGACGCACAGGCACACACTTTATGTTGTCACTGTGTCTTTTAATGAGGCGACGGCATCGCTCCCGGCGGTTCATTTAGCGACTTAGCGCCGGGTGCTGACATTTGCACACAATTAGCATTAGCGCCTGCGCGAGCGGTAGCGCGTCTGAGCCGGCCGGACAGGAGCAGGTCAACGGCGGTTCAACGGCGGTTCAACTGCTCTCAACGGTCACCCCAGACCAAGTTTGAGGTCACGACAGAACGATGGCCCGTTTGCGAGAGGGGCGCTAACCAAGTCTGGTCCCTTTGCGGAGTGACGTCAGCACCCCTCTTTCCCTCACCGAGGCCGGCACCTCCGTTCGCCACCGCCACAAAGCGCCTGTTGTGCGTCGGGCGCGCTGTCGCCGCCCGAGCGAGCGTCTTTGTTTGTCGCTCAGCTGCGCTCGTGATTTATAATAATAATAATAATAATAATAATTCATTTCATTGCTAAGCGGCTTTCAAAACTCTTAAGGTCACTTTACAGTCACCGCATACATTTTTCTGTGGGTGAGCAGCGGCAGCCACACGCGCCAGCGTCCACTCAACCGGAAAGTAACTTAAATAGATAGAAACCTAGCTAAATGATAGCTAGCTAAAAGATAGCCAGCTAAAAGATAGCCGGCGTTAAAAAGCTGACGAGCCATAGCCAAAAGTTTTAGGCGGTTGACACTTGTTGGAGGAAAAATAAATTTGAAAAATACATTTTGCATTTTGCTAAAACCGATTCAAAATACAGTGATACCTTGGCTTACGAACTGAATTGGTTCCCAGAAAGTGTGTGTAAGGCGAAAAGTGTGTATTCCAAACATTAATTTCCCATAGGAAACCATTAAAATGAGATTAATCCGTTCCCAGGTCCCCATAAAACATCATTTTCAACTAAATAAGCCTTAAAACTACACAAAATAGACCTTATTTTATGTATAATAAATGTGCTAGGTATTGTAATGAAAGAAATAAACTGTACTGTAGTTGTTTTATTTAATAAAGATTTCCACTGAATGGACGCTGGGCCAAACGACTGCGGGCCCCACGGAGGAGGCTAAAACCTTTTCAGCTTGATGTTGGCATATGTGTTGTTGTCACACCGCCCCAGTAACCGCCCCACCACCTCCCCTATACACCTGATCAGGTCTCAGGAGTTTGTGCATCCTCATTAGCAAATATTTTTCTTGTGTTTGTTAATTGTGCCCTTCTCCAGCAGCTGTCCCCCTCCCCACGCCAACCGCCCCCCTTGCCGCTGCTCCCTAACAGCCACTAATTGTCATCGTCAGGAAATGAGGCCCGTCACAACCGCAAAACAGGCCGCCTACATCCACGCCGCCGCGCGTCGGGCCATCAACACGTCCACGGAAGACGGAAGCCCTGCCCCCCAAAAGACGTCTGAGGGACCCCAAGAGGATGTCGCCAATGACCAGATGAGGTGACAAAAGGTCAGAAGGTCGAAAAGGAAGATGGAGGCAATCCCAACAGTCGCCCAACTTCACCCGAGAGAAAACGGCGAACTGCGAGGAAAAGTCATCAACCGGCACGCCTGCTACAAAGCGCAGATGTAAACCTACCCCCCCCCCCCCATAACCCCTCGCAACGTGAATTGGCGCATTGGCAATCCAATCCAATACAGTACTAGCTAGCTACTTAGCTGGCTATCTATTTTTGCTATCTATTAGCTACCTGGCTGGCTATCGAGCTGGCTATCTATTTATTATATAGGTATCTAGCTGGCTAGCTAGCTGTCTATCTGGCTATCTATTAGCAAGCTAGCTTTCTATCTATTTCAGTAACTTTCAGGTTGAGTGGACGCTGGCGCGTGTGGCTGCCGCTGCTCACCCACAGAAAAACTGATGCAGTGACTGTAAAGTGACCTTGAGAGCGTGTGTGCGTTGTGTACCTGCGCTGCCGAGTTGGTCCAGGAGGCGCGAAGCTCATCAGGACTTGACTCGGCCTTCAATCGGGACACCGGCTGCATCTTGTCCGACTCCACCTTGGCATGTTCGATGCAACGCTGACAGCTCAGCTCCACCAGGACTCTCACACACCAGGAAGACATTCTAGCAAAAGAACAACAACAACAAAAACCAAAGACAAATTGAGAGACAGAAGGTCAAGACATCACTGGTCTTGTTCCTGCTCACGACTTCCTGTTGCGCCTTGTTGGACTTGATTTCAGGTTGGAGTCTTACTGGCTTCTCACGGTCGACCACGGCTTGTGATTGATTGCGGTGCTTCTTGGTTCTTATCACGGGTTGCGATTGGTTCTTGGACTCATCTTTGGTCCTTCCCCTGGACCGGTTGATCTCCCACTCCAGGTGCCCCTTAAGTTCTATGTGGCTGTCTCAGCTTCCTTTTGGTTTGGGGCCTATTTGCTTTTAGGAGTGGATAGAACTTGTACGATGACCCTTAACTGTTGCTTCATCATTCTGCAATTGGGGGCGAAAGGGGCCGTTCAGATACTCCTTAAGTGTGTGTGTGTTTGTTTGGACAAACAAATGTAGGGTTCAAGTCCAATGGCTCAAGAAGGTCAAAGACGGACTCGGTTCCAGATGCTCCACTGGCTCGCGGAAGACTTTCCTCCATTGTTATGCCTACGTGAGCGTGCGCAAGTGCGAGGGTGCTGTCAGTTTGATGAGACGGGGGGCGTGTGGGGGGCTGTTGGCGGGGCTGAGGTCACATATGCGCGAGTGTTTTTGGCGGTCACTGGTCCAGAGGGGCGCTGGGCGCAGACCATCTGCTCACCGGTGCCGACATTTACCTGCCGCGCTCTTGGCCACTGGCCATAACCACACACACACACACACAGGGTCACGCCACACCAAATGACAGGCTGAGAGCAGATGTCCGTCAAGCGTCCTTGTCCACTTAATTAAGCAAAATCAGCACACACACACTCACATTCACACACACACACACACGCATGCACAGTGATCGCAGAGGGGACTTCAGATGTGGAGCCAAGTCGGCGACACGGGAGAGTCGGCGGGGACGTCAAAGATGGCCTAATCGCTGACTGGACATCAGTTGTCAGAACCAAAGTGGTCTGTGATACACCCCCCCGAGACCCAGAGACCCCCAGGAATAAATCTTAGATGAACCACAAACAATTTGACGGGCAAATGATGATAGAGGTGCAAAATGCTTTCTTCTTCCTGGGGAAACCGAAAGCAAAAACCGAGAGCCACCGGAGTAAAATCAGGAGTCGGTGTGTTTCTTTTCTGCTCGTGTTTATTGCGGACAGCAGTGAACAAAATTACACATTAGTCTGGCGTTCGGTTGTTGGAGGTTGAGTGGGCAGTGGGGGGCAGAGGAGTAGCTGACTCCCTCTGAGTTGATCAGATATGATGGCCAGTCCAAAGCTGGACCCCTCAGTGGTCGCAGCCAAACAGGTCCATGGACACTCGGTGCTGCTCTGGGAGGGAACGGGCGGCCACGAAAAGCTGGAGGCTCTTGAAGTTGTAGAAGTGGTTTCCTACGATCACCCGCACCCCGTGAGGGCCACACATGGCGGCGTCCACCTTCTGGAAGGCCGTCAGGGTGCGCTCGTTGGTGGCCTCGTGAGGAGATTTCTTCAGATCCACGTCGAAGATGTGGTTGCCTGAGAAGGACAAAGTCACGAGCTTTGGGGCGCGAAGGACAAGACCGCAAGGGACCGTCGGGAAAAATCGGGTGTGGGCAAGACAATCAAGTCAAACCAAACCGGCGGCGACCTTGTGTAACGGCGAATTCTTCTGCTTTGATCCCTTCTTGGGCATTAGCTTAGCGTTCTGCGAGCCGCCATCTTCCCTTGCGCTCCGCGACGATTTGAAACCAACTTCTTCTCTTATAAAATTGCACTTTGTCAAATCGCGACGAGTCCCGAAGCTACCCAGAAGTCTTAGGATGTTTGTTGTAGCAGTTGGACACCGATCGGCCAACCAAAATCCAACCGCACGACCGTAACAGATCCCGCTGGGGCCTGTTCAAGTATAGACCACCCCTTTGAGACGCGGGTCGGTAATGGAGATGGAGCCCAGATTCCCCAATCCATTGACTTCAAACTTTGTGGGCCATCTCGAGAGCAGCGGTTCTACAGGAGTGCTGAAAAGAAGAGTCTTATCCGAAAAGGCGGCGGGACAGGTCACCTTTGATGACGTGAGCAATTTGGTCACCCTCGCAGACAAAGGCGGCGTCGATGGGGCCCTCCAGACCCAGAACTTCTTTCACCGATTTGGGGTAGCCCTCGACCAAGGTGTGCGGCTCGCTGACCTTGTACACGTACAGTGTGTTGTCCTGCACCGAGAGAGGACCGCCGCAACGTTGGCACCAGAGTCCGAAGAAGCAAAGGCCCGCCAGCTGACGGTGGACGGGTCAAACCTTCATCATGTAGAGGTGGTCCTCGTGGGAGAAGACGGCATCCACCTCACTGTGCAGTTCTTTGAAGGATGCCTCGATGGTGTCGGCCTTCACTGTGTCGTTGTTGCC
Organism: Hippocampus bargibanti; assembly: GCF_051943395.1. Lineage (NCBI taxonomy): Eukaryota > Metazoa > Chordata > Actinopteri > Syngnathiformes > Syngnathidae > Hippocampus > Hippocampus bargibanti. The sequence continues at coordinate 4,549,476 of NC_142741.1, read as the reverse complement.
GTCTCTCTGGAGGAAATGATGACCTGAGGAAAGAAGGGGCGTGCAGCTTTACCGGTGGGACGCCTTGACCCGCCTCCACCTTCGTCGGCCGGCGCTCACCTCTGAAGGCGTACAAGTTGCCTTCGTCGTCGGAGGTGATGGCATCCAGGTGAACGTGGCTGCATCTCTCGCGCTCAACGATGTCGGTCTCCTCGCCTGCAACGCCAGGGCAGCCTCAGCGTGGCGATTCGCGGCAAAAGGGACGCTTTACCGCAAGAACAGGGAAGACTTACTGTAGTTGGAGCACCTCATGAAGAAGTCGCGGGCCTCCTTGGGGTATCTGCCGTGCACCTCTCCGGTCTTGGCGTCAAATTTGGAGAACTGGTGTCCGTGGAAGCAGTAGTAGTGCTCCATGTAGCGGAAGGCCGACGTGCAGTTGGGCATGGTCTTGAACTCTCGGTGTTCCACCGCCTTGTTGCCCACGTGGAAGTGGTAGATTTCGTGTTCTGCCGGGCGGAAGGAGCCGATGAACATTCGGTTGGGTCGAGTGTAACGCCGGGCGCGAACGTACCCTTGAAGAAGATGACTTCGTTCTCCTCGCAATCTGGCTCGGGACACACCACGGCGGCATCCAGGTGGTCCGGGATGCCCGGGAAGACCTCGGAGATGAGCTTGGGGAAACCTTCCTCCAACTTGTGCTTGTAGTAGGCGTACACCTTGTCGTCCTGGAGGCAACGAAACTCAGTCGCTTACCATTCATAGAACCCATCTTTTCTTTGCTGTCTATGAGCTAATTAACTAGCTGGCTATCTACATAGCTAGCTATCTATTAGCTATCTATCAAGCTAACTCGATATTAGCTATCTATCTAGCTAGCTAGCTATATAGCTGTTAACTAGCTATTAGCTAGGTAGCTACTTTCTATCTGAGTTCTTGAGATGAGTGAACGCTGGCGCGTGTGGTTGCCGCTGCTCACCCACAGAAAAAAAACTTTATCCTGTGACTGTAAAGTGACCTTGAGAGTTTTAAAAGGCGCTTAGAAATCACATGTATTATTATTATTATTATTATTATTATTATTATTATTATTTTGCCGTTGCCGGCCTAAATTTCAAGCGTCGCCTGCGTTTTGCCGAATCTCGGGAAATATAACCTGCACATACCACAAAGAAGTAGAGGTGGTCGTGGTCGGTGCCGTTCTCATAGTGCATCCGGAAAGCTGCATCCAGGTGGTCAAGAGGATGGTCGGCAGGGTCCAGCTCGGGGAAAGAGTCTTTGAGGAGCTCTGCCTTGCCGTGGAAACCCTTGAACAGGTGACGACCCTTGAAGAAGAAAGGGATACTCTCCTCGCTGACCGTCACCGCGTCCATCTCCAAACCCAAGCAGCGGTCCGGGACATCTGTGCGGATGAGGACAAGTGACACGGGGACGGGGTGTAAACCACCGAGCACCTGTGGAGGTCGCCTCCGTAGGTGCTCGGTGGGAGGTGGCCAGATCAAGTCAGAGTCATGCCGAGTTATTATTATAGTTATTATGATTACTACCCGGCTGGCTATCTAGCGAGCTACCTAGCTGGCTATCTATTTGCTATCTGTTAGCTATCTGGCTAGCTCGCTATCTAGCGAGTTGTCTATCTATTAGCTCTAGATTGGCTATCTATTAGCTAGCTAGCTTTCTATCTATTTGAGTTATTCCATTGAGTGAACGCTGGTGAGTGTGGCTGTCGCTGCTCACCCACAGAAAAACTGAAAAGTGACCTTGAGAATTTTGAAAGGTGCTTATTAATGAAATGGTTTATTATTATTATTACTACACGGCTAGCTATCTATTTGCTATCTATTAGCCATCTAGCTGGTTATCTATTAGTTACATGGCTACCTAGCTAGCTGTCTATTAGCTATATATTAGATAGCTAGCTTTCTATGTATTTGAGTTACTTCTGGGTTGAGTGAAAGCTGGCGCGTATGGCTGCCACTGCTCACCCACAGAAAACCTTGACTGAAAAGTGACCTTAAGAGTTTTGAAAATCGCTTATAAATCAAATGTATTCTTCTTATTATTATTAAACGCCAAAGAATACAAATCAGTTTGGAGGCGAGTTTTCAAGATGGAGGGGTAGGGTTGTGTGGAGGGGGGGGGGGGGGGCGTTGTTCAGAAAGAAACTGCAACGGCACTCGCTTGCTTTGAGCCGGTCATTCGCCAACTCAGTCAAGAGGAAGACGAAGAAGATCAAAATGGAGCCTCGTTCGCTCGTTCACTCACCGGAATGGTCGCCGTGGCTGCAGGAGAAAAGGAAGAGAAGAGGTGTCACTTTGTTTTTTTTTTTTTTGGGGCAAAATGGCCGAACTCGAGGCCGCCCGTTGGCCCCGATAATAATAATGTCTGCCGGCCTTTTGCTGCCGACCCGCGACATTGTTTCTTTCTTCATCACAAAATGTTTGGAGAAAAGAAGAAAATGAATGAACAAGTTGATATGATAGCATTATTAATATGAAAAGCAAATTAGTGACAGCTGATCATCAGACCAGAGTAACCACAGGGAAAGTGAAAGTTTGTGGATGTTCTCTGTGCACATATAAATCAAGCCATATAAATAAAAATTGTTAGATATAGTGTATTTTTTTTACATAAGTAATCCATTTTTCACATAATTTTACATGATTTTTGGGAGTTCATTCATTTAAGCAACAAAACAAAAACAAACAAACCGAGGAACCATTTGGGAGCCAAAAGAGTCGGATCTTTTTAGTGAGCCGAGCCAAAAGAACCGGCTCTCTGAAAAGAGCCGCAATTCCCATCACTACAGCCAACTGTCAAAACTCCCTCCTCTCCCCCTCTCAAATTTCCTTCGCTGAATACTTGTTTCCCTTTGGCGCCATCTTGCGGACCTACGGAGAGGCTACAAAAACATGCGAGGGCTTGGTGTTCTGGAGGTGGTGTATGGGGGTGTAAAATAGCGAAAATAGGGGAACTAGAAAATAGTGGCAAGGGCTCAGAAGGCGAGCTCAAGTCAGGGGTCACCATCGTCGCCCCGTTTGGAAGGGAAGTCCCAATAGAACGCCACCAATAACCAAGCGGGATTCGCTTGGAATGAAAGCAAATACAGTCTTTCGCCTAGAAGACCGTCGGTTGGTCCAGTTTACTAGTGGCCCGGTCGGACAACTGGACCGCTATATTTTCGACCGACCCGACCGTCCCACCGCGCTTTCGCACTATTGCCATCAGAACCGGTCACTCGACGGACGTGGCGAAAAGACTTACTGGTCGGCCCACGCCGAGGCCAAGGACAGGCACAGGACAGCGGAGAGCAGGAGTTTCATGACGGCTCAAGACCCGAGGTGGCGACTCCGCTGGCCCGACTGGCATTTATAGGATCAGGATCAGCGGGAGCGGGGGCGAGCCGGAACCGTTCGATCGAGAACGCAGTGTTCCCGAGATGCGCCCACGTGGACCCGCGCAACCCCAGCAAATCAATACAACCCCCTGATATCCTTGGCGGCGAGTGGGCAAGGGTCCCGGAGTCAATCAAGTGCAGTCCAGGAACCGACGGGGTCAACGGGTGGATGCGGAACCGGAGGTTTCCCCAAGCCCCCCCACTGAGAGGTGACTAACCCTACGAGCGAGCGGGGTGACGCGTACGCTGGCCCTTGAACGGCCCGGATGGTGAACATTAACAGAATTTGGACGGACGGTCAACAACCGCCTAATCAAAGGGAATCAAGTTCATCCAGCTCAAGTGTGCGGGGGGTTTTCAGTCCCTCCTCCGTGGCAGATTCGGCGCACCGTCCCCTCCAGGGTCACTTCGGGACCCCTCTGTGCACCACGATCCACTTTCTTGCTTCGAACTGACCCCGTTGCAAAGGGGATTCGGTGTTTGGGGGGGGGTCCTTGCTTATTGGGTCACCCGTGTCAGTTTCGGCTAATGTGGGACGCTTGCATTTGGGAAACTTGGTTCGGTTTTCCTCGCAAATGGTCAGCCGCCGCTTAGCAGAATTCAGCGGCCAACGGGGCCCTAGCTGGCTTGCCTCTGTATGTAATGCATTATTATTATTATTTGCTAGCTATTTATGATTATTATTTGCTATCTATGAGTTCTGGCTAGCTAGCTAGCTAGCTATCTGGATGGCTAGCTAGCTACCTGGCTGGCTAGCTAGCTATGTATCTATTCACTATCTAGCTGGCTATCGAGCTAGGTATCTGTTGTCTATCGATTGGCTAGCTAGCTAGCTTTCTATCGATTTGAGTTACTTCCAGGTTGAGTAAACACTGGCGTGTGTGGCTGCCGCTGCTAACCCACAGAAAAACTGATCATTTGACTGTAAAGTGACCTTGAGAGTTTTGAAAGGCACTTAGAAATGTAGTATTATTAGTATTATAATTAGTATGATCAGAATTTGCTAGCTATTTCTTCTTCTTCTTATTATTAATTGCTATCTATGGCTGGCTAGCTAGCTATCTGGCTGGCTAGCTAGTTATCTATTCACTATCTAGCTGGCTGGCTATCTAGCTAGGTAACTGTTGTCTATCGATTGGCTAGCTCGCTAGCTTTCTGTCTATTTGAGTTACTTCTGGGTTGAGCGAATGTTGGTGCATGTGGCTGCCGCTGCTCACCCACACAAAGACTGATCCTGTGACTAAAGTGACCTTGAGAGTTTTGAAAGGCGTGTAGAAATGAAATGTATTATTATTATTATTATAGTCTGACGCCCAATCCCATTCCTGTACGAGACCTTGAACTCCCTCGCCACGGTGCTGGCCGGCCCTGCCGCAACGCGTGTTGTCCGAATTGACCCCGGCGGCGTTGGCGTGGACATCCAACGGCCCCACAAAGGTCACGCTGGTGTTTGCTGGAGGCCGGCGTGTTTGCCGAGCCGCCTCCAGACTGTGGGAGGAAAATGGCCGGCGGGGCCAGGAACCGCCTTCATCGCGCACAGCCCCCGAAAGGTCGTTTCAGTGCGCTTCTAGTGCACGTTGAGGCGACTAGCTATAAAGATAGCCAATATATAGCTAATAGATAGACAGCTAGCTAGGTTGCTGTATAATTAATAGATAGCCAGCGAGCCAGCCAGATAGCTGATAGCAACTAGATAGCCAGCCGGGTAATAATAATAATAATAGATTTATAAGCGCCTTTAAAAACTGTCAAGGTCACTTTTCAGTTTTTCTGTGGGTGAGCACCGGCAGCCACACGCGCCAGTGTTCATTCAACCCGGAAGTAACTCAAAAAGATAGAAAGCTAGCTAGCTAATAGATAGCCAATCTATAGCAGATAGACAGCTAGCTAGGTTGCTGTTTAACAGATAGCTAGCCAGATAGCTAATAGATAGCTAGGTAGCTAGCTAGATAGACAGCCGGGTAGTAATCATAATAACCATAATAATAACAGTAATAACAATAACGATAATAATAATAATAATAACAATAATACATTTGATTTCTAAGCGCCTTTCAAAACTCTCAATGTCACTTTACAGTCACAGGATAAGTTTTTCTGTGGGTGAGCAGCGGCAGCCACACGCGCTAGTGTTCACTCAACCCGGAAGTAACTCAAATAGATAGAAAACCAGCAAGCTAATAGCCAATATATAGCTGATAGACAGCTAGCTAGTCGTATGACTAACCATCTAGATAGCTAGCGAGCCAGCCAGATAGCAAATAGATAGCCAGCTGGGTAGCTAGCTAGCTATTTTTGCCCAGCGAGACACTTTCTGGCGGGCGTGCTCACCGTCATCGCCCCCTTTGGAAGCTAACGCCCGGAATTAGCACGCGGGAGACATTTGTAATGAAAATAAATACATTTTTCTTTATTATTCAGAGGCAGGGAGACGTCCCCACATGGGTAAAAGTCGCACACTTTGGTTCAAAGCGAAGGCCGCCCCAGTTGGTTAGCGACAAAGATTCACAGCGGCCAAGGAAGGAACAGCGAGCGACATGGCGGATGAGGTCGTGGGGGTCAAACAACCCCAAAAATAAAATCAATCGCAATAGCGGACGGACACGGCATCAAGTGAATGAGTGGACACCTTCCTTAGAACTTTCAAGACAAGCTTGGTGGCCCCTTGTCAACGTCAACATAACAAACATGTCCCTTTATATTTTAGCTAGCTAGCTAGCGCGCTACCCGACCACGCGGCTATGATCATGGTGTTGACCAAGTAAGCGGTGAAATTGCTCCGAAATCAGCCGAGAGACGAGCAAACTGGGACAGTCCTGGCGTGTATTGGCGGTGACGGCACTGGTCTACGGTCCCGGCTTCTACCGGTCCGAGCGTTCCCGGCTTCTAACGGTCCGAGCGGTCCCGGCTTCTACCGGTCCGGGCGGTCCTGGCTTCTACCGGTCCGAGCGGTCCCGGCTTCTACTGGTCCGAGCGGTCCCGGCTTCTACCGGTCCGAGCGGTTCCGGCTTCTACCGGTCCGAGCGGTCCCGGCCTCTACGGATGCCTCTGGTTGTTCCGGTTTTGGTTCCTGGGGAGCGGATCCACTTACTCCTCCCATTTTCAGTCTTGCTGAGCGCGTGAGGTCTCTGCGCTTTGGGAAATCGTTTCTTCTTGTGGGGCTCGCTCGGCTGTGTTTACTGATCTGGAGTCTTGATGAGTGCGCTCCCGGTCTGATTTGCTCCCCCTGTTGACCGGAGTCGGTTCTGAAGAGCGCCTCACGACTTGTTCCGGGTCCTACTTTTTGATCCCACTAATGACAGGCTGGGGTCCCATCGAGCGATAGTGGTCCCGGTGCTGGTTCCTGCTGATGTCAAGACCGCTGGCGCTTGTGGCGTTTGTGTTGGTGCAAAGGTGAAAGTGCTCACCGGTTGCTCGGTGCCGGTTATACCAGCGACAGTCCAAAGTCACCGGCTATTGTTGCTCTCAGTGTCGTCGACATTCAGTGTTGCGCTGCCGCATTGTTGCAGATGCGCCGACCGGGCTACAGGTGGAGGGGCGCCTGCTCGGGTGACGACAGTTCTTCGAAGTTCGCTTCCTGGGTCACGTTCTCGCTGACCTGCACGAAGCACAATGACACGTTTTGTTTTTTTGGGGGGGCGGGCACTCCCCCCAACAATAACCAAGAAAATTCTGCTTGTGTCCAATTTGTTAAAAGATATTTTGAAAAGACAAGAGGGCCGTGCCCCAAAAACCACTCAACAACCCAAAAAAAAAACAACAAACAAGAAAATTCTGTTTGTTTCCAACTTGTTAAAATATATTTTGAAAAGACAAGAGGACCGTGCCCCAAAAACCACTCAAGAACCACCCAACCACCCAAAAAAAAAAACAAACAAGAAAATTCTGCTTGTGTCCAACTTGTTAAAAGATATTGCGAAAAGACAAGAGGACCGTGCCCGAAAACCACCCAAAAAAAAAACAACAAACAAGAAAATTCTGCTTGTGTCCAACTTATTAAAAGATATTTTGAAAAGACAAGAGGACCGTGCCCGAAAACCACCCAAAAAAAAAAACAACAAACAAGAAAATTCTGCTTGTGTCCAACTTATTAAAAGATATTTTGAAAAGACAAGAGGACCGTGCCCTAAAACCACCCAAAAAAAAACAACAAACAAGAAAATTCTGCTTGTGTCCAACTTATTAAAAGATATTTTGAAAAGACAAGAGGACCGTGCCCGAAAACCACCCAAAAAAACAACAAACAAGAAAATTCTGCTTGTGTCCAACTTGTTAAAAGATATTGTGAAAAGACAAGAAGACCGTGCTCGAAAACCACCCAAAAAAAAACACCAAACAAGAAAATTCTGCTTGTGTCGAACTTAAGATATTTTGAAAAGACAAGAGGGCCGTGCCACAAAAACCACCCAAAAACCACAAACCACGGTAAATCCACCCAAAAACCAACAACAAAAAAGAAAAATCTGCTTGTGTCCAACTTGCTAAACGATGTTTTGAAAAGATAAGAGGGCCATCCCCCAAAAACCAGAATGCTAAATAACATGTGGACTATTCTCCATTCACATTGACCTTTGACCTCAGAGAGCGTACCTCGGCAACGAGTCGGGGCGGGGTGTCATCGTGGGTCGGTCCCGCCCCCGGCGCCGCATCTTTGCTGCCCGCTCCCTCCTCGTCCCGCCGCCTGTCGGGTCGCGGTGGCGGCACCGGGGTGATGTTGATGGACGCCCGGTAGATGGCGGGCTCCGGGCCTTGTGGGGGCGGCGGAGAGGCGGGGTGCTGGTCGTCGCTCAGCTCGGACTGCAGGAGGAACTGCTCCCTCAGGAGGTCCGACACCTGCGCAAGGACGAGTATGAGTGGAGCTCCCCCGCGACCCGTCTAAGTCGGAGGCGTGACGTCAAATCCGAAGCGACAACAAGCCCAAAGTGTGCGCAGCGTATCTACTGACCGGCTCCATGGCTCGCAGCGCCGAGCTGGCTGATGCCTCGTTTGTGGCCACGCCCTGCTGAAGTGGGGCGGAGAGGGGGGGGGGGGGGGGGGGTAGGCCAGACAACGCGCAAATTAGTAATAATAATAATAATAATAATAATAATAATAATAATCCATTTGATTTCTAAGCGCCTTTCAAAACTCTCAAGGTCACTTTACATTCTCAGGATCAGTTTGTTAGCTAGCGAATAGATAGACACCAAGCTAGGTAGCCGTATAACTAATAGATAGCCAGCTAGATAGCTAGCGAGCCAGCCTGATAGCTTATAGATAGCAAATAGATAGCCCAGCTAGGTAGCTAGCTAGATAGCCAGCTGGGTAGTAATCATAATAACCATCATAATAAAAAAAATAATAATAACAATAATACTTTCAAAACTCTCAAAGTCACTTTTCAGTCACAGGATGAGTTTTTCTGTGGGTGAGCAGCGGCAGCCACAGGCGCCTGCGTTCACTCAACCCGGAAGTAACTCAAATAGATAGAAAGTTAGCTAGCTATAGATAGCCAATATATAGCTAACAGATAGACAGCTAACTAGGTAACCGTAGCCAGCTAGATAGCCAGCCAGATAGCTAATAGAGAGCAAATAGATAGCTAGCTAGCTAGCTATTTAATTGACGATTGTCATTGAAGAACATAAACAGATATAAAACTGCTGACTGCCTTGCTGGCTATCGAGCTGGCCATCTATTTGCTGTCTCTTAGCTATCGGGCTGGCTATCTAGTGGGCTACCTAGCTGGCTATCCAGCTGGCCATCTATTTGCCGTCCATCAGCTATACAGCTGGCCAGCCGGTCATCCAGCCATCTGGCCGGCTACCCAGCTAGCCACGCAGCTATCTATCTATTTGCTGTCTATTAGTAGTGTGGGCGTCCTTGTGGCTGCGTGCAAAGGAGGGAGGAGAGGAAGGTTTACCTTGGGCTGCGCCGCGTCTTGCGTCAGTTCCAGAAGTTTGTCCTCGAGCTGTTGTTCCAACGCTAGCAGTTCGTCTCTGACGGCCGAGCGCAGAGACTCCAGCTGTTCCACCTCCAGCCTGCGGAGGCGCAAGCGTCAATGGAGGAGCGCCATCACACACATTCTAAGGTACGGGTGTCCAAGTCGAGGCCCAGGGGCTAATCTGGCCCTGCACACCATTTTATTCGGCCCACGAAAGCAAATCAAACTTGTGAAAGTCCATGCTCATCAGTTGAGCTAGCTAGCGATCAAGCTAGCTTGCAATCGAGCTAGCTGGCGATCAAGGTAGCTTGAGAGATCGAGCTAGCTAGTGATCAAGCTAGTTTCAGATCGAGCAAGCTTGCAATTGAGCTAGCTAGCGATCCAGCTAGCTTGAGATCGATCTAGCGAGAAAGCTCGCTAGCAATCAAGCTAGCTTACAATCGAGCTACTGAGCTCTCTTTCTATTCAGCTAGCTGGCTAATCCCTCACACACTAGTTGTCCAAGTGAAGGCCCCGGGCCAAATCTGGCCCTCCAAATCATTTTATTCGGCCCACGAAAGCAAAGCAAACTTGTGAAATTACATGCTCATCGATCGAGCTAGCTAACTCGTTAGCTAAAGCCAAGGCTAAGAGTTAGTGTACCTGTCGGCGGGACTCAGATGTTTATAGACCAACGCCTGCTGGCGGACGAGCGACAGTTCCAGCTGGACCATCTGCGTGCGGAAGGCGGCCAGACTGCGCCGTTTCTGCCGTAGCTCGTCCAGGTCCTGAAGGCCAAAGGTCAAACGGAAGATTTAATAAAGGACAAAGGACGGGCGGCGTGGCGAGCGCCGGTCGCGTACCTGTCGGCAAGAACCGTTGGGACGTACGTCCGGGGTGTTGACGCCTTGCTGCTGCGGCTGCTGCCAGAAGACAAAAGTTGGAGAGAGATCACGAGAGATCGCGTCTACGATGGACATATCAAAAGTCAACACACCCCCTTTGGACGCCAGACCATCCGTCATTTTAAAACACTCATGGAATAAGAGAGGATTGGATTGCTTAAGCGTGCACACCCGAGACGATGAGCAAGTGGCCGACTTTCAATTGAGTCACACACTAATAATAATCCATTTCATTTCTAAGCGTCTTTCAAAACTCTCAAGGTCGCTTTAATGTCACAGGATCAGTTTTTCTGTGGGTGAGAAGTGGTAGCCACACGCGCCAGCGTTCACTCAACCCGGAATAACTCAAATGAATAAGCTAGCTAATAGATAGCCGCCAGCTAGCTAATAGATAGCCAGCCAGACAGCCAGCTAGCTGATAGATAGCTAATAGATAGCCAGCTAACTAGCCAGCGAGCTAACAGATAGCCAGCCGGATAGACAGCTAATATATAGCCAGCCAGATAGCCAATAGATAGGTAATAGATAGCCAGCTAACTAGCGAGCTAATAGATATATAATAGATAGCTAGCCAGCCGGATAGATAGCTAATAGATAGCCAGCTAGCCAGCTTGTTAAGAGCTAATAGATAGATAGCTAATAGACAGCCAGATATCTAATAGATAGCCAATAGATAGTCAGCTAAGTAGCCAGCTAATAAATATCCACTATATAGCCAACCAGCTGGATTGACAGCTAATGACAGGTTTCGTTTCATTTTTGTGGACATCACATCAACGCGGAACCGGAACGGGGGCCCTGTTGACATTTTATAGCTGCTTTGTTTGAGGAGAATCCAGAAAACAAATGGATAAAAAGTTTCAGGAGAACTAAAAACACTTTCAGTTCTTTTCCAGTTCAAAGGCAAACCAAAATACAGACGAAATGTCTGTAAAAATGTCTCCTAGGGACCAAGCAAAACGTTTCTCTGGAATGGCTTCCCAAGACAAACTAGGCACCAATTGCCGGAATTCCTTCTGCCATTTTGAAACTCGACTGACGCGAGGACTGACCTGGTTGAGATGGTGAACGGTCCCCCTGATGTCATGAAGAACCCTCCTCAGTTGCATCTCCGTCGCAGACAACACTTGACCCGAAGCCGGACTCGAACCCGAGAGCAGCCCGTTGTATGGACCCAGACTCGGCCCCAGACTCGGCCCCAGACCCGGACCCAGACCCAGACCCAGGTAGGTTGCAGGGCTGACACCTAGGTAGGGACCATGAGCAAGACCGTGACCCAGATGAGGGAAGTTACTGGCACCGGGGTGGGGGCTCTGACCCAAATTCTGATCCGGACCATGGTGAGGGCAGGGAAACTGGCCCTGACCCGGGAGGAAGCCGCCGCCCCAATGTGCCACGGGGTCCGGAGCCGGCGGGGTGAAAGGGGCGGGATCGTAACTGTGGTGGTAACCCAGGTAGGGTGGACTATGGGCCACGAAAGGGTGCGGCGCGTGGTAGTTGGCGGCGTGGTAGTGGTGCGCGGGGGGGGTTCCTAGAGGAAAGTTCCACAAACTACCATAGTGGGGCGGCGTCGCCAAAGGGGACGGGTTGAAGGTGAAGTGGTTGGAATAAGGCTGGACGAGGTTGGGGAGGCTGGTGTAGGGGTGGAGAGGCGTGGCGTACAGCGAGGGCGGGTTGAGGGAGGGCGCAGACAAAGGGGTCTGCGGTCCGGGGCTGGGGTTCGGCGACAGGAAAAGGTCCTGTCTCGGGTTCCCGCTCCGCCCGTGCTGTCTGAGCGGCTCCCGGGCGGTCGAAAGGTCCGGGACGCTCTGGCTGATCCAGGGCCACTCGGTGGGGGGGCTGGCGCATCTCAGCGAGTGGGACGAGTGTACGAGGGGATGCGGGGCGGCGGCTCGCTCGTCGCCAGGGGCGGTTTTCTGGATCACCAGGGTGGAAATGCAGGTGGGTGAGTCGGCGCGCTCCGTTTCGCCGTCGGGCTCCTGGGCGTAGCGGAAGGCGTAGCGTGGCTGACTGCAAAAGGCCCGGTCTGGCCCAAGCTGGACCTTGACGGACGAGACCACCCTGGTGGGCGACAGCAGTGAGGAAGGCAGGGAGGAGGACCTTTGCAAGGGAAGACCACTTCGATGGCACCTTCTGCTGGGGCGGGGGCCGACTTCACCCAAACGCTGCTTCACCCGACTCAGTGCGCTCAGGACGGGGGAGTCCGAGATGGGGAGTCGGAAAACGGGATCCCGGGGTGACCCGGCCTGAAGACACGGGGCATGAGCTGAGGGGACGGGACACGAGGAAAGCCAGGGCGGTTCTGTGGCGGCCGGTTCAGAGGGAGGCGGTGCAGAGGCTGGCGGCTCAGAGGCCGGCGGCTCCAGATCCTTCTGGGTGCCAGCTTGAGAAGCTCGTGCATCTTCTTGTTCAGGATCTTGTTGAGGTTCTGGGCCGCCATCTCCTGCCGCAGGGTTCTTGGGGAGCTGGTGGGCCTTGTACTGCGGCACCGGCACGGACTGTTCCGGGCCCTTTCCGAGGTCTTCCGGCTCCCGGGAACCCTCCGTTTGTCGGGTGGCCTCCCCAGCACAGTTACCGGGCGACTTATCGGCCTGCGTGTCGGGCAAGTCGAACGGCGGATGGTTCGGCGCCACGGGCGTGGCCACGTCTTGCGAGGGGTGCGACGTCACGGTGGTTTCGCTATCACAGCTGTCGCTGCTCTCCTGAACCTGAACACATCGTTTGAAATCTCGTCAAGAAACGAGCGTAATGAAAAGGTCAGAGGTCAAAGGGACCACCTTGAGGTTGCCGGCGGTGTCCAATGAGGACGTTTCCTCGGCGAAGCCGCTGCTGTCCGACTGCTGGCTCGCCGTCCGCAGGAGGTCTGCCGGAAAAAAAAGACTTCAGACGCTGGCTGCTCTGCCCCGCCATCGAATTAAGGAAAAAGAAATTCTCACCTGAGCTTCGGGACGTTTTGGACAGGAGGGCTTCGCCTTCGTTACTCTGAATCTAAGGAGATGATGATGATAATAATAATAATAATAATAATAATAATAATAATAATAAACATTCATTTCGAAGCGCCTTTCAAAATTCTCAAGGTCACTTTACAGTCACAGGATCAGTATTTCCGTGGGTGAGCAGCGGCAGCCACACACGCCAGCGTTCACTCAACCCGGAAGTAACTCAAATAGATAGAAAGCCAGCTGGTAGATTGCTAATAGATAGCCAACAGATAGATAGCTCGATATCCAGCTAGTAGATAGCTAATAGATAGCCAACAGATAGGTAGCTGGATAGCTAGCCACCTAGATAGCTATATAGATAATAGAAAGCTAAATAGACAGAAAGCGAGCTAGGCAGCTAATAATTAGCTAATAAATAGCCAACAGATAGGTAGCTAGATCTCTAACCACCTACATAGCTATATAGCTAATAGGAAGCTAAATACTGTAGATAGCTATCTAGAGAGCAAGCTAGTAGATAGCTAATAGATAGCCAAAAACTCAAGAGTCTGGAGCTACTGAGCTCCATCCAGCGACTTCCCCACTAGGGAAGCAAAGACTGACAGAGTCAAAAGATCACTGTGGAGACACGTCCACGGGGCGACAAACGGACGGACGCGGACAGAAGGCCGTACCTCCTCCATGTCAAAAGAGTCGGCGTTCTCGCTGCGCAGTTGAGCCAGCAGGGTGGGCGCCGGTGCCTTCTCGGTGGGTCGCAGGTCATCGGCGCTCTGACCAGTCGCCGCCGACTCGGGCTTGCCGTCGCCGTTTTGCCTTTGGGGGGGGACACCGGAAAGGACATGTTAGGTCACTCGTAAGACTGGTTGACCGCGACGGATTTTGAGGCGGATTTTCCACAAGGTTCAGAGCCGATAATAATAATAATAATAATAATAATAATAATAATAATAATAATAATAATAATAATAATAATAATCCATTTCATTTCTAAGCTCCTTTAAAAACTCTCAAGGGCACTTCACAGAAACAGGATCAGTATTTCTGTGGGTGAGCAGTGGCTGCCACACGCGCCAGTGTTCACTCAACCTGGAAGTAAATCAAATAGATAGAAAGCTAGCTAGCTAAGTGTTAGCGAATAATCACTCAACCCGGAAGTAACTCAAATAGATAGAAAGCTAGCTAGCTAGCTAAGAGTTAGCTAATAACCACTCAACCCGGAAGTAACTCAATACATAGAAAGCTAGCTAGCTAGCTAAGGGTTAGCTAATAATCACTCAACCCGGAAGTGACCCCACTAGATCGAATGCTAGCTAGCTAGCTAAGAGATAGCCCCTCCATGTGCATCCAATTAAAGGTTCTGAGGGGGTGGGGTCACATGCAGAGTTGTTGTGCGAGCAACCTTTCCGAAGGTGACCCACCGGCGGGGCGCGCGCGCCTCCTTCTCGCCTTCCTCGGCGACGGTGGCCAGCGATCGTCCGTCTTTCTTGCGGACGTCGTCGTCGCCCGGCGCTCGGGCGGAGATGGGCGGCGGCTTGTCGGCGGGCGAGGCGGTCAGCAGGTTGTGCTTGCTCAGGCTCTTCTTCAGACGCTCTGCCACGTTCTGAGCTGATTTCTTCCTCTGGAAAAGCGACAGCGGTAACGGCGCCGAAGGGTCCGTGGCAGCCTCGCCTCCCCCTGAGGTCAAGGACCCGTCACCGTTAAGCGCAAAGCGGATTGCCCGGACGCGCACCCGGATGCCCGCCGGGGTTTACCTTGATCCCCGCCGCCCAGGTTCTGGACGGGCTGGCCAGACACGTGGCCGTAAAGCTGGATGAACTGGTTGGCCACCGTGGTCAAGACCTCGATCTGACGGAAGCGACCTGGCGGATGGGCAGACAGACGAACGGGGCCGCGGTCAACCTCCAAACCAATAATTAATAATAATTAATCAAAATTAATAATAATAATAACAAAAACAACAACAATAATAATAAATTTAATTTCTAAGCGCCTTTCAAAACTTTCAAGGTCACTTTACAGTCACAGGATATGTTTTTCTGTGGGTGAGCACAGGCAGTCACACGCGCCAGCGTTCACTCAACCGAGAAGTAACTCAAATAGATAGAAAGCTAGCTAGCTAATAGATAGCCAATAGATAACTAATAGATAGACAGCTAGCTAGGTAGTGTCGTATAACAAATAGATAGCCAGCTAGATAGCTAGTGAGCCAGCCAGATAGCTAATGGATCGCAAACAGATAGCCACCTAGGTAGCTAACTAGACAGCCAGTAGGTAATTAATAGATAGAAAGCTAGCTAGCTAGCCGTATAACTAATAGATAGCCAGCTAGATAGCTAATAGAAAGCCAGCTAGGCAGCTAGCTAGATAGCCAGCCGGGTCTTAATCATCATAATCATAATAACCATAATCATAATAATAATAATAATAATAATACATTTGATTTCTCAGCACCTTTCAAAACTCTCGAGGTCACTTTACAGTCACAGGATCAGTATTTCTGTGGGTGAGCAGCGGCAGCTACACGCGCCAGCGTTCACTCAACCCAAGTAACTCAACTAGATAGAAAGCTAGCTAGCTAATAGATAGCCAATAGATAGATAGCTATCTATCCATCCAGCCAGCTAAATAGCCAAATAGCTAGCTAGCTAGCCAGCCATCTAGACAGCTAATAGATCGCAAATAGCTAGCTAGCTAAGTAGCCTCGATCAAATTGTTAGGAATAAATCATCTGTGATCAACTTGCCGGCTTTTTTGGTCATCCCTCTCACAACGAACACGCCAATTGTTAGGTTACAACGTTGCGCAATAAGGTAAATATTTATTAACGTTTATAATCGTTAAAACTAAAAGGTAACTGTTCATGCTAATATTATAATAATAATAACCCATTTAATTTCTAAGCACCTTTCAAAACTCTCAAGGTCACTTTACAGTCAATGGATCATTTTTTTATGTGGGTGAGCAGCGGCAGCCACACACGCCGGCGTTCACTCAACCCGCAAGTAACTCAGAGATGGAAAGCTCGCCAGCTAATTAATAGATAGCCAACTATCTATCCAGCCAGCCAATTAAATAGCAAATTAGCTAGCTAGCTAGATAGCCAGCCAGCCAGCTAATAGATAGCATATAGCTATCTAGGTAGCCAGCCAGCTAAATAGCTAGATATCCAGCCATCTAGACAGTTAATAGATAACAAATATCTAGCTAGCTAGATAGCCAGCCAGCTAGAAAGCTAATAGATACCAAATAGCTAGCTATCTAAATAGCAAATAGCTGGTTAGGTAGCTGGCTAGATAGCCAGCTAGTTAGCCATCCAGCTAAATAGCCAAATCGCTAGCCAGCTAGATAGCTAGCCAGCCAGCTAGACAGCTAATAGATAGCAAATAGCTAGCTAGTTAGTAATATTTTAACCTAAAAGGAGAAAAACAAGAAAAGCAACGTTTGGGCATGACAGCAAGGAGGGCCAAAAATTCATGAGAGTTCATGAGAAGGTGAACAAAGACTTTTTTTTTAGTTCCAGACTCTCCAAACAGGGCGAGAGGGTTTAAAAATAGAAGGACGCAATGTACGGTGCTGCAAAGCATCACTTTAACGGCCCGGACGCTCACGTCCAAATAAAGGCGGCGATCTTGGAATTATCACGGGGGCCGCGCAGGGGGGTTAGCGGTAGCCTCACAAGCGCATCTTTGTGACCCGGCAACCGTGGGCGGCGAGCTCCACCGCCCAATGCAATTAGCCACCGATGCTAAAGCTAAAGGCGCCAGAGGTGAAAGGGAAAACAAACTGACTTGTCAGAGCGTAGTTGGGGTTCTCCAGCTCCATCCGCTGAAGTTGAGCTCCCAGGTACACCTGCAATGCACAGGAAGTCACTTGGCCGCGCCAGCTCACAAGAAGTTTTATCATAATAATAATAATAATCCATTTCATTTCTAAGCGCCTTTCAAAACTCTCAAGGTCACTTTACAGTCACAGGATAAGTTTTTCTAGCTAATAGATAGCTAGCTATCTATCCAGCCAGCCAGCTAAATAGCCAAATAGCTAGCTAGCTAATAGATAGCAGGCTAGCTATCCAGCCAGCCAAATAGCTAGCTAGCTAGCTAATGGATAGCTAATAGATAGCCAGCTAACTAATAGATAGCTAATAGATAGCCAGCTAGCCAATAGGTAGCAAATAGATAGCCAGCTATCTACCCAGCCAGCTAAATAGCCAAATAGCTAGTTAGCTAATAGATAGCCAGCTATCTATCCAGCCAGCCAGCTAAATAGCCAAATAGCTAGCTAGCTAATAGATAGCCAGCTATCTATCCAGTCAGCTAAACAGCCAAATAGCTAGCTAGCTAATAGATAGCTAATAGATAGCCAGCTATCTATCCAGCCAGCCAGCTAAATAGCCAAATAGCTAGCGAGCTAGATAGTGAGCCAGCCAGCTAGACAGCTTATAGATAGCAAATAGCTAGCTAGCGAAGTAGCCAGCCAGATCGCTCATTCACTGCCATTCATGAAGTATGGAGGACACTCAAAAACTAATGTCATCTAATCTGATTGAATTTATGTTTGCCGCAGCTGACCTTGATGTCGATGCCCCGCGCCGCCGAAGAGCCGTTGAAGAAGCGTGAGGGGATCTTGGAGGACATGTCGGGCTCATCCCTCCCGAAACCCAAATTCAGGAGGATCTCCTCTGGGTCCTCCTCGTACAGGTCCAGCAGCTCCGACACGCTGCGTGAGCGCCAAGTTATATCACGGCTAATAAGAGGAAGGAAAAAGCGGCCCGCCAGCGGGCGGTTCCCACGACCCACCTTGACACGGTGCTGCTCTTTCCGGAGCCGGTGGAATTCATGCTCCGTCCTTTCTCTTTGTACTGACCCCTCTTGTGATCGGCAGCCAGACCGCCACTGATAATAATAATAATAATACATTTTATTTCTAAGCGCCTTTCAAAACTCGCAATGTCACTTTTCAGTCACAGGATCAGTTTTTCTGTGGGTGAGCAGCAGCAGCCACACGCGCTAGTGTTCACTCAACCTGGAAGTAACTCAAATAGATAGAAAGCTAGCTAGCTAATAGATAGCCAATAGATAGCTAATAGACAGATAGCTAGGTAGCCGTATAACTAATAGACAGCTAGCTAGATAGCATCTAGCCAGCCAGATAGCTAATAGACAGCAAATAGCTAGCTATCTAGGTAGCCAACCAGATAGCTAGATAACCAGCTAGCCAGACAGAGAGCTAATAGACAGCAAATAGATAGCCAGCTAGGTAGCCCGCTAGATAGCCAGCCAGATAGCTAATAGACAGCAAAGATAGCCAGCTAGGTAGCCAGCTCGATAGCCAGCTAGGTAGCCAACATTTTTATATACAGTAAAGTCTCGTTATATCGATATTCAAGGGAGTCCAAAAAAATATCGATATAACCGGGACTATCGATATATCCGACCCTGTTTGCATGTAATTTTCTCCGTGCGTGCATAGAAATAGTATCGATATAACCGGGACTATCGATATATCCGATATCGATATAACGAGACTTTACTGTATATTTATGTTATTCAATGAAAATCCTCAATTAAATACAGTAAAGTCTCGTTATATCGATATTCAAGGGAGTCCGAAAAAATATCGATATAACCGGGACTATCGATATATCAGACCCTGTTTGCATGTAATTTTCTCCGTGCGTGCATAGAAATAGTATCGATATAACCGGGACTATCGATATATCCGATATAGATATAACGAGACTTTACTGTAGCTAGCTAGCTATTTGCTGTCCATTAGTTATCTGGCTGGCTATCTAGCTGGCTACCTAGAAAGCTATCTAATTGCTGTCTATTAGCTATCTGGCTGGCTATCTAAAGGAGACTGAGGGGGCAAAACGGGGAGCGAGGCCAGGCCGGCCGGCGCACTGACGAGGAGACTGCGACCAATGAGGACTCACCGGGATCCCGTCTTCTTGTTGCCGGACTGAAGATGGTCGGCTGCAATGACATCAGAAGAACAACGTCAAACATGACGGGAGGCACCCGGACGAGTACGAGTGGTCTCCTTTTCATCGATTCAAGATGCAAAGTGAATCGTGACCCCTTGGGAGGGATTTTTTTGGGGGCGGGCGTTGCAGGTGGGCTTATTTTGCTGACCTCACGATATCATTTTAGGTAAAAGTGACCACCCCCATCCCCGACGCCCTCGCGTGGAATCAGGAAGTAAAGGAAGGGCGACCCGCTCACCTTCAGCTCCCAGCGAAAGGTCATCTTCGAAGCTGCCGCCGTTCTTGGTCGCCGCCCCTGTTGGCCAGTGACAAGCGTTGCCTACAAAGCCTTCGTGCGCACGTACGCACGCTAGCGTCCTCAAGTGGCGAGGGAAGGCTTACCTTTGCACGCGGGGGCGCTCTGGTCGTCGAGCGACGCGGCTAGCGGCGTCCTGACAAACACAAAACGAAAAACCGCATGGGTCCCAGATCTAAGCGCCTTTCAAAACTCTCAAGGTCCCTTTACAGTAACAGGATAAGTTAGATAGCTAGCTAGATAGATAGCTATATAGCTAATAGATAGCTAGCCAGCTAGATAGCTAATAATAATAATACTAATAATAATATAAAATAATAATAAATTTCATTTATAAGCACCTTTCAAAACTCTCAAGGTCACTTTACAGTCACTGGATAAGTTAGATAGCTATCCAGGTAGATAGCTATATAGCTAATAGATAGCCAGCTAATAATAATAATAATAATAATATTAAAAAAAATAATATCATAATAATAATACATTTAATTTCTAAACGTCTTTCAAAACCCTCAAGGTCACTTTACAGGCAACGGATGAGTTAAATAGCTAGCTAGATAGATAGCTACATAGCTAATATAATAATAATAATAATAATCCAATTGATTTCTAAGCGCTTTTCAAGGTCACTTTTACAGTCACAGGATCGTTTTTTTCTGGGGGTGAGCAGCGGCGGCCACATGCGACAGCGTTCACTCAACCCGCAAGTAACTCAAATACATGGAAAGCTAGCTAGATAGCTAGCTAATATATAGCTAATAGATAGCCAGCTATCCAGCCAGCCTAGCTAAATAACCAAATAGCTAGCTAGCTACATAGCCAGCCAGCCAGTTATGCAAGTGAGAACAGAGGCTAGACTAGGCTAGCAACTTTCTTCGGCTGCCGGTGAAGGAATTGCTTGTGTGGCACCAACCGGCAAGCAAGGCTGACATGATACAGCGCGATGCGTGCGATTAGCGTGCTAGCTAACCCGGACTTACCTGTCCGGCAGGCTGCGCGATCGTCCGCGGTGGCTCAACCCTCGATTAAACCGGACCGGCGTAGGCCAGACCCAACTGGACTAGACTAAACCGGACTGGACTGACTCAGCGAGGGTGGCCCAGACACGCTCATGCAAGACGACGACACGCTTATCAATGGGGACAAACGTCACGCTAGCTGCACACGCAAAAACGACACACCCTTTTTCTTCCTGTCGCACATTCACAACGCTTTTTTTTTTTTTTTTTTAAAGCTCCTCAACAAATTTCAACATTGACACAGTCAGCAAAACGCACACACTTATGCAAATCGGCCCATACGCGTGACGCGTCACATTCGCACGCTAATGCGCGCCATAAAAGATTGCGTAACTCGGGGACAGCCGCCACGTTCGCACGTCCTCCATTGGACGGACGACCGTGTTGGGCCGCGCCGGGCTGGTTGTCATGGTAATTTAGCAACATTGTAACACTGCGTGTGTGTGATAAGAATGTTGACTCAGCAGGAGAAGAAGCAACTCCTCCTTTGTTGACTTTCCCTCTCTTGGCTCTCGACAGCGTTTGACGGTGCGCGCGCCCGTGTGTGTGTGTGTGTGCGTGCGAAGATGGCGTTTTGGTCGCACGTCAGCGGGCCGATGACACTAAACACACTCTGAAGCGTTGGAGGGGAAAAGAAATGGCGTCGGTAGGCGGTTCGCGCCGTCCATTTGCCACGCCGCTACAAGCGAAGGCGACAACTAGACTTTGGAGGAGGGGAGGCAAGCGATTGGCTTCCAGGTTGAGTGAACGCTGGGGCGTATGGCTGCCGCTGCTCACTTAGGTGGCTACCTAGCTGGCTATCTATTTACTGTCTATTAGCTTGCTGTCTATTTGCTATCTGACTGGCTAGCTATCTGGCTGGCGATCTAGCTGGCTACCGGGCTAGTAATCTATTTACTGTCTATTAGCTATTTGGCTGGCTCGACGCTATCTAGCTAGCTAGCTAGCTATTTGAGTTACTTTCGGGTTGAGTGAACGCTGGCGCGTGTGGCTGCCGCTGCTCACTTAGGTGGCTACCTAGCTGGCTATCTATTTGCTATCTGACTGGCTAGCTGGCTATCTAGCTGGCGATCTAGCTGGCTACCTAGCTAGCTATCTATTTACTGTCTATTAGCTATTTGGCTGGCTCGACGCTATCTAGCTAGCTAGCTAGCTATTTGAGTTACTTTCGGGTTGAGTGAACGCTGGCGCGTGTGGCTGCCGCTGCTCACCCACAGAAAAACCCATCCTGTGACTGTAAAGTGACCTTGAGAGTTTTGAAAGGCGCTTAGAAATGAAATGGATTATTATTATTAATATTAGCCGCGTTGCCCCAAAGTGTCCCTGCACCTTTTGCCCACTAGTTGGAGCGCCGACTCCATCGGAACAGATGGGCTGAGACATTTTTTTTTGTTCTCTTAGTGCGAGGTTAAAGGTCAAAGAGATTTCAAATCTGACAAGAAAGCTGCCAGTGTTTTTTTTTAGCTTCCTGGGCTTCAATTTGCAACCCCCCCCACCATTTTCCATTCCAAAGATGCAGATATATATATTTTTTACATCGTATTATTATTATTATTATTAAGGTTCAAACAAAAACTACATTAGACCACTGGATCTGCTAACGAAACATCAACGTTGAAGCAACGAGCCTTTGAATGTCAGCAACACATGCAGATCGACAGTGCAGCAGTGGTGGACCGTCAGTGCCTGCTCGGCCTTCTCTGCTGGCCTAAAACTATCTGAATCACAGACTAATGTTAATTATATTTTGTCCATTTGAAATAATTCCAAATTGTTTTTCATCTTCCTTTCATTACTTTTCCCCAGTTGTGCTGCTTTGAGATTTGTTTTTTTTATATTTAAGCATTTAACCAATCACATTTCAGCCATCAAATCCAGGTGTCAAAATAGTTAGGCAATTGTTTTAATTCTGGCACTTGAGATTGACAAAACAGCTTCAATTCTTTTCAAAAAAAGATGCAAAGGGCAAAAAATATCTATATTTTTTGGTGGTAAATGTAACTTAACTAGCTGGCTGGCTAGCTGGCAATCTAGCTAGCTATATATTAGCTAGCTAGCTATCTATTTGCTAGATAGCAAGCTAGCTATCTATTTGCTAGATAGCTAGCTAGCTATCTGGCTATCTATTGGTTATCTATTAGCTATCTAGCTAGCTAGCTGGCTATCTATTGGTTATCTATTGAGAGTTTTGAAAGGCAAGGCGCTTAGAAATGAAATGGATTATATCTATTAACTAGCTAGCTAGCTGGCTGTCTATTGATTATCTATTAGCTAGCTGGCTATACTTTTATCTATTTGAGTTACTTCCGGGCTGAGTGAACGCTGGCGCGTGTGGCTGCCCCTGCTCACCCGCAGAAAAACTTATCCTGTGAGTGTAAAGTGACCTTGAGAGTTTTGAAAGGCGCTTCGAAATGAAATGTATTATTATTAGTATATGACACCAAGAAAGGGTTGTTTTCCCCCTCTGACTCCTCAAACAAGCAAACGGCGCTCGACCAACGACCCCCCTTGCACCCCCCCCCCCCCCCCCACACATGACTTACCTGCATTGGTCGAGCCAGCAGGCGATCTTGTTGGGTCCTGCAAAAGTGACAAAGTCACAAGAGAGTCCGCAGACAACGGCAGACAAATGGTTTACCCCCCCACCCCCAAATAAAAAAACAAACAAACCGTATATTCCGGACTATAAACCGCTACTTTTCCCCCAAAACTTTCAAACCTGCGGCATGTCGGAGCTGCTGGACCTGTACAAGGAGGACCCGAAGGAGATCCTCCTGAATTTAGGTTTCAACAGGCACGAGACATGTACTCCAAGAGCTCTTTGGCTCTTGGAGTACATGCGGACGGCGTCAGCGAAACATAAATTCGATTAGATTAGATTAGTTGTCCATACTTCGTGAATGGCAGTGAATGAGTTATCTGGCTAGCTATTAACTGTCTAGCTGGCTATCTAGCTATGTGGCTATTTAGCTGGCTGGCTACCTAGCTAGCTATTTGCTATCTATTAGCTGTCTAGCTGGCTGGCTATCTAGCTATTTGGCTATTAATCTGGCTGTCTACCTAGCTAGCTATTTGCTATCTATTAGCTGTCTAGCTGGTTGTCGAGATAGTTAGCTATTTGCTATCTATTAGCTGTCTAGCTGGTTGTCGAGATAGCTAGCTATTGGGCTATTTAGCTGGCTACCTAGCTAGCTATCTATTAGCTGTCTAGCTGGCTGGCTATGTAGCTATGTGGACATTTATCTGGCTGACTACCTAGCTAGCTATTTGGCTATTTAGCTGGCTGGCTATCTAGCCAGCTAGCTATTTGCTATCCATTAGCTGTCTAGCTAGCTAGCTATGTATCTAGCTAGCTATCTATTAGCTGTCTAGCTAACTTTCTATATATTTGAGTTACTTGCGGGTTGAGTGAACTGGTGCGTGTGACTGCCAATACACACCCACAGAAATCTCATCCTGTGACTGTAAAGTGACCTTGAGAGTTTTGAAAGGCGCTCATACATCAAATGTATTATTATTATTATTATTATTACAAGTAAGAAGAGGTGGTTTGGGTGTGGTGGTGGTGGGGGGTTAAAGACGCCCAAGTGTCAGCAGGTGGCGTGTTGAAACAAGAGCAAGGAAACAAAAGATTCCCATCCCAAACCACTGCGCCGCCAGCGAAATACCTGACTAGCACAATATTGACTGTGTGCAGCGTAGCAGCTAGCGGCAGGCTAACGAGCGCAAACACTGAAATGATGAAAATCCTCTGGGGTGAAGGCAGCACAAATATAAACGTCTTGCTGGCTTTCAGAAAACAAGTTCATGCGATCCGCAAGAGATGGCGGCCGCTCACTCGGATGTTGCTAGCGTCGCGCTTCATGTCGCGGACCTGAATGCCAGAGCGATCGTAGCGCAATTCCGAGCATAGCGAACGCTGAAGATCGACGTACCCGACGACAGATGAAAAAGTTCTAACGGCTCCTCATGATCTACCAACCAGATCCAAGACCCACGTCTTGCGTGCGCTAATATCCGCAAACAAGTGTGTCTGTGTGTGGATGGTGAGGTTGACCTGGTTCTTCAGCGGTCTTCTTCGGAGCTCCGTCGGACTCGGTGCAGTCTGGTGCAGGTTCGTGCGAGGATTTCTGTAGGGGTTGGGACGTCGGGGTGTTTTGGCTGTCCTGCCAAGTGGACTCCTTACTCTTGGCCCAGGCCCGCCGTCTTAGGGACGCCAGGGTGCATTTGGGAGCGGCGCTGCCATCTGGAGGTGACGGTAGGGAACCACAACAATGAGTCGACGAAGGTCCAGAGAGACCAAACCTGATGGCGATGAAGGAAGATGACCTGGAGGTGGGACCGCGTCCTCCAAGAGGATGGCAGTACTATCCATGACCGCCGCTGCTAGTAGACCTGCGAGGACACAAAATGAGAACGAGGAACCACGAGAACCAGGTAGGACCATGGATTCATGGACAACGTGGAAGCATTTCAACCAAGTGGAGGCACTGATCAAAAAATCAAGCAGAATTACTGGAATCCCATGGAGCCTTTTGGGTACACCAAGACCACCGGGGAAAACTGTCAGGACCGTGGAGACCGCAGGAACCAGGACAAGTGCAAGTACAGTGATACCTTGGCTTATGAACTTAATTGGTTCCTAGAAAGTGTGTGTAAGGCGAAAAGTGTGTATTCCAAACATGAATTTCTCATAGGAAGCCATTAAAATGAGAATAACCCATTCCCAGGTGCCTATAAAACATAATTTTCAACTAAATAAACTACACACAATATACCTATTTTATGTATAATAAATGTGGTATGGTATTGTAATGAAAGAAATAAACTGTACTGTAAAATAAAGTCGTTTTATTGACCTTTGTGATGGTCGTTGAAGGCTTGATGGAATGGATAGCTTTTTGCATAAAGTGTCTCAAGGAGTTCTGGGTTGTACATCTTAGAAGTTGTGACATTGCAACAGCAACAGATGCAGGCAGACACACTACAAACTTCATTAATAGCTGGTTCCCTTGCTTGTATGTTCTCTTCAAATTGTACAGATGGCTTGTGCGGGTGGTTTTTGGAGCCTGATTGATGGGATATTTTAACTTTGCAGTCTACACTCTGCCTTTAAACTATCGAAAAAGTTGAAACGAGTCCACATTTCAGTTTTCTATCCATTTTCCCACCTTTTCACGTTTGATTTTTCTTTTACTTTTGTTTTTTTTGTTTCAAGCTCTGTCGTCTCCCTTTTGTGTGCGTGTTTCTGTTTCTGTAACCCCTAACCCCGCTCACTGCTGCATGTGTCCTGCTGCATGTGTCCCCTCCCTCCTTTACCACGGATCTTGACCAATCACATGCAGCTTTAACCGAAGACTGGGGGCGGGGAATAGAGGGGAAAAAAGCCGGCTGCCATTACAGCAGCTCCAAGAACCGGCTTGTTTGTGACCGACACATCACTCATTGTGGCGCTCCGTGTGTTTCCCGAAAAATAGTTTGTATGCCAAGATTATATTCTTGCAAATTTAACGTTCATAAACCGAAAAGTTCGTTAGCTAAAACGTTCGTAAGCTGAGGTATCACTGTACTACGAGAAGCACACAGACGGCTGAAACCGACGGACAATCTTGGCGGAGCCATAAAGGTCACTGGGGCCACTGGCCCTCGGCAGGACTGCAGGGTCCAAATGGGCCACTGAGACCACCAGCGAGAACCACTTTGACCACTGCAATGGTACAAACCACGGACACCATTGGGAAAAGAGAACTCTTGAGACCACAGGGACAATAGAGGACACTGCGAACCACCACGACCAATCGGAAACAGGGAGGCGACTAGGACAATTGTCCTTGGCGACAACAACCGAAACTCTGATGCCACAAAATCCACAAGAACAATTAGAAAGACCGGATCTGACAATGATGTAACAAAGGGAGAGCGGGTCCAAAAATAGATGAGCCGGGAACGGGACGTGTGAAACAGGAAGTAAGTGTTTACAGCCATCAGCACGACAACTTCCTGCCTGGAGTGCGCGCCCGTCTCATTTTCATAAACAAATTCAAGGCATCAACAGGGAGGCGGACATATGCAAAGTCAATCACACCGACAAATTACAACGCCACCCATTCAGCCATCATTGCAGATTTTGGAAGCGTCTTCGCACTTGGTTTTCAGCTATGATTATTTGTTTAATAATAATAATAATAATAATAATAATAATAATAATAATAATAATAATATTGTATTTCCAAGCGCCTTTCAAAACTCTCAAGGTCACTTTACAGATAGCTAGCTAGCTAGATAGCATCTCTAGACAGACAGATAGCTAATGGATAGTAAATACCTAGCTAGCTAGGTAGCTAGCTAGGTAGCCAGATAGATAGCTTGCTATGTAGCGAGCTAGACAGCCAGCCAGATAGCTAGATAGCCAGCCAGATACCTAGATAGCCAGCGAGCGACAGATACCTAATAGACAGCAAATCGATAACCAGATGGATAGTCAGCTAGGTAGCCCGGTAGATATCCAGCTCGGTCGCCAGCTAGATAGCTAATAGACAGCAAGTAGATAACTAGCTAGGTCGCCAGCTAGGTAGCCAGCCAGATAGGTAATAGACAGAAAATAGCTAGGTAGCCAGATAGGTAGCCAGCTAGATAGCCAGCTAGGTAGCCAGAAGAAAAAAAAAAAAAAAAAAAAAAAAAAAAAACTGGACACTTGTAAATATGGGTTGTTGCAATATATCTAAATGCATTTCTTGATTCTGCACTATGTACAGTCTTGTTTATAGAACGGTTTTTGCACATCTACATTTGCACAGTATACAGTTGACATTTTTATTTTGTTATTCTTAGAATATCTTGTTTTCTATCCTTTCACTCCCACCCCAACCCCATCCCTCTTCAATTGCTGCTGTGGACTGCAAATTTCCCCATTGCGGGACGAATAAAGGTATTCTGATTCTGATTCAGATAGCTTTAAGGCTTATTTCTTAGAAAATTATGTTTTATGTGGACCTGTGAACGGATTATTCTCATTTTAATTGTTTCTTATGGGAAATAAATGTTCAGCAGACGAACTTTTCGCCTTACACACACTTTCTGGGAACCAATTAAGTTCGTGAGCTGAGGTAACACTGTATTATTTAATCCGAGCGTGGGGCAATAAAAAAGCTGCTCTAGAAACACACTTGAGGTGTCATGAAATGTCAAGTGGCAAGTGCCAGCGATTGTTTTTTTTTGTGGGGGCTTACACAAACGACGCGGTTTCTCACAAGCCAGCTTCACTTTTCCCGACTTGGTGTAGACGCTCGACGTCACCGCCAAACTTCCAAATTTGTGCAGCGGCCAATTGATTACACAAGTTGAACACTTTGTCGCTGCTGTCACCAAAGCCCCAAATGCGACTTGGGCGCAAATTGAGACGCGTCGCCAAGCACTTGAGTTATTCGACCAAAACATCACGATTAGTAAGCACTTTGTCAGCGTAAAAAACAAACAAAAATACCCCCCCCCCCCCCACCTGAAAAAAAACCCACACAAAACGTCACGAACAAGTTGATCAAGTTTAGGGTGAAAGTGAAGCAAAGGGAGCGGCTGCTAAGTGACTTTTATGGTTGAAATGTTTGTCAAAGTTGTCATCCGACGTGAAGTGACGGCGCTCACCTTCGTCATGTTGGCCGCGGGGTTAAGAGAGGCGAAGATTTGCCAAGAGTTGACGACTCGTCCGCCGTCTCCGTTCGAGTTTCGCATTCCCGCTTCCGCTTCCTCCCCAGCACAGCCAGACAAAATAAAAGAGAGATTTCAGCGCCCTCTGGCGGAGCTCCGCGGTCTTGCACCCTCGAGAATTTGATTGGAAAAATAGTGGGAGCTAAAGTTCACCTCCCGCTGTGTGGAGTTGGCCACTTTTCCTTGTGCTTCGCTTTCCTCCCCAAAAAACATGCATGGGAGGCCGATTGAACACTAGAAATAGGGTTCCAAATCCAATCACTTTGAAAATCGGACTTCAATGGGATTGTTTTGTGAGAGATGCGCACGTCGGTTCCCATTTTGCCTTCCTGTTGTTACGCGGATGGTATTTGTCTAGTGGATTTCATCAGGCTCCCAATGATTTGGGACTCGATTCGAGAGGAAGCCCATTTTATGGACTGCAAGAATCCAAAAACCGATGATTAAGAGGCTTTTGCTGTCAGTGAAAAGTGTGGAGCAGAACTATATCCAAGTCAAGGCCCGGGGGCCAAATCTGGCCAGCCACCTCATTTTATTCGGTCCACAAAAGCAAACGGAACCGGTGAAATTCCAGGATGCTTGTTGCTAAAGTCCGAAGCACAATTTCAAAATGTCGTATCTCAACGGCAATAATGGTGAAGAAATTAGTATTATTTGCTGTCTATTAGCTTTCTGACTGGCTAGCGGGTTATGTAGCTATCTGGCTGGCTACCTAGCTGGCTACCTAGTTAGCTGGTTATCTAGCTATCTGGCTGGCTACCTAGCTGGCTACCTAGCTAGTTGTCTATTTACTGTCTATCAGCTATCTGGCTGGCTAGCTGGTTATCTAGCTATCTGGCAGGCTACCTAGCTAGCTGTCTATTTACTGTCGATTAGCTATCTAGCTGGCTAGATGGTTATCTAGCTATCTAATTGGCTACCTAGCTGGCTACCTTGCTGGATACCTAGCTATCTGTCTATTAGCTATCTGTCTGACTAGCTGGTTATCTAGCTATCTGGCTGGCTACCTAACTAGCTGTCTATTTAGTGTCTATTAGCTATCTGTCTGACTAGCTGGTTATCTAGCTATCTGGCTACCTAGGTAGCTGTCTCTTTACTGTCTATTGGCTATCTGGCTGGCGAGATGCTATCTAGCTATCTGAGTTATGCCGGGTTGAGTGAACGCTGGCGTGCGTGGCTGCCACTGCTCACCCACAGAAAAACTTATCCTGTGAATGTAAAGTGACCGCAAGAGTTTTGAAAGGCGCTTAGAAATAGAATCTATTATCATCATTATCATTAGCATTAGCATTAGCATCATCATTATTATTATCATTAGCATCATTATTATTATTATTATTATAACTTTGACACCCGACGATAAAGAAGGACACGCACGCGAGCCACTCGTGCTGTGCTGACAACCAAACTTTATTCAATCGATAATGGAGGAAACAAACACCAGGAGGCTGTGGAAAAACAAACAAACACCCAAGTGGAGAGAAGGAGGCTCTCCCCACCGGTGAGGGTCCCAAACGGCAGGGGGTGAGCCCTACGTGGCAACCGCCCACGATGGTATTTGGACAGTTAGCCGGGCGCTGGTCTACACACTAACACACACGCATGCGGCAGTCCTCCCGGAGGAAGCGCCGCCTCGGGACACCGGCGCACCTCCGGTCCACCGCGAGGGTGGCCCGGGGGCGGCGAGCCAGGCCAAAGGTCGGACGCTCAAAACAAAACAAGAAAACAAACAAGCCAAACGGCGCTCAGGGAGTGCAGGCCGCTCGCACTGTGAGCGCGTCGTCCAAAAACGGCGCTAACGACATCATCCGTGGCGGCGCGAGGTCCGTTTGCGCTGCTTACGTGAGGGTTGACGCAAACAGCGCTCGGGACCTCGCGCTCGTGTGGACTTTGGTTTTTGGTTGGGAGGGGAGGAGTTAGTCTAGTGTTGAGTAATCTTCGACGGGGAGACGCTCTACCCGTCGAGGCAATCTTAGACGTCAACGTAACGTTGAGGCTCACGGTTTACAGTTTCTGCGCTTGACAGGGTATTCGTTCCGGGTGGAACTTTCTCCTGTCAGAAGCCTTCGTTGCTATCTTTGTTTCACTTTATAGTCATGGCGATAAATCACCACGCATACCTGGCTCATAACCGTCACATACGGCTATATACATTATGTACACGTCACCGCAAAAGCGTCACCACCTTGGAAAACAAGTGGCGACACTGAAGTTTGTCACATTTGGTACAAAAACAGTTCCTATTTACAAGTGCCGATGCTCATCTTTTTTTTTTTTTTTTTTGTCTTTTGTTCTCTTTTTTTGGTCTTTTTTACGCAGATCGAACGCCAATGCGAACGGTGGCCATGTCGCATCCCAGCTCGTTGGACAGCTTGAGGGTGTACGTCCCCGCGTCTTCTTCCCGCACGCCGGCGATGATGAGGGTGGTCAGGTCCTCAGTGGTATCAATGTGGAAGCGGCCCCCAGGCGACGTCGCAATATTTCGGCCGCCGCGGGACCACTCCACTCGGGTGGCGTCCCCCGAGAAGGCGCAGGCCACCGTCAGCACCTTGCCGGCCTCGATGCCGATGTCCTCGGGCATCGCCTCTATTCTGGGAGCGGAACCTGAAAGGGGGTCGGACGCACACAATAGATTTGGAGTGAGCTATCACTGACTTTCAAGGCATGCGTTTTGCCTAGGGATGGTGCCGTGGCCCCTGGCGCGCCCCGGACCACCCCTGGGCCGCTGCCCCTGGGCTGCACCCCTGGGCCACCGCTCCTGGGCTGCACCCCTGGGCCGCCGCACCTGGGCAGCCGCACCTGGGCCGCATCTGAAGAGCTTTTGGAGGGGTTCAAAAATGGATATTTATGACCAAAACAATGAAAGCGATTCTCCTCAAAAAGCTGCGGTGAATCAAGATCCTTGGCTTTTAGAAGCCAAAATAGGTGCTCGTGAATTCTGAATGCGGCGGTGGCGGTGGCATTGGACACAGCGCCGGTTGTTTTCAAGTGCTGGAGTTGAATTGAGCTTTCCAAGGTGGTTGCGGAAGGCACACAAGCTGGCGAGTCCTACCTATGGCTCTGAAGGAAGATCCGGTCAGGTACGAGCTCATTTCTGAGACGCTGCTGGAGCTGACGGCATATGACTCGGAAGCCATGGAGGACACACTGGACATCGACGTGGCCTCAAACTTCATTTCGCCCGTCATGCTGCCCAAGGCTCTGGACTCCATCTTGGAGGACTTCGTCGCTCGCTGGGCGGAGGACATGGATGACGAGAAAGCCGACGACGATTCCACGGTACAACTTTCTCTCTTCATGACCGAGGAGGAGCTGGACGAGGACGACTCCTTGAAGTTCGACCTGGTGGACCCTGTTGAATATCCATAAGGAAAAATATCCGTCTTCACATCCAGAGTGTCTGACAAGAGATTACAGAATAGGAATAGGCAATTTGGCCATCTATTGATTTAGGACCATAAAAAAGGGTTTCTTATTCATTTGTGGGGTGTCAGAATTCGGTCCTCAAGGCCGCCGTCCTACATGTTTTCCACGTCTCCCTGTTTCAACGCACCCAATTCAAGGGAACAGGCTCAATGGACACACCTGATTCTAATGATCAGATCATCAGTTCTCTAACTTTCCCACACACAGAAAAGGACATGCACTGGATCTGGTTTGCTGTTCTGGTTTTATCCCTCCAATTGTACAGCCAATGAACTTCCTATAACGGACCATTTACTTCCGGGTAGAGTCAACGCTGGCGCGAATGGCTGCCGCTGCTCACCCACACTGTAAAGTGTCCTTGACAGTTTTGAAAGGCACTTAGAAATAAAATGCATTACTATTATTATTATCAGCAAGCTACGCGGAAGTCTTACATGAGCCTGTTCCCTTGAATCAGGTGCGTTGCAATAGGGACACTATTGACTATCGAACTATTTTGCGCTCACTTTGAATTGTCCTGAGATACCACCAAAAACTTGTGCTTTAGCGCCATTTTGCCAAATTTGGAGGTGGAGGAACGACAGTACGTTGGAGAGACTGGAGAACTGTCAACCAAACACCATTCATTGGGAGTCATAAAGTCAAAGCATTGCCCATCCCTATTTCACACATAAGGAGACTTGCGGCTCACCCTGAAGTGCAAAGTGCTTTTCGTGGACAGCGTTTATCTTCATGCGAATGGACTGGTAAACCTGTCCAGACAAGGAGAAGGAGGACTTGGAGATGCCTCCCTCTGATGTCATCTCACAGGTGTAGTCGCCTTGGTCACCGTCAGTCAGGTCGTGGATGAAGAGACTACAGGAACCGTCAGAGTACCGCATCTGAAAGCGTCCACTCTTGGCGAGACGTCTGCCATTGCAGTACCACGCCACCTCCTTGACGCTGCTCTCGCAAATGCAAATCATCTTCACTGAATCTTCATAGGCCTCCGCCGTCAACGGACTGAAGACTTTGGGCGGCTCGGGGGTTGGAGACTTGACAGCTGGCGGCGACATGCGAGGTGGAGACTTCTTTTTGGTCGGGGATTTTACTCCCTGCGGATCGGGGGACTTCACCCGCCTTGGTGACTTTGTGCCCGATGTTTCTGGAGGCTTGAAGCCTTTTGGTGTTTTGATGCCGGTAGGTTCTGGGGACTTTGTGCCGGTCAGGGGTCTCGTTTCTGCAGGCTCAGGTGATTTGATGCCTCTTGCTGTTTTAGGTTCCTCAGCTTCTGTCATTTTAATTGGTGGCGGTGACTTAGGTCCTGGTTCAGGAGATTTTCTACTTCTGGGAGACTTAATTCCTTCGGGTTCAGGGGATTTGTTAGCAGGAGATGATGATTTACTTGACATACTTGGTGTCTTCCCAGCAGTAGTTGGTGACTTGACACCTGGCACTGGTGACTTCACACTGGGTGGTGGTGACTTGACAGAGGGCTCAGGGGACTTGATGCTCGGTGTTGGTGACTTTGCACTGGGTTCAGTGGACTGGACGCTGGGTGCTGGTGCCTTCGGACTAGGTTCAGGGGACTTGGCACCGGGTGCTGGTGACTTCACACTCGGTTCAGGGGACTTGACACCGGGTGCTGGTGACTTCACACTCGGTTCAGGGGACTTGACACCGGGTGCTGGTGACTTCACACTAGGTTCAGGGGACTTGACACCTGGTGCTGGTGACTTCATACTCGGTTCAGGGGACTTGACACCTGGTACTGGTGTTTTCACACTAGGTTCAGGGGACTTGACACCTGGTTTTGGTGACTTCACACTCGGTTCAGGGGACTTGACACCGGGTGCTGGTGACTTCACACTCGGTTCAGGGGACTTGACACCTGGTGCTGGTGACTTCACACTCGGTTCAGAGGACTTGACACCTGGTACTGGTGACTTCACGCTAAGTTCAGGGGACTTGACATCTGGTGCTTGTGACTTCATGCTAGGTTCAGGGGACTTGACACCTGTTACTGGTGACTTCACGCTAAGTTCAGGGGACTTGACACCTGGTGCTGGTGCCTTCACACTCGGTTCAGGGGACTTGATGCTATATTCCGGTGACTTCACACTGGGACGAGAGGAAGTTACAGATGGCGGTGCCGATGTGATTGAAGACTTGGGTGACTTCCCACTCGGTTCTGAGGACTTGATGGACACGCTTGCTTTGGGAATAGGCCCGAGGATGGTCAAGGTGAAATGAGCCTCCTGCTGGCCGGCCGAGTTTTCGACGATGACTGTGTAACTGCCTTCGTCAGAGGTTGTAACTGAAGAGATCTCCAGGTGGGACTTGTACTGTGTGGTAGTCACTTGGAGACGGTGGGTGGAGACAATGGTTTCTCCCCGGTGCACCCAGATGACAGAGGGCGCAGGCACTCCATCAATATCACAGGAGAACCGAGCTGTTTCACCCTCAGCAACGGTCAGAGACTGGGGCTTTGTGAGGAATCGGGCTGCAACAGACTGCTTCACTTTTTGAGCAGAAAGTTGCTCCGAGACTGCAGCGTACTTTGACTTAGTTTGAACTGTCGCTTGTTTTTCAGCAAGAGCAAACCTGTCAGATGAATAGGAGGAAGCGGATGACAAGTATTCCGTAGAGGCATACTTAATGGACGAGTCGTAGCGCTCAGCAGATGAGTACCTCCCGGAAGCTGCCCCATACCGTTCCCGAGTAATGTCTTCGTGTGTCTCGGATAGCGTAGTCTTGCTTTCTTCCACTTCAAAGTGACTCTGAGATTCGTAGCCGGTCTTGAAGCGGGACGAGTGGTAGTGATCAATTCGCGTCATTTCAGGAACTAATGATTTTGGAACTTTTTCATCCTTGCGCCGAGAAGAAAACGTGGTATAGTCCCCACCTGCTACATCAAGGGTGGCGTAATCTGAGGCTTCTCCTCTGGCGTTGGAGCAGAAGCAGCGGTACGTGCCGCTGTCCTCCTCCTGGCAGCCCAGAATGGTGATGGTCAGAACTCCGCTCATGTTACTAAAGATGTATTTGCTGCTGGTTTCACATATTTCATTTCCATTGTGGAACCACTTGACTTCGGCTTCTGGCTTGGCTTGGACGTTCAGCGTGAATTTGGTGTCTTGCCCGAGCGGCACGCGGTGAGAGCGCATCCTGACAGTGATGCGGGGTCCGTGATCCAGGCTGAATGGTGACTGACTAACCACCTGATAGGTTCTCTCAGACTTCAGAGCTGCCTTTCTGGCCTCGTAACGAGACATGATGTCAAAACGGGCAGAGCGCTCAAACCGCGAGGAGGATCGGGAGGACCTGTCAACAGACCTGATGGGGCTCGGAGACCGGGGGCGAGTTCTTTCTGGCGTTGGAGATCTCCGCTCTACGAGCTCAGTTTCCACCTCAGTCGCCGGCCTCACGCGAGTTGGTCGGATCAACTCGGAGACTGGACGCATCAGCTCAATGTACGTGGGGGACAGTGAGCGCCTCCTCCTCATAAACTGGGAGACGGTCCGCTTTTTCTTTGTCTCTGCCACCTCCGTAGCTTCCTGCTGTAGCACCTGAGACCTCTCTTCACGCCGCACGACGCGCCGTTCAAATCGTACTGGACTGATTGCAGGGGAGGCAGAGAAGCCGAGCTCCAGTTCATCTTCCAGCATCATCTTCTCCTGCTCGATCCTCCTGGAGGACAGATAGTCATCGGCGCTCATCAGCAGCTCCTCGTCACTCAAATCACCCAAGGATCGTCTCCTAGACCTGAAAGATATCTCGGATTCAGGCGATGGTGAGCGGCGGGCGGGTCTGACAATTTCCAAGTCGTCTAAAGTCATTTTGGGGATTCGCCATCTCGGCCTATACTGGTCGGTGATCCTGGGTAGCGGCATGACGTAGAACTGCTCCCATCGGGACAGGCGAATTCGTCTTTGTCGCTTTTGCACAAACCTTTCTGCTCTCTCTGAAACCAGATACTGGTCTCTTAACTTGCGGTACCACTTCATGTCAGAGAGTGCGACAAATTGCTGAATAGCTTTGTTCTCATCTAGAGCTCTGCGGTCATGGACCACGGGTTCGGGAATCTCATACGGCATGAAGATCCTGCGCTCTTCTTCCAGTTTCTTGGTCTCCGATTTCCCCACTGTGATGTCATACTCGCCCTCGACGTTCTTGGTACTGACGGCAGGCTTGTACATCTCTGCAGCAAATTTCAGAGCCTCTTGGGCTGTCGGATTCAAGGGAGTGAGCTCCTCTGTGGCGACAATCTTTTGAGCCATCCTGTTGGTGTTTTCAATTTGCTTCTGTATGTGTCGGCGTTTGTCGTCCTCGCTCTTGTACTCTCTTCTGGCGTATGTGAGGCGGTCCACTTTTAGGGTTCCCTGGCAACTCACAGAGCCAGCACAGTTTGTTGCGGTCACTTTGTAGGTACCAGAGTCCTCGAGCAACGTCTCCCTGATGTAGAGGACGTGGTGGTCAACATCCTCTTGGATAACAATTATCTTTGGACCCAGCTGGAGGGATTGGCCGTCCTTCTCCCATTTGAGGGAAGGAGTTGGGATTCCAGACACTCTGATATCAAAGCGGACACTGTCGCCTTCCGCGCATGAAACATTGGTCAGCAGACGCTTGAATGTGGGCTTCACAGTTTCCTCTGTGACGGGGTGCGGTGTCACGGTGAGACGGGCCTTGCAGCTATCTTCTCCATACTTGTTGTGGGCCATGACAGAGTATTCAGCATCGTCGTTCATGTCAAGGTTATGGATCATCAGCTGGTACAGTCCCTTGTCACTCAGGAAGGTGTACTTGATGTCATCCACTCCAGGTTTGATTCTTTCGCCGTTCTTCAACCACGTAACGCGAGGATCCGGGTGCACGGTAATGGTAACACCAAAGCGCACATCATCGCCAATGTAGGCGGTGCAATTGTACAGTGGCAGCGTGAACTCCGGAGGCCTGTAAAGGATTTTGGTTTTGTCAAGCCTCCTTCTCAGTTTCTTGATGGACCGACTGACGTAGTGCTCCCTGATGCTTCTCACCGTCGCCACAAAAAGTTCACCATATGCGCTATCTTCACCGTCATCGCTCACCACCTTACACCTGTAGACGCCATCGTCACTCTCCTCAATGTCCTTCACGTAGATGCTGGCCAAACCCTTGTTGTATGCAATTTCGTACTTGGAGCTGGAGTGTAACTGGCGGCTACCAAAGTACCATGTCACCTGTGTACTTTGGTCAAAGTTGGCAATGCTACAAGTGAACCGAACATGGCCACCTTCCTCAGCAGAGGCATGCATGACTGGGCCAGCACGTAGACCGTGGTACTCGGTACCGATCTTCACTTTGCCGACAGCCAAGCCTCTCTGGTTCCTGAAGGCGCCACCGTAGGCTACGCGCGCTGCCGAGATGATCGTATCGGTCCTCTTTACCACAGAGTGGTAGTACCTTCTGTGTCTGAGTGTCCGAATGACCTTGTTGCTGACGTGCTCGATCTTCATCTTTAGCCAAGGGTGCTCCAATGCCTCGTGGGCAGTCATACGGAGCTTCCTGTCCTCAACAAGAAGTCTATCCACAAAGTCCATGGCCTCCATGCTGATGTCCCGAAATGCGTCACTGTCAAAGACATACTCACAAGTGGAGATGTTCTCGATCATTTGTGTCACGGATTCTGCAGCAAATGGGTTCAGACCACTCAGCAGCACATAGGCCAGCACACCCACGGACCACATGTCTGTGGCTGTTGTGACCAAGTCGTGACGGTGGATCTCGGGGGCGCAATACTCTGGTGCCGAGAAAGGCATTCGAATGTTTTCACCTGGCACCAGCAACCGAGCCCGACCCATGTCGATGATCTTGAGAAGATTGCTCTTCCTCGTGGTGTAAACAATGTTGTCCGGGCGGATATCAAAGTGGCCAAAGTTGTTGCTGTGCAAAAACCTGAGAGCGGAACAGACCTGTCTGAGGTAGAGGACAATCTCCTGCTCGGTGAGCTCAAAGGAGCTTGTTCCAAGACGCTCAAAGATATCAAATCCGGAAATGAACTCAAAGATGAGGACAATCTCCTCCATACTTTCAAAGTATTCATGCAGGTAGATGACGTTCTCATGCCTCGCAACATTCAAGGCCTCAATTTCCCGAAGGACCAGCTCACGGTCCGTCCCTTTGACCTTGATGAACTTGGCCATAAAGGTCTTCTTTGTTGCATTCTCCACACAACGGTGGACCAGTCCAAATTGACAACGAGCCAACTCCTCACAAATAGTATACTTGGAGTGCAGCTCCTTCAGCTTGAAGGAGTGAGCCTCCTCTTTGGTGATTTCTCTGGTCTCGTCCACTTCCTCATCATAGTTTCTGATGACAGACTTGTCCTCCTTTGTGGTGATGGGTTCCGTCGGTGCAGAGGGAGGACTCAGGCCAAACCGGTTCTCTGCAATAACGCGAAATTGGTATTTTGCCTTGCCAAAGATGTTGAGAACGGTGAAGCTGCAGTCGGTCGTCTGTCCGATACGAATCCACCTATCCGCAGAGGCGGCACATTTCTCCACAACATAACTGGTGATGTCACTTCCACCATCACTGGCAGGGGGCTCCCAGGTCAGTGTAACGGAGTCTCGGGAAACATTGCTGACCACCAGTCCTTTGGGAGCTTCAGGAAAGTCATCTATGCTCACCTCAATGGTCTGTTTGTCCATTCCAAACCTGTTTTTGGCAGTGATGCTATAGTAGCCCACGTCTTTCTTTTGTACTCCCTTCTGGAAGACCAGGGATGTAAAAGAGCGAGTGGTGATGATCTGGTGACAAGGAGAGTTAGATAGGATCTCCTGTCCTTTCTGCCAGGTGATTGCAGGTTCAGGTTTTCCGGAGATGGGGATCTTGATGGTGATGTGGTCACCTCGAACAGCATGGACTGCTCCCATTCCTTGAAGCTCCTTTGGCAGGTGAATCTTGGCAGGAACTGGAGTGGCAAAGACCACATCAAAATTCTCAGACTAAAAACAAGGTTCATTAAGGCTAAGTCAGCGACTTGAATGTCTACCTTCGACTTCCAAGTTTGCCGTAGTGGAGACGGATCCCCCAGAGTTGGTTGCTCTGACTTGATATATTGTGGCATCGTTCTCATCAGCAGCAGCGATGACAAGCTGGTAGTAGCCACCCTTGAACTCCTGGGTTTTAATTTTGGTTCCGTCTGCCTGGATCTCCTTTCCACTTCTGTACCATTTCACCACAGGCTTGGGATGTCCCGTCACCTGCACACAGGCGGGAAAAGAATAGGAACTCACGAGGACAACTACAGGAAGGACAAGGTATGTATTGCAGTCAAAGGATTTAGGGGTAACAACCTTGGTAACAAAGGTGGCATTGGCATGGTATTTGACAGTCATGTCTCGGATCTCCTCCCTGAAGCCAGGAGCACGCAGAGTCTGGTCTGATTTGGGCACGATGGGCTCGGAGATTTCGCTCCAGTCACTCTCTCCCCCCAAATTCTCGCACTTCACACGAAACTCGTACTCAAAGCCCTCAATCAGGCCTGTGACCTCAAAGCTGGTCTCCACAATCTTCTTCGTGGTGACCGACATCCACTTGTTCTGCTTCTTCTCACGCTTCTCCAGATAGTAGGCGGACACTTTAGCTCCACCATCACTGGTTGGCGGCTTCCAGCAGACAACACACGAGTCCTTGGACGAGCTGATGATGAAGGGTTGCTGCGGTACGGCAGGTTTTTCTGAACAAATAAAACACCACACGGTGGTCAAAGCTAAATAAAATGGAGACGATCTCCTTGTTAGGGCGTGCGCAACTCACCGAATGGACTCTTGATGATGAGAACCGAGGGGATCTCAAGAGGATCACTGACACCATACTGATTCTGAGCAGAAACTCGGAAGTAGTAGCCGGCACTCTCCACAAGGTTTGGTATGCGGCACGTGGTTCCAGAGACAGAAGAGGACACGAGGTTCCACACTTCTCCCTCCTTGGCCATGCGTTTCTCCACAATGTAGTTGGTGATCATGGCACCGCCGTCATCTTTGGGAGCCTTCCAGCTGATAATGACGGCGCTCTTCAGTAGAGCTTCGACCATCACTGGGCCCTCCGGAATACATGGCTTATCTGGGTACACCAAAACAGGCAGCTTTAGAGTCTTTGCATTGCATATTCTGATCTTTCGTCATCTGTACTTCTTTGAAGGTGTCAGACGTTTCGCTTCTTATCCAAGAGGCTACATCAGCGAACAAAATTTTTTTGCTGGTAGTTTTGGCCCTATATATATATATATATATATATATATATATATATATATATATATATATATATATATATATATATATATATATATATATATATATATATATATATATATATATATATATATATATATATATATATATATATATATATAGCCAAAAGCTACCAGCAAAAAATTTTAGTTCGCTGTCCAAGCCTGTTGGATAAGTAGCGAAACATTCGACACCTTCAAAGAAGTACAGATGATGGCTGAAGAAACCTTCTCATCGGTATTCTGATCTCCTTCAAAACTTCATCTTACCTTGGATTTCAACCCGCAACACTGTGTCGACAGTGCCATACTTGTTGCTCAGCTGGACTTTGTAACGGCCAGCGTTGGTCTTCCTCTGAACATTCCTCACCACCAGGTGTGTGTAGCTCTCCGTGTTCTCAATAATCACGTTCTCTGAGGTGTTCAGAGGCTTCTTATCATAGAACCACATAATCTGGGGAATGGGACGGCCAATGTAGACCACGTGGAGGCGAAGACTGGTGCCAGCTCCTGCATAGTATTTCTCTTTCAGAGGGAAGCCAGGGTGCAGCTGAGGTGCAGCCTGTAGCCGCAGTTTGCCGCTGGTCTCGATCTCCCCGGCTTCGTTGATGGCCCTGCAGGTGTACAGACCCTCGTCTTCCTGCTCGTCGGTCATGACGCTGAGGGAGTGGCTGCGTCCGTCCGAGCTCATCTTGTACTTGCGGCTCTGAATCAGTTCTTTGCCATAGCGGTACCACCTGATCTCTGGCAGCGGTCTGCCAATGATGCCACAGGACAGCGTCCCGGACTCTCCGAGTTTGGTGGTGACATCCTGAATGTCTTCCTTCAAAGCTGGAGCCTCGCCGACTGCCGAAAATGAGCAAAGCTCCATTTCAATTTGACAATGAAAGCAGAACTTGAGCTGGTATTTTGAGTGGCGAGATTCTGAACTTCACAACTGTTACACTCACCGCTCAGCTTGGTTTTAATGCCCATGGTTGTGCGCTTGGGCCTGCTTAGCCCAGCTTCGTTCTCGGCTAAGATTCGGAACTCGTACTCTGTGGCTTCCATGAGGCCACCCATGGTAAACTGACGGTCCTTGGAACGCTCTTTGTTGCACTTTTTCCAGGCACTTTCGCCGGCCTGCCTGAACTCAATCCAATACCCCAAGATCTCCTTCCCCCCGTCAAAGTCGGGGCGTGACCAATGGATGGTTATACAATCTTTGGTTACCGAGATTATGTCAATATCTCCTGGTTGAGTCGGTTTATCTGTCAAAAAAGATCATCAATGAGAAGGTCAACTACAACAAAAGTTCAGTTCATTAGGTCCCTTGCTACTGATTGACATTTACACACCGAATGGATCTTTGCAGACCACCGACTCAGATGCAGGACCCGGTTCACTGTGGCCGACGTCATTCTGCGCCACGATTCTGAACATGTACTCTGCATCCGGGATGAGGCCGGTGATGTTGTACATGGTGGTCGTGATGTGAGTCTTATTGTGGCGGACCCACTTCTCTGTGGAGACCTCCCTCCTCTCGACAAAGTATCCTGTGACACGAGAGCCACCATCGTCGCGAGGCCGGGCCCATGAAAGAGACACTGAAGACTTGGCCACATCCATGATCTCTGGAGGATTGGTGGGAGGCTCTGGTGGGCCTGTCGAGAAATAATCGTAAAACAAAAGCAGTGCATTCATTTACGGTCTTAATTTGTTGCGATTGGAAACGTTTTGAGGGAACAGTACACTGACATAGTCGGGTAACTTTTAAGTCACATGACATTGTCGCTACTCACAGAGCGGAGTCTTTGCTGTGACAGGCTCCTCAGACTTCAAAGACCGGCTGACACCAAACTGGTTCTCAGCAGAGACCCTGAAGTGGTACTGCATATTCTCTTTTAAGCCTTTGACCACCAGGGAGTTCTCTTTGACTCTGGAGTCCACTGTGTACCAAGCAGCCTTGGGGACTTCTCGCCTCTCCACGATATATCCAAAGAGGTCAGAGCCTCCGTCGTCAGACGGGGGTCTCCAGCTGACTCGAACAGATCTGGCTTGAATATCATCAAACTCCAGAGGGCCTTCTGGGACATTGGGGCGCCCGATGACCTTCACCTGGAGATATACAGACATCCACATGAGATTAAAAACAAAATCAAGCAACTTGACTGGGTGTAGGTAACGGGATTTGACCTTACCTTGATGTACGCGGCTTTCTTGCCACACTTGTTCTCCAACAGCAGGTCGTAAGTGCCTGTGTCGTCTTTGTGAGCCTCCTTGATGACGAGCTCCGTCATATCGTCATTGATTGCAACCATGGCCCGGTGAGAGATATCGCGTCCATCCTTGGTCCACTTGCATGTAGGGATGGGTTTACCAGTGAACGGCACTGATAGACAGATGACTCCTCCTTGCCGCACGACATAGCCTTCCTCATATCTACTATCCAGTTCAAATTCAGGATAATCTAAGGCAGACATTGACGAGATTTTGGTTAGCTATAATAGTGCATATAATAGTGCATAGAATCGATTGTACCAACACTGTATCTTACTCAGCATCTCCTGGACTTTGACGACTCCAGGAATCTCTGAGGGCTCTCCAGTGCCACCGGCGTTGCAGGCGATAACTCTAAACCTGTACTCAGCACCCTGGGGCATGTGCGTGAGTGTATACTCACACATTTTGGTGAGTGTGGTGTTGCACAAGGTCCACTCCACCTGGTCCACCTTCTGCATCTCAACAAAGTAACCGGTAACCACAGAGCCACCTTCCTCCACAGGAGGCAACCAGGCCAGAGACACCGACGTTCTGGTGGTGTCTGTGACTTTGGGTTGAACTGGAGGACCTGGTGGAGCTATTTAAGAACAATACACTAAGGGTGGGATTGACTGATTCACAAGCACTCTTTAGATAAACTTCAGTCGTGTACCTATGGGGTCTATGGCTGCAGTGGCAGCAGAGGTCTCACTGGGTTTGCCATTTCCTCTGGAGTTAATGGCGGTGATGCGGTATTCATACTCCAGGCCTTCGATCAGACCAGAAGAGCGGTACCGAGTCATGGTCACTGGGTTCTTGTTGATCCTCAGCCATCTTTCTGAACGAGGCTCCTTGCGCTCAATAATATAACCGGCAATGGTGGAGCCACCATTGTCCTCCGGCGGGTGCCATGTCACGGTCATGCCCTCGCGAGTGACATCAAACACCTCCGGTTTGCTGGGAGGTCCCGGGATGGCTGTGCAAGGTGACAACGGATAGATTAGGAGGAAAACCATAGCTTTCAGGCAACATTGCTGGGGTGCCTACACGCTGTGGTCAATTTGAAATGTGGACTCACTCTCGACACTCCTGCATTCCACCACCTCCGACTGCAGGAAAGATCCAACGCCGAAGCGGTTCATGGCAGCGGCACGGAACACATACTCGGTTCCCTCAGAGAGTCTGGTGAACTTGAAATATGGCCGGGTCACCGATTCGGAAACGGTGATCCAACCAGGGCGATGAGCATCGCGCTGTTCCACAACATATCCACTGATGTTAGCGCCGCCATCCTTCTCTGGAGATTCCCAGCTAACCGTCACCGATAGGCCATCAACCTCCAC
Organism: Hippocampus bargibanti; assembly: GCF_051943395.1. Taxonomy (NCBI): domain Eukaryota; kingdom Metazoa; phylum Chordata; class Actinopteri; order Syngnathiformes; family Syngnathidae; genus Hippocampus; species Hippocampus bargibanti. The sequence continues at coordinate 4,506,086 of NC_142741.1, read as the reverse complement.
GATCTTCATAGGCCCGATTGGCACACCGGGCTTGTCTGAAAAAGTACATGAAGAGCAGTGTCCAGATCTCACATGGGAACTACTTGAAAATCAGTGTGGTGTCCTTGCCCATACCGAGGATGACGACTTTGATAACTTCAGTCGCCACACCAATGGCGTTCTTAACCTCCAGCATGTAGTCTCCGGTGTCGTTGATGGTGGTCTCGCGGATGACGAGATGGGTATGTTTGCCGTTGCTTTCAATTTTGATGCGCTCCAGGCTGTCCTTCAGCTGAGTGCCATCAAAGAACCAGGAGCAGACAGGTTGCGGTTTGGCCATAATGGGCAAGTTGAGATCAATGGGTTTACCACGGGGGACATAGACTATCTTCTGAGGGATGCTGGTCAGGTCGATCTTTGGTATCACTGTAGACGAGCACAGAGATGGCACGGACACCTCAGGTCAAATGATGAATTTGTTTTGTACAGTGATACCTCGGCTTATGAACGCTTTAGCTAACAAAATTTTCGCCTTACGAACGTTACATTCGCCAGAATCTAATCTTGGCATACGAACTGGCTTTCGGGAAATACACAGAGCGCCACAATGAGTGATGTGTCGTTTGCAAACGAGCCGTTTCTTTAAGCTCCTAACAAGGAGCCGAATATGGCAGCCAACTTTTTTCCCTCTATTCCCCACACCCAGTCTTCAGATAAAGCCGCACTTGATTGGTCAAGATCCGTGGTAGTGGAGGGGACACACGCAGCAAGATACAAGCAGCAGTGAACGGGGGGAGGGGTTCGATTATGAGCACATGACACAGGAAAGTCAGATGACAGAGCTTGAAACAAAAAAAAACTAAAGCAAAAAAAAAGTGAAAGGTGAGAAAATGGATAGAAAACACAGTGAAATTTGGATTTGTTTCAACTTTTTGGATAATTCAAAGGCAGAGTGTAGACTGCAAGGTTAAAATATCCCATCAATCAGGCTCCACAAATAACCACCACAAGCCATCTGTACAATTTGAAGAGAACATACAAACAACGGAACCAGCTATTAATGATGTTTCTAGTGTGTCTGCCTGCATCGGTTGCTGTTGCAATATCACAACTCCCAAGATGTGCAACCCAGATCTCCTTGAGTCACTCTTTGCAAAAAAAACTATCCATTCCATCAAGCCATCAACGACCATCACAAAGGTCAATAAAATGACTTTATTATACAGTACAGTTTATTTCTTTAATTACAATACAATAGCACATTTATTACACAAAAAATGAGGTATATTTTGTGTAGTTTTAAGGCTTATTTAGTTGAAAATTATTTTTTATGGGGACCTGGGAACGGATCATTCTCATTTTAATGGTTTCCTATGAGAAATGAATGTTTGGAAGACAAACTTTTCACCTTAACACACTTTCTGGGAACCAATGAAGTTCGTAAGCCAAGGTATCACTGTACTTGCTAAAACATGCGTCTCTTGGCAGTCTTACTCTTACCTTTAATTTCCTGGATAGTGACGGGAGTGACAATGTCCATGGCCTCACCACTTCCTCTGCTGTTAAAGGCTCGGATCCTAAAAAAGTACTGGTCCTTCTCTGTTAGAGACTGGATAGTGTATTGAGAAGTTGAGGCTTTGAGGGTGGCAACTGTGGTCCACCTGTCTGTAGACACCCTGCAGGCTTCGATAATATAGCCCATCAATCTGCTGCCGCCTTCATGCATGGGTTTCTCCCAGCGCAAGGTGACAGAAGACTTTGTGATGTCACTGATCTGTAGGCTCAGAGGCACTGATGGCACTTCGCATACCAGCACAGCCTCAGCCGTCTCGCAGGGCTCACCAATGCCATAGATGTTCTCGGGTAGTACTCTGAAGAAGTAGTGTGCACCCTCCTCCAGACCGGTGATCCTGTACAGGGTTTTTCTACACTCTGTGGTGACAGTCTTGTAAGACTTCATGCTGGCTTCTCGTTTCTCTATGATGTAGTTGCTGACGTGAGCGCCGCCGTCAATACTGGGGACATCCCAGGTGATGACAACCGACTCCTTGGTATAGTCCTTCACTTTAACAGAAGCTGGAGGACCAGGAGTGTCTGCGGGAAGTGAGCAGCAAACAATAAATTACAATGCAGTTTTAAAGCTGCTACGCCACAATGTTTGGATGTTCTCCTACCGTATACTTTGACCAGGACGGTTGCGGACTTTTTGCCTGATGGGTTCTCCGCCTCCACAATGTATTTTCCAGAGTCATATCGGTCAACCTTCTCTACTATCAACATGGTGTAGCTGTCTGTGGTCTCGATGAAGCCACGGCTCTGCAGCTCCACACCCGTCTTCCTCCAGGACACAACTGGAGTCGGGCGCCCGCTAACAGTCACAAAAAGTCGTAGTGTTCCGCCAGCACGAAGACATACAGTCTTCTTCAGGTCCTCATCCAATTCCAGGTCGGGCATTTCTGGGAGGAGGCAGTGCCATCAGAGTCAGGAGGTCGCGTTATGAATGAAGCCCTCCGGAGCAGGACTTACCGATTCTCTCAAGGGGCTCGATCTCAGCGCTGGGTTCACTGAACTCTCCGGTGCCGTTGCTGTTGACAGCCGCCACCCTGAACCTGTATTTCTTATTGGCAACAAGACCGCCGGCTAGATACGCGTTGGTCTTGAGTGGCTTGGCCGTGGCACGGTACCACTGCTCAGAACCGTCCTCCAAGATTTCCACCACATAGCCGGTGACATCTGAGCCGCCGTCGTACATGGGTCTGGTCCAAGTCATGCTGACGCTGTGCTTGGTTGTGTCTGTGATGCGAGGTGCCGATGGGGGAGCTGGGGTGTCTACGAAGGGATGCAAGGTAGAAGTTTGAATGCACCAAAGTACCAGTACCCCAACGTCGCCATGGATTGGTACTTTATATCTAAAAATCAAGCAATGAAATCTTCTCACAGGTGGGATCTCTGAGGAGGATATAAGGTGAGGCGTCGCTGGGCTGGCTGTCTCCCGCCGCATTGACTGCCGTCACTCTGAACTGGTATTCGCTTCCCTCCAGCAGCCCCGTGATCTTGAGGCGGGTATCGTAGATGGTGTGTGTCTTATTGACCCGTGTCCACCTGATTGCCGAGAAAGAGCATGCATCATGAACAGGTAGAATGAAGCTGGAAAAACTGGAATAAAATAATCTAATAATCTATCCGACAATAGGATACGAAACTTTGACTTTGTAAAATTAAAGTAGGAACCATCAAAACTTTGAATTAGGGCATAGAACAAGTACATTAATATGTACAGCAATACATTGGGGAGACTTCAGCCGTCTCCCCAATGTATTGCTCTTTACAAGTTTCATTTTAATGTATTGAATAAACGACATGACTTTGTTTTTCATTTGGCAGCCTATCCTTTGGATGCACTCATTTTAGCCTTAAAGTGTTTATTGGTTTGAAATAAGTTGGAATTTTGTGTTGCCAAAGGACTCGTAGTTTTTCAGAAACCACTGCAATGTAAGGTACTCCTACTTCTCTCTTTTTATTATCTTCAGAATTTTTGGTTTCATTCCCTATTCTTTTCTTTTGACATTTGTTAAAAGACCACTGAGGATAACCACAGTTTGTGAGGGCTCTCCTGACATGTTTTGACTCCTTTTCTCTACCTTCGACACTTGTTGATATTAGTTTAGCCCTATGCTGGAGGGTTCTTATAACTTCTAGTTTGTGTTGTAGAGGGTGGTTAGATTCAAAAAGTAAGTATTGGTCAGTGTGCGTGGCCTTCCTAAAGACTTCTGTTTTTAGCGCTCTGTCCTCTTTTATAATTACTTGACATTTTTGCCTTGATATTCCATATTTAATAATAATAATAATAATAATAATAATAATAAAAATAAAATACATTTCATTTATAAGCGCCTTTCAAAACTCTTAAGGTCACTTTATAGTCACAGGATAAGTATTTCTGTGGGTGAGCAGTGGCAGCCACACTCGCCAGAGTTCACTCAACCCGGAAGTGACTCTGATAGAAAGCTAACTACTTAATAGATAACTAACAGATAGCTAGCAAAGATTTCACTCAACCCGGAAGTAACTCAGATAGAAAGCTAGCTAGCTAATAGATAGCTAACAGATAGCTAGTTAGGTCTTCACTCAACCCGGAAGTAACTCAGATAGAACACTAGCTAGCTAATAGATAGTTAACAGATAGCTAACGAGGCCTTCACTCAATCCGGAAGTAACTCAGATAGAAAGCTAGCTAACGAATAGAAAGCTAACAGATAGCTAGCCAGGCCTTCACTCAACCCGGAAGTAACACGGATAGAAAGCTAGCTAGCTAATAGACAGCTAACAGACAGCTAGTTAGGCCTTCATTCAACCCGGAAGTAACTCAGATAGAAAGCTAACTAGCTAATAAATAGCTAACAGATAGCTAGCCAGGCCTTCACTGAACCCGGAAGTAACTCGGATAGAAAGCTTTTTGCAGATGAGAAAATTGCTCAAACCTGGAGCTATTCTTCTCCCGTTTGTCCACAAGGTAATTCTTGATCTCGCTGCCTCCATCGCTTTCCGGTTTCAGCCACTCGATAATGACGTGTTCCTTGCCCACGGCTGTGGCATCCGGTGTGCCCGGTGGCGATGGCAACGCTGAAATACGGACAAATCAAGTCAGGGTTACATTCACAAACATGAACGTCTGTCCATCTTTTACAGGAAGGCCTTTTGAACTGAGGTCGCATAACTCGGTATGAGGAGTTTGGGACTCATGAGACTCCACTCGCTACAGACTTTCGGGAAACAAGTATATATATATATATATCTAGTGATACCTAGGCTTACAAACGCTTTAGCTTACAAACTTTTCACCTTATGAATATTAAATTTGCGAGAATATAATCTTGGCATCCAAACTAGTTTTCGGCAAACAAACACAACCACATGGAGCACCACGGTAGCTGGCGGACTAGTTTTCGTCACCGTCTTTCTTTGAGTGCGGATGTGGTTTGTTTTCGAGTGGAGTACTTTTGCTATTATTGGACCGAAACAGACCTCACCACAGGCTAGTGTTCAGCCGAAAAGGACACAAAACAAATTGACAGTCGGGCAAAAGACGTAGATCATCGAGGAATGCGTTTCTGTGACTTAGCGTCGCAGTACCAGTACGGCAATTTGCTACGTGTGGCTAAGGGTGTTTATCTGTTGTCGAAGCAACGGTCTCAGGCAATAGAAGAGGTTGAAAAACGTCTGTTGATTTGGATGAACGAAAAGCAGCTATCAGGGGACAGTACGAGTGAGGGTATTATCGCCGAGAAAGCACGTCAACTTCACTCGGATATCATCAAGAAGCAAGCTGGAAGTTCGTCAATGACCATCTCAAAGGTAAATAGAACGATTATATTATACAGTACAGTGTATTTCTTTAATGACAATACAATAGCACATTTATCCTACAAAAAATAAGGTGTAAATTGTATAGTTTTAAGGCTTATTTCGTAGAAAATTATCTTTTATCGTGAGACCTGAGAATGGATTCTTCTCATTTTAATGGTTTCTTATGGGAAATAAATGTTTAGAAGACAAACTTTTGGCCTTACACACACTTTCTGGGAACCAATTAAGTTCGTAAGCTGAGGTATCACTGTACTTAATATATCAGTGTAATGACCATGTACAAAGCGCATCTGTTGATTTTAATGCGTCCTGTGAGTTTTGAAGAAAATAGGACGTAAATCTCTTACTGTAAGCATTCCTGGCTATGACTGGCTCAGATTCCAGTGGAACACCTGGTCCATACTTGTTGACTCCCCGCACTCGGAAGATGTACTCGTTTCCCTTGATTAGTCGGGTACTGACACAGGACAAACTCTTGCACTCCGTCTCCACGATGACCCAGTTGAGGCGACTGGTCTCCCGGCGCTCCACGATGTAATGGCTGACAATGTCGCCTCCATCTTCCAGGGGGATCTTCCAGGCCACGGTGCACTTCTCCTCTGTTACTCTGCTGATCACGATCTTATCAGCTGGAGGCCCGGGAGTGTCTGGGAGACACGGAAAGATAGAATTGTGACTTTGATACATTAGCTTGTACGATAATAATAATAATAATAATAATAATAATAATAGTACCGGTAATACATTTCATTTGATTTCTAAGCACCCTTCAAAACTCTCAAGGTCACTTTTAGATCTTTAGAAAGCTATGAGATAGCCAGCCAGCAAGATAGCTAATGTGGCTATCTATTAGCTATCCATTAGCTAGCTGGCTAGCTAATACCTGTCTAGCTGGAAGCTGCCTAGCTGTTGGCTATCTGGCTATCTATTCGTTATTTATTTGCTATCTATTAGCTATCTAGCTAACTATTAGCTGTCTAGCTGTAAACTATCTAGCTGGCTAGCTGTTGGCTATCTGGCTATCTATTAACTATTGTTTTGCTATCCATTAGCTAGCTAGCTTTCTATCTATTTGAGTTACTTCAGGGTTGAGTGAACACTGGCGTGTGTGGCTGGCGCTGCTCACCCACAGAAAAACTTTATCCTGTGACTGTAAAGTGACCTTGAGAGTTTTTAAAGGCGCTTAGAAATCAAATGTATTATTATTATAGCAAGCTAGCTAATAGATACCCAGCTAACTAGCTAGGTAGCCAATAGATAGCCAGCTAACTAGCTAGATAACCAATAGATTGCTAATAGCTAGCTGGCTGGAAAGATAACTAATAGATAGCCAGATAGCTAGCCAGATAGCTAATAGATAGCTAAAAGATAGCCATAAGCCCAACACCGCCAATTAGTAGGCAATAGCTTATATCTAAAGTCCACAATAAGAAGCCTGTTACGGTTCAGATTTCATCAACTGACCCAGGACTTTAACGTTGACGGAAGCCATCTTGACTCCGTTCACATTCTTGACGGTCAGAATGTATTTGCCGCTGTCAAATCTGTCACAGTTCTTGATGACAGCCATTGCTCTGGTGCTTGTGTAAGTCAGCGAGTACTTTTCACCCAGCTCCAGGATACTGTCACCCTTGGACCAGTAAACGCTGGGTTCCGGTTTACCACCCACTGCACCGTCCAGGACAAGGTCGGAGCCGGCAGTGACAATGATAGTCTCGCCAATCAACTTGCTGTCCAAATCGGCTCGAGGAGGAGCTGAAGAAGGACAAAAACAATTTCACGGTACATTAAAAGCTACTCTGCTGTCTGTTTTGTATGTGTACGTAAAACCCTGTATTCTACCACGGATTTTAACCAATCACGGGCGGCTTTAACCGAAGGTCAGCTCTTATAAGCGGCTTCATATACTGGACGAAAGCCGCTTGTGCGCCATCTTGTGCATTTTCTGGGCTGCTACATCGGAGTTCAGATCTCCTTCACCGGTTTCATCGATTGCAGATGGCTCGAATTGATACGGAAGGACTTCTTTAATCAATTGCAAACATTTATGCTTTCTTCTTCAGAACTATTTGAATCATATTCATAACAACAAGAAAGGATCTTTTTTCCGAATCTGAACTGGCTGAAGCCATTGTTTTGATTCTGGAACAAGGCAGTTTGTGGGTGGGCCAATCCTAAATTGATGTCATGAACAAGGGGCGAGACTCCCCAGTTTCGAGCTTATTTGTGGCAGTTTTACACAACTTTAAGTCATTTTTATTGGTGTTTTGCATTTGACTAAAAATATCAGCCTGCGTGCTTTGGCTATTTTAAATGCAATAAAACGTTTTTCTGATGTCAGTTAGGAAACAAAAAAATGCTGTCGGTTGTCCTTTAAGTCCGAAATTACTGCAACTGTGGTAGCCCACGAAAACCACAAAATCAATTCAGTTTGGTATTTACAGTATTCGTCCTTGCAAGTCACGGGTCCGGTGGATGCGGAGGGTACGCTGTGGACCCCAGCGGCGTTTTTGGCAATGATGCGATATTGGAAGGTTTCTCCCTCTCCCAGGTTGGTGACAGTGAAGTAGTTCTCAGTTATGGTGGTGTAGTTGCACTTGAGCCAGCGGTTGTCGTCCCATTCGTCAGTACTATAGACTTTCCTCTCCACCACGTAGCCGACGATGTTGCTGCCACCGTCATTGATGGGCACGGTCCAACACAAGGACACGGAGGAGCGAGTGATGTCTGTCACCTGAGGGTGACCAGGTGGATCTGAGGAGAGGAGCAGGAGGATATGTTAACATATAGCTAATAGATAGCATATAGATAGCTAGTTAGGTAGCCAGCTAGATAGATAGCTAGATAGCCAGCTAGATAGCGAGATTACCGAGCTAATAGATAAGTAATAGATAGCTAGATAGATAGCTAATAGATCGCATATAGATGGCAAATAGATAGCTAGTTAGGTAGCCAGCTAAATAACTAGTTAGCAAATAGACATCAAATAAATATGGAGCAAGGTAGCCAGCTAGATAGATAGCTAGATAGCGAGATTACCTAGCTAATAGATAAATAGCTAGCTAGCTAGATAGCTCATAGATAGCATATAGATAGCAAATAGATAGCTAGTTAGGTAGCCAGCTAGATAGGTAGTTAGCAAATAGATATCAAATAGATATTTAGCAAGGTAGCCAGCTAGCTAGATACCCAGCTAGATAGCGAGTTTACCGAGCTAATAGATAACTAATAGATAGATAGCTAGTGAGGTAGCTAATAGATAGCATATAGATAGCAAATTGATAGCTAGTTAGGTAGCCAGCTAGATAGCTAGTTAGCAAATAGATATGTAGCAAGGTAGCCAGCTAGATAGATACCTAGATAGTGAGATTAGCAAACCACTCACCAACGGGGTTGTGTGCTACCACTGGTCTGGAGGCTTCACTGGCCTTACTAATTCCAGCAAGGTTCATGGCATAGACTCTAAACTGGTATTCCAGACCTTCAATCAGGCTGGACACCTTGTAGTGACAATCCAGACAAGGGAGCTTGTTCTCCCTCACCCACAGGATTGTATTCCGCTCTTTCTTCTCAATCCAGTAACCAGTCACCATGCTACCGCCATCAGCGTAGGGCACATCCCATTTGATGCTGATGGCATTGGCAGACACGGTCACTACATCCGGACGAGAAGGGGGACTTGGAGGAACTGCAGGGTGTAATCAAGAAGAATAGTGATTTTACCAAAAATACAGTTTTAGGGCATAGATACAGACATGTCCAAAACATACCGAAAGGATGTTCAATGACCACAGCAACAGACTCAATCGACTTGCTGACTCCAAACTTGTTTTCGGCGCACACTCTGAATGTGTATTCCAGGTACTTGGTCAGATGAGTGACCTTGATGGTGGTTCTCTTCACGCTTGAGTTGACCACTTGCCATGAGGCTGAACCCGACTCACGCTTCTCAACAATGTAGTTGCTGATTTCTGTGCCGCCATCGTCCGAGGGCTCAGACCAGGACAGTGAGCAGGAGTCAGAGGACACACCGGAAACCGCCACAGGGCCTGTGGGAGGGCTAGGTCTTCCAACCACCATCACTGTCACAGTAAAGGTCTTGGCTCCAGCAGCGTTCTCTAGAGTCAGGTAGTATTTGCCGCTGTCACTTCTCTTGCTGTCTTTCACCACCAGAGTGGTTCTCTCTTTGGTGTTCTTGATGGAGACTCTGTCTGTCTCCTTCAATTTCATCTCTTCCAGCCTCCACGTGACTTTTGGTGTTGGCCTGCCGCTGATGGGAATGTCAATGCTGAAAGTATTGGAGGTCTTGCAGCTGATGAGCTGGTTGGTGATGCCGCTGAGATCGGCGGTGGGTTCTGTGCGAGGTTCTTTGATGAGCACGGAGGTTAAAGTTGCCTGAGGTTCACTAATGCCGGCGTCATTCTTGGCCTTGACTCGAAATTCGTACTGTGTGTTATCAATCAGACCTTCTATGAGCATCTTAAGGGATTTCGTCTCCCCAGCAACAGACCAGGACTGTTTGTCCTCGGCTCGGAACTCCACTATGTACCCTGTGATGTGACTACCACCGTCATGCTCAGGCTTCAGCCACACCAGTGAAGCTGTGGAACTACTGGTGTCCACAACGTCTACTCTCTTTGGCGGAGCGGGTTCTTCTGTTGCCATGATGGGGTCAGTCATCTCGTGAGGCTCCCCCTGGCCATACTGGTTAACTGCGATCACTCTGAAGAGGTATGATACACCTGTATCCAGACCTGTTACCCTGATCATCTGGCGGGAGCACTTGGTGCTGACCTCTTGCCACGCGAGGCGGCTGGCCTCACGCTTGTCCACAATATAATGTTGGATACGCGAGCCACCGTCATTGCTCGGGGCATCCCACATCATGGTTAAGGCCCCACGTGTGACATCCTTGAATGTGAAGGCGCCCGGAGGTCCTGGGGTGTCCAGGACTTTCACGGTAAATGTAATGGACTTGCGCCCGCTGTTGTTTTCAAGGGAGAGTGTGTATTTGCCAGCCTCGTAGCGCGTGCAGCCCTCAATGGTCAGTGTCGAGTGGGAATCAGTGCTGCTGATATCGGCCATCACCGGCAGTTCGCCATCCACGCGAGACCAGGTGGGCAGAGGAGTTGGTTTGCCTCGGAATGCCACGTGAAGGGAGATGGTGCCGCCATTTTTCACTGTATGCGTCTGCTTGAAGTTGGCATCGATGTCAAACTCGGGGGATGTTAGCCTATCTAGAGCCTGCACAGCATTGGGCATCACGGATGATTCCCCTTCCCCAGACCCATTCACAGCGTTGATCCTAAACTTATAAAGTTCACCGGCAACTAGTCCCTTGGCGGTGTAACGGTTGTGAATGCAGGTCTGGCTGTTAACTCTATGCCACTCTTCAAGACTGGCCTTGCACATGTCAATATTGTAGCCAATGATCGGTAGGCCACCATCAAAGACAGGCTTCGTCCATTCCAGGGTCACAGAGGATTTGGTGGAGTCAATAACCTGATGGACGCACAGAGGACAGTTATGCTTTATTCATGCTGACATCTGGGGTCTCTTTACGGTCTCGATGCCAACCAACCTTGATCAGTGTGGGAGCACTGGGAGAACTGGTCGGCTCTCTGCATTTAAAGAGCCTGGATGTACCACTGGCTGGCCCAATACCGGCGCCGTTCTCAGCCATGACGCGGAACTCATACTCATTGCCCTCTGTAAGGTTGGCGACTCTGTGTCTGAGCTCTGTGATGGGCCTTTTGGCAGAGACCTTCACCCAGCGCAGACTCTTCTTCTCACGTCTCTCCAAGATATAGTGTTTGATCTCGTTGCCCCCATCTGACCTAGGCCTGGTCCAGCACAAGGTGATGCTGTTGCCGGTCAGATGCGTAGAATCGGGCGTACCAGGTGCCTCAGGCACAGCTGTAAACAGGCATAGACATAAACCGGTTGACACGAGGTACCAACGACACAAAAAGTCTTTCAAGCAGACTTACTGTATTGCATCTTTGCAACGAACGGCAAAGAGTCCAGTGGTTTGCCAACACCAAACTTGTTGACAGCAGAAATTCTAAACTGGTACTCATTGCCCTTAATGAGGTTGGTGGCGCTGAAAGAGCAGGCTTCACACTTAGAGTTGACCAATGCCCAGGAAAGCCGAGACGTCTCCCTCTTCTCGACAACATAGTGGGTGATAGCAGCGCAACCGTCATTTTCCGGAGGTTTCCACCAGACTGAGCACTTTTCGCCAGTGATGCCGGTAAAACGGATAGGACCCTCAACTGGTCCAGGAGTATCTGAGAAGACATCGAATGGGTAAATCCTTCAAAAATGGATCAATCAGAGGGTGCAGTTGTCATTGGGAACGTCACCCTGAGAATATAGTTACCATGTACTCTGACTGTGACGTCAGCTTTCTTGGCACCAGAGCTGTTCTTGGCCTCCACAGTGTAGACGCCACGGTGGTTCCTGTCGGCTTCGCGAACAAATAGGCAGCTGATACCAATACCAGCTGTAATGTCGATATCAATCATAGTCCTCTTGTCAATCTCTTTTCCATCCTTGTACCACACAACTTGTGGTACTGGACGACCGGAGATGTTACAGCTAAGCTTGATGTTGTCTCCAGCCTTCAGTGACAGCTTCTGATCAGAGCACCAATTGATCTCTGGAGGGACTGCAAATTTCAAAAAAAGAGCTGGTTAGCATTTGTAAACTAAAAATCCTTTTTTTTTACAAACAAGAATGTATACCGCTCTCATCCTTGGTCATGATGTATCCTGAGGAGTTGGATGGGGGGCTGACAGTGCCCACAGCATTCCGGGCGACCACCCTAAATTCAAACCTGTCTCCGGCGGACAGACCAGTCACAGTGAATTGGGTCTCATTGATATCAATAAAGTTGCAGCGTAGCCATTTCCCTCTGCCTTGGCGCCTGTCAACGCTGTAGGCCACAATCTTACTCCCGCCGTCTCGCTTGGGGATGTCCCATTTTAAGGTGACAGAGTCCCGAGTCACGTCAATGCAGACTGGGGTGCCAGGTGGATCTAAAGAGGATTTCTCAAAATGTCAGGTCAAGCATGACTTCGAAGAACAAATACAGTGATATCTTGGCTTATTAACTTAATTGGTTCCCAGAAAGTGTGTGTCAGTCGAAAAGTGTGTATTCCAATCATTAATTTCCCATAGGGAACCATTAAAATGAGAATAATCCGTTCCCAGGTCCCCATAAAACAACACTTTCAACTAAATAAGCCTTAAAACTACACACAATATAACATATTTTATGTATAATAAGTGTGTGATGGCATTGTAATAAAAGAAATAAACTGGACTGTCTAATAAAGTCGTTTTATTGACCTTTGTGATGGTCGTTGATGGCTTGATGGAATGGATAGCGTTTTGTACAAAGTGTCTCAAGGAGCTCTGGGTTGTACATCTTAGAGGTTGTGATATTGCAATAGCAACAGATGCAGGCAGACACACTAGAAATTTCATTCATAGCTGGTTCCCTTGCTTGTATGTTCTGTTCAAATTGTACAGATGGCTTGTGTGGGTTCTTTGTGGAGCCTGACTGATGGGATATTTTAACCTTGCAGTCTACACTTTGCCATTGAACTGTCAAGAAAGTTGAAACGAGTCCAAATTTTACTCTTTTCTATCCATTGTCTCACCATTTCACTTTGTTTTTTTTCCACTTGTTTTTTGGTTTCAAGGTCTGTCATCTCCCTTTCGTGTGTGCATGTGTTTCTGTAACCCCTCCCCCGCTCACTGCTGCATGTGTCCCCGCCCTCCTCTACCACGGATCACGTGCGGCTTTAACCGAAGACTGGGGGCAGGGATTAGAGGGAAAAAAGCCTGCTGCCATTTCAGGAGCTCCAATAAGCGGCTCGTTCGCGAACGACACATCACTCATTGCGGCGCTCCGTCTGTTTCCCGAAAACTCGTTCATATGCCAAGATTCTAGTCTCGCCAATTTAACGTTCGTAAGGCGAAATGTTTGTTAGCTAAAGCGTTCGTAAGCTGAGGTATCACTGTACAATTATGAGCGTGCAGGTCACCAGTACTTACCAACGGGGGAGATCGTGAGCGTGTGTTTGCTTTGTTCGCTAACAGGGCTGAGTCCGGCATTGTTCTCTGCAAAGACTCTGAAAGAGTACTCGAGACCCTCCAAAAGACTGATAATCCTGTACTCTTTATTGGAGATGATGGTGGAGTTCACCTTCTGCCACAGAAGACTATTCCTGTCTTTTTTCTCGACGTGGTAGCCAAGAATGGGGGATCCCCCATCAAACCCTGGAGCTTCCCACCGAATGGTCACGCCATCGCTGGTCACGTTGTAGGCAACTGGCTTTCCAGGAGCACCGGGAGGTTTGTATTGATGCTGAGCAAGTACCTCTGTGGAGATGAGTGGATCACTGACTCCGTATTTATTCTCTGCACGTACTCTGAACTGGTACACGGTTCCCTTCACCAGGTTTGGAACCTTGAAGGATGTTCTGACCACACTTGAGCAGACCATCTTCCAATTGGCCTGGGAAGTCTCGCGCTTCTCCACACTGTAGCAAGTAATCTCACCCCCTCCGTTGTCTTTGGGCTCATTCCAAGAGATGATAATATTCTGGGCCTTGATCTCATCAAAGTGGATCGGACCAATGGGCACAGAGGGGGGCCCAAGAACGGTTACCTCAACGTCAAAGTAGTTCTTTACCGTTCTGTTGTCTAGAGCTAAAGTATACTGGCCTGCATGTGCCTTTTGGGCACCTCTAACTGTAACAGCGGTCTTGTTGTCAGTGGTCCTGAAGCGGATCTTCTCACTTTCCTTAAGAGGCAAATTGTCTTTCAGCCAACTGATGGCAGGCCTGGGTTTTCCCTTGAAGGGGAGCTCAATGTGGATGTTCTGACCGACACGAACAGCTAGCTCTCCATTAGGGTAGTCATCGAGGCACGCCTCGGGTGGAATGATGAAATCCATAACTGTGATTGGGCCAATCTGTGAGAAGTCACTGGTGCCCTTCTCATTCTTTGCATAGACCCTGAAGTTCATCTCAGAATCCTCTTCTAGACCGACCACTTCACATGTACAGTGCTTACAAGTTGTAGCAAAAGTCCAGCTGACATTGTTCTCATTTCTTTTCTCAATTACGTACTCAGAGATGTGGCTGCCGCCATCATGGTCGGGTCTGGCCCACTGCAGTGTGACGGAGGACCTTGTGGAGTCCAGCATGACCAGGTCTTTAACCGCACCAGGGGTCTCAGTGGCTCTGACAGGCTCCGAGGTCTCGTAGGTCTCACCCACACCAAACTCGTTTTCAGCTGATACGCGGAAGAAATAAGCAATGTCCTCCTCCAGGTTCGACACTTTGAAGCTCGTACTGGTGCACTTGTCTGTGACCATTTGGTAGGCTTTCATGGTGGAGCCCTTCTTCTCGACAATGTATTTAGTGATTGGTGAACCGCCATCAATGAGAGGAGCCTCCCAACTCAGAGTCAATTTTCCTCTGGTCACATTTTTAACCAATAATTTTTGGCAAGTGGACGGACTGTCAAGGACCTTGAGGGAAACTGTGATGATCTTTGGCTCTCCTACGCCATTCTCAATCTCCAGCAGGTACTTGCCGCAGTCGTCGCGAGTGACCTTGGGAATTAGAAGGGTGGTGGAGCGCTCTGTGCTGGTGATGTTGTAGCGCGTGTCGGCTGCAATGTTGCGTTCACCACGACGCCAAGTGACACCAGGGGTGGGGCGTCCTTTCAGAGGAATGAATACCTCTACGTCGCGCCCTGCTCGGACGGTATATTGGGTGGTCATGGGAATATCCAAGTCCACGTCAGCCTCCTCTGTTGGTAGAGAAATTCACACAAAGATTTGACAACTAGTCAACTTCATACTCTGATGGTTTTCTTTTGGAGAATGTACAAACCCAAGATATCCTTGGCTTGCACAGGCTGGTACATCTTTATATCTTCTCCTTTGCCCATGCAATTGACAGCGGAAACTCTGAAGAAGTAGTAGGTTGCTGGTTTGAGGTGAGAAACCACATACTCGCAGGTCTGAACCTGGGGGTTGACTATGGTCCACTCCCGCTCCTCTGTGTTCATTTGCTCCAAAATATAGTGTGTGATCTCGCTGCCACCATCGTACACAGGCTTCTCCCATCCAAGAGTGATGGAGGTCTTTGTGGAGTCCTCCACACGCAATTTGGATGGCTCCCCAGGAAGATCTAATGGGAAACAAAGCATCCGATACCTATGGTGGTGGAAAGGCATTTGTCGAACATGTCACAGGGAGAGCAAATATATACCTATAGGATCATAGGCCTTGTACAATTCGGAGGCCTCGGAGTAGTTTCCTGCTCCGGCCTTGTTGACAGCGCATACTCTGTACTGGTATTCGTTGTTCTCCACAAGGCCGGTGACCTTTTGCCTGGTGTCTCTGATGGTGCCTTTCACCACCTGAATAATGAAGCACAGTCGGGCATTAGCTTTCCAGCTGTTACGAGTGATGAAAAGTGTCTTATCGTTTTCCGCAAACCAACCTTGAACCACTGGAGACTCTTTTTTTCTCTCTTCTCCAGGTAATAACCGTCAATGTCGCTGCCTCCGTTCAGAGCTGGTCTCTCCCAAATCACTGTCATGGTTGATCTGGTGATCATGGAGACTTGAGGTTTGGATGGCTCACTGGGAGGAACTGTCAAAACGAACACAATGGTTCTTATACACGGTAGGGGTCACAAGTCATGCATCGTTTTTTAAATTCGGTTTTCGGACCAAAAGCATTCTTGGCGATGACGGGCATAGATTCCAGAGGGTCACCGATGCCATATTTGTTGACCCCGCGGACTCTGAAGATATATTCGTTGCCCTGGATGAGCCTGGACACGTTGACAATGCAATCAACAAGTTTCTCCGAGATGATGGACCACATGACTCTGCTGGTCTCCCTCTTTTCCACAATGTAGTGCGTCACCATGGCACCGGCCTCGTCAGCAGGAGGAGACCACATGATGGTGATGTTGTCGGCGGTCACCTTCTTAAACTGGATCTCTCCAGCAGGGGGCCCTGGTCTGTCTGTAAATTGGAAGCAAGGGGATTGTTCATATTGTGACCTAAAAATAATTACAGTGATACCCTGGCTTACGAACTTAATTGGTTCCCAGACAGAGTGTGTAAGGCAAAAAGTGTGTATCCCAAACATTAATTCCCCATAGGAAACCATTAAAATGAGAATAATCGATTCCCAGGTCCCCATAAAATATAATTTTCCACTTTCTAATTTTCTGAGCGTTAAAACTACACAAAATATACCTTATTTTATATTTAATTAATGTTCTGTGGGATTGTAATTAAAGAAATAAACTGTACTATGTAATAAAGTCATTTTATTGACCTTTGTGATGGTCGTTGATAGCTTGATGGAATGGGGTGGCCATCTTGAGGAATGATTCCTAAGCTTTGGCAGTTTCATCGTCAGAACTGGCTGCCTCACCATGACGAATGACACTATGAATCCCTGTAAGATGCTGAAAGTTGTCGAACCATCCATGGCTAGCCCTGAAATCACCAATGACGAACTTCCAGGTTGCCGCTTGACAATATCCAAGTGAAGTTGCCATGCTTTCTCAGCGATAATTTTACCTAGTTCCTCATCAATTGTGTTCTGTTTAGCTGGGTTGATAGCTTTTTGCATCAAGTGTACAGATGGCTTGTGCGGGTTATTTGTGGAGCATGATTGATGGGATATTTTAACCTTGCAGTCTACACTCTGCCTTTGAACTATCAAAAACGTTGAAATGAGTCAAAATTTATCAATAAAGTTGAAACGAGTCCATATTTCACTGTTTTCTATCCATTTTCTCACTCTTTCTCTGTCGTCTACCTATCTATTTAATATTTGCAGCTCTGTGTTTCTGTAACCCCCCCTCACTGTTGCATTCTTGACCAATCATGTGCGGCTTTAACCGAAGACTAGGGGTGGGAATAGAGGACAAAAAAAGTTGGCTGCCGTTTCCTTGTTAGGAGGACGGGCTCATTCGCGAACAACACATCACTCATTGTGGCGCCGAAAAATAGTTTGTATGCCAAGATTACATTCTCGTGAATTTAACGTTCGTAAGCCGAAAACTTTGTGAGCCAAGGCATTCGTAAGCAGAGGTATCGCTGTACATTTGACAATTGATTTGAAGTACCTTGGATGAGCAATCTGACAACCGCACAGGCTGAACCCAAGGAGTTCTTGACCTTGACTTCATAGGTACCAGTGTTCAGGCGCGAGGTGTCCCTCAGGACCAAAGTTGTGGATTCAAAGGTGTGTTTAAAGGCCAGTTGGGGACCGGCTTTGAGTTCTCTTCCATCTTTGAGCCACTCAATGGTTGGTGAAGGCTTCGCAGTGACATTGAACTTGAGTTCGACATCCGATCCTGCCCTATGCTTCACCTCATTCAAGTACTCTGCCGGTATTTCGATTTGTGGTGCACCTGAATGGGAGAAATACATCTTATCAAAATGCGTGCCAAGCAGTATAACCTTTCAAATATAGTTTTACGTACCAAAGTTGTCAAGGCATGTGGCAGGTCCAGCTGTCATGGAAGGATTGCTCACTGAGCCTACCGCGTTCTTGGCCATTACCCTAAACTCGTAAGTATGATCTTGAATCAGACCAGTCACGGTGTAGCGTGTGTCTTTGATGTTAGTCAGGTTTGCCTTGGACCACCTGCCACCGACTCCTTCTCTCTTCTCCACCACGTAGCCCGTAATCTGGGATCCCCCGTCAAAGTTAGGCACCTGCCAGACCAGGCTGATGGAGTTCTTGGTGATATCACTAATGCGTAAATTGGAGGGGGGTTCTGCCGGAAGACATTTGGCGCTCATAAAAAAAAACACTGCGGCTATGCAAAAAGTCACAAAGAACAAGTTTCAGACTCTGTGACTTACCACAGGCGTCAATTGCCAGCACTGGATCAGAAGCCCTGCTGAATTCACTGATTCCAGCAGCGTTCTCGGCTGCCACCTTGAACTCATAAATGAGTCCGGCGTGAATGTTTGTGACCTTAAAGTGAGTGGCTCGGATAACCATCCTGTTAACTTTTTGCCACAGAATGCTGTTCTTGTCTTTCATCTGGAGATGGTAGCCAAAAACATGACTGCCGCCGTCTGACTTGGGCTCCTTCCAGGCCACGCTAATGGTCTCCCTGGTCACAGCAGTGACCTCTGGAATGGATGGTGCTTCAGGCAAGGCTACGAGATGACAAAGAGTTATGAGGGTGGTGTCATTCTCAGGCACGCAATAATAATAATAATAATAATAATAATAATAATAATAATAATAATAATACATTTCATTTGTAAGCGCCTTTCAAAACTCTCAAGGTCACTTTACAGTCACTGGATCAGTTTTTCTGTGGGTGCCACACACGCCAGCGTTCACTCAACCCGGAAAAACTAAAATAAATAAACAACTATCGAGCTAGCCAATAGATAGCCAGACAACTAGCCAGCTAGCCACTAGATAGCTACTAGTTTGCCAGCCACCTAGCTAGCTAGTAGATAGCTAATAGATAGCCAGCTAACCAGCCAGATAGTCAACAGATAGCCAATAGATAGCCAGCCAACTAGCCAGCCAGCCAGCTACCAGATAGCCAACAGATAGCCAGCCAGCTAGCTAACAGATGGCCAATAGATAGACAGCCAACTAGCCAGCTAGATAGCTAATAGATATCCAACAGATAGCCAGCCAGCTAGCTAACAGATAGCCAATAAATAGCCAGCCATCAGATAGCCAACAGATAGCCAGCTAGCTAGCTAGCTAATAGATAGTCAACAGATAGCCAGCCAACCAGCCAGCTAGCCACCAGGTAGCCAATTGACAGCCAGCCATCGAGCTAGCTAATGGATAGCTAATAGATACAATGATCCCCCCCTTCTCCGTTGCCCAACCTTACACTTTCAAGCCTTCTACATCTCCTTCATCTTTTTCTTCTTCATTGAAAGGCCAAAATAAAACAATGCCCACTTACTGTAAGGGAGGCTAATGGCAATGGGTGGCGAGTCTAGGTGCTCGCTGATTCCGTATCTGTTCTCAGCCATAATCCTGAACTGGTACTCCAGGCCCGTTGTAAGCTTCTGGATCTTGATGGTGCAGCGAGCCACAGCAGAGGAGACGTCTGTCCAGCTGGCCGTGGTGGTCTCCCTCTTTTGGATGATGTAGTTTGTGATGGGGCTGCCACCCTCATAGGCGGGCGGAAGCCACTTCAGACTCACGCTGTCCTCCGTGATGTCAAACAGCTCTACAGGTCCCAGTGGAACACTGGGCCTGTCCAGAACCACAATGTTGACAAAAGACTTGGTGGTGCCACTTGAGTTGGAAGCCAGAATATCGTAACGTCCAGAGTCTCCTGCGATGCTCTCGCGCAACGTGATCTTGATGCTGTCGGGAGTGACTTCGGAGTTGAACCTCATGGTTGACTTCAGTATCACATTGTCCTTGGAAAGAGTCACCTTGGGCAGTGGCCTGCCTGTCAGGGGAATCTCACATTTGAGAGTGGAGCCAGCTCTGACATACACCGTGTTGTGGGGGAAGTTCTTCATCACGACCTCAGGAGATTCTTCAGAAAAGAAATTTGAAACACGACATGTCATGTCAGACAAAACCGAGGAATGGCTCGGACTTTGTGAAATACAATGATAGCTCGGCTCACGAACTTAATTGGTTCCCAGACAGAGTGTGTAAAGCGAAAGTGTGTATCCCAAACATTAATTTCCCATAGGCGACCATTGAAAGGAGAATAATCGTTCCCAGGTCCCCAGAAAACATAATTTTCTACTTTCTAATTTTCTAAGCCTTAAAACTACACAAAATATACCTTATTTTATGTATAATTAATGTGCTACGGTATTGTAATGAAAGAAATAAACTGCACTGTATAATAAAGTTGTTTTAATTACCTTCGTGATGGTAATTGATGGCTTGATGGAATGCAGTGGCCATCTTAAGGATTGATTCCTTGTAAGCTGTGGCAGCTTTGTGGTCAGAACTGACTGCTTCACCATGACGAATGACACTATGAATCCCTGTACGACGCTTAAAGTTCTCAAACCATCCGTGGCGAGCCTTGAAATCATCAATGGATGATGAACGTTCAGGTTGCCTCTTGACCTTATCCGAGTGAAGTTGCCGTGCTTTCTCTGCGATAATTTTACCTAGTTCCACATCAATTGTGTTCTGTTTAGCTGGGTTGATAGCTTTTTGCATCAAGTATACAGATGGCTTGTGTGGGTTATTTGTGGAGCTTGATTGATGGGATATTTTAACCTTGCAGTCTACACTCTGCCTTTGCACTATCAATAAAGTTGAAACGAGTCCAAATTTCACTGTTTTCTATCCATTTTCTCACTCTCTCTGTGTCATCTGCCTCTCTATTATAATTTGCAGCTCCGTGTTTCTGTAACCCCCCCGTCTCACTGCTGCGTTCTTGACCAATCACGTGGGGCTTTAATCTATTTTATTTGCAGCTCTGTGTTTCTGTAACCCCACCCCCCCATCTCACTGCTGCGTTCTTGACCAATTACGTGCGGCTTTAAGTGAGACTGGGGTGGGGAATAGAGGACAAAAAATAGTCGGCTGCCATTTCCTTGTTAGGAGAACGGGCTCGTTCGCGAACGACACATCACTCATTGTGGCGCTCTGTGTGTATCCCGAAAAATAGTTTGTATGCCAAGATTAAATTCTCGTGAATTTAACGTTCCTAAGAAGAAAATTTCATTAGCCAGGGTGTTCGTAAGCCGAGGTATCACTGTACATGCAAGTTTGTTTTGGCACACTTAAAAAAAGTGTCACTGTCACATACCTTGTTGGTCTTTCACCAACACGGGATTGATCATTTCTTTGACATCACTGAATCCAGCGTGATTCTCAGCTCGGACTCTGAAGAAGTACTCCGTGTTCTCCCTCAGACCATACACTGTGTATTGCAAGTACTTGGTTATGCCACACTTGACCCACTTCTCCTGGCCTTTTTCCAACGCCTCCATCAGGTATCCCGTAATTCTACTGCCTCCACTCTGCTCTGGTTTGGCCCAAGCCAAGGTTACGCTTTCCTTAGTCACATCAGTCACAGCAAGCTTCGCTGGTGGGCTTGGTTTTTCTGCAAAAGTGAAGCACTGTGTTATCCTGACTTCATATTGTCAGACCCTGTGAAGCATTACGTCGTGAAAAGCTCAAATACCTGTAATTTTGGTTCCCTCTTTGGTCTCAGCAGGAACTCCAATACCATATTCGTTTTCACCAGTCACTCTGAAGTAGTAGACTCCGCCCTCTTGCAGGTCTGACACCTTGTATGTCAACCTATGGCACGTATTGGTCAACTGAGACCAGCCTTTCTTGCTAGCTTCACGAATGTCCAATAGATAGTTCTTTACTGGCCCTCCTCCTTCATTCTCTGGAGTATCCCATGTCACCGTTGCAGAGTTCTTGGTCACATCCTTGACCACGACAAATGCTGGAGGTCCAGGTGAATCCAGGACTCTGACATTAAGGGTCAAGGAAGTGGTACCGGCTACATTGGACAAGGTGATGGTGTATTTTCCAGAATCATTGCGAGTGGCTTTCTCCAAAGTGATTGAGGTGAAGGTGTCTGTGGTGTCAATGACAGCACGGACCCTTAGGTCAACATCCGGTTTGCTCCAAGTCACAGTGGGGATGGGTTTGCCTCTGAAGGGCACTGTCATGGTAAAAGAGCTGCCATCCTTCACGAGAAGAGTTTTCCTCATATCATTGCTGATGTCAAAGACAGGCTCTTCTTCCCGCTCCTTGGCCAGCTGTGTGTCTGACTCCGGACTGGGCTCGCTGACACCAATCTTGTTGATGGACTTGACCACAAACACGTACTCTGCACCAGGGGTCAGTCCCACCACTGTGAACTCTGTGTTCTTGGTGTTCTGGACTGCGACTGTCCATTCATCATCTGAAGTGTTTCTGTATTCTATTAGGTAACCGGTCACTGGTGCACCACCGTCAAAGAGGGGTCTATTCCAGTACAGGGTCACGCTGGTATTTGTTGAGTCAATAATTTTGGGTTTAGCGGGTGGGGAAGGCAGGAACTGAGGATCTTCCGCCTTGGTGAGTGGACAGGCAATGCTGGGAAGACTAAGCCCAGCAGCATTCTCTGCAAACACTCTGTATTCATATTCACCGCCTTCACGAAGGTGCGACGCTTTTACTCTGAGGTCATAAACCGGTTTCTTGTTAACCCGGCACCAGCGAAGGCCGGCCTTCTCTCTCTTTTCAATGACATAGCCAGCAATGCTGCTACCACCGTCAGAGACTGGTCTTTCCCAGCAGATGGTCATTGCCTCGCTTGTAACGGAGGTGACCTGGACGTTAGTGGGAGCATCGGGAACCGTGAAAGGATCCATGGCCTTTGTTGGCTCACTTTCAAGTGCTTCGCCATCCCCATATTTATTGACTCCTCGAACTCTGAAGATGTACTCATTCCCTTTCAGCAACTTGGTGACTTTGCAGGTGGTCGCCTTCATGTCACCATGTACAAGGGTCCAAGCAAGTCTGCTCGTCTCCCGCTTTTCGACAATGTAATGCATGATATCTGCACCACCGTTCTCCTGAGGAGGGCCCCAAGTCAGGGTGCATTTTTCTGCTGTCAGGCCAGACACAGCTAAGGGTCCAGAAGAAGGTCCCGGCCTATCCAGAACTTTGCAGTTGATAGCCACAGACCTGGTTCCTGCCACATTGTGCAGAGTCAGGACGTATTGTCCAGAGTCTCTCCTGATAGCATCCCTTACAAGCAAGGTAGTTGTGAAGTTGGTGGTGGTAACTTCACATCTGGCCTTTGCCTCAATCTCCTTTCCATCCTTGGACCACGACACGACAGGAAGTGGACGGCCGGTTGTTTCAGCGTCGATTTGAATCATCTCTCCTGCTTTAATGACAAGCAGCTGTCTGAACTTTTCGTCCAAGATAATTGTGGGTGGATCAACATCATCTTTGACTGTTACAGGTCCAGTGTTCTCAGAAGGAACACTCAACATCTCAGCCGAATTCTTAGCAATAACATGGAAGTCATACTGGACATCTTCAGTTAGGCCCGTGACATCAAAGTAAGTGTCCTGCAGGTTGGTGAAGTTACATTTCAGCCAGCGACCATTTGGAAGCTCTTTGCGTTCAACAATGTAGCCAGTAATCTTGGCCCCAACATCGTGTTCTGGCTTCTCCCAGAAGAGCGAGACAGAGGTCCTAGTGATGTTGGTGACTTTAAGGTTGCGAGGAGGTTCACATGGATCTCTTGCTGCCACTGGCTCACTGACTTTAGAACCTGGTCCAATGCCAGCGATGTTCTCTGCATAAACTCTAAACTGATAGAGCAAGCCTTCTTCAATGCCAGTCATCTTAAACTGGCACTCAGCAAGAAGACCCTTGTTCATCTTGCTCCAAAGAATGCTGCTTTGGTCTTTGCATTCAATGTGATAACCAGTGACGGGGCTTCCGCCATCCCTGATTGGTCGATCCCAAACCACCAGCATGCCAGATTTGTTGGCATGGGACACTCGAATGTTGACGGGAGCTCCTGGAGGTTCGAACGGGTACTGAGCAACAACAGAAGCAGAGTCAACGGCGTGACTCTTGCCGTATCGATTCTCAGCTGCAACACGGAACTGATACTCTGTTCCCTGAGTGAGACGGGTCACTTTAATTGAGGTCCTGGCAACAGTAGCTGACACAATCTGCCATACGGTTGTGGTGGTGTCTCTCTTTTCCACCACATAATTGTTAATCTGGCATCCACCATCATAGGTTGGAGAATCCCAAGACAGAGAGACGAAGTCAGCGCTCACCTCATCCAGCTTGATGTTACTGGGCGGGCCGGGTTTGTCCAGTATAATCACAGAGATTTCACCTGTACTTGTGCCCACTGCATTGGTTAGGCTAATCTGGTATTTGCCGACGTCTTCTTTAGTGGCATCCTTGATGACGATTTTAGATGAAGTTTGTGAGGTGAGAACATTGACACGAGTAGTCTGTTTCAGCACCTGGCCGTCCTTCTTCCAGGTCACTTCAGGTTGCGGCCTGCCTTTGAACGGGATGTCAATTTTGAGGTCATCTCCAGCTTTCCCACTGTAGGTATTGAACAGCAGATTGACGATGGGTGATGTTGTGATGTCCTTCACAAGGATGGGGTCAGCCAGAGGTTTGGGGTCACTCCGACCCTTCTCATTCACTGCAACGACCCTGAAAAAGTACTCTTCATCTGTGGTTAGACCTTCAACAGTGGCCTCTAGTGCTTTAACCTCACTGCATAAACTCCACGTTTCATCTCCATAGGGCTGCATCTCCACAATGTAGCCTGTAATCTTGCTTCCACCATCATGGTCAGGTTTCTCCCAGGACAGGGTGACCGTGTGACGAGTCACGTCCATCAGCTGAACTCTGCCAGGAGGCAAAGGAGCCTCTGAGACTTTGACTTGTTCCGTGGACGCAGGAAGGCCCACACCAAGTTCATTTACAGCCAGCACACGGAAGTAATACCGGCCACCCTCCTGCAGATCAGAGATCATGTAAGAGTTCCTCACACAGTTGGTGGTGACACTGGTGAAGGCCATTCTCTTCTGCTCTCTCATATCCACAATATAATGAGATATCTTTGCTCCTCCGTCGATAAGAGGAGGCTCCCAAGATAGAGACACTGAATTTCTTTTCACATCTTTCACCTCAAGCTTCGTCGGTGCACTAGGTGAATCCAGGACTCGGACGTTGATGAAGGCTGACTTGGAACCACTCATGTTCTCTAGCGTGAGTACATATTTGCCAGTATCAAATCGGTCGACGTTTTCAATGACCAACATGGTGTAGGAGCTCGTCACCTCAATCTGGGCTCGGTCATTCAGGGCGCCATCTGCCTTTGACCACCGGACCTCCGGCTCTGGCTTCCCTCGAATTGTGACAAACAGACGCAAGGACGCTGTGGCCCTTACGTTGACCATCTTTCTTAGATCGCAGTCTAGTTCAATTTCAGGAGCTTCCAACTTCTCAGCCGCCATGACACTGCCGGGCAGGTCTACGTGTTCACCCACTCCCTCGCAATTAATGGCGCAGATGCGGAAATTGTATTCTGTGTTCTCCCTCAGTTTTTTCACCGTGTAGTTAGTAGCCTGCACACCAGTGTGCGGTGTGCAAATGACCCATTCATCCAGCGCAGCCTCCTTCAATTCAACAATGTAACCAGTGACGGACGCTCCGCCATCATATATAGGCCGTGTCCAAGTCAACGATACCGTTGTGCTGGAATGGTCAGTGACCTTTGGGTTGTTTGGAGGTCCTGGTGGGTAAATGGCATCACATGCCTTGATGTAAGGAGTAGTTGTGCTGGGCTTACCTATGCCAGCGGCATTTTCAGCAGAGACCCTGAATTCATAAGAGTGGCCCTCAGTGAGACCCGTGCATCTGAACCTTAAGTCAGACAGCCTCTTCTTGTTGCATTTGCTCCATCGAATGCCATCCTTGTCACGTTTCTCAAGGATGTAACCCTCAATCTCGGCTCCCCCATTGCTCTCCGGTCTTTCCCAGGTAAGCACAATGGAGTCTCTGGTGATGGCGCCGGTCTCTGGCATAGAAGGCGCGCTTGGAGTGGTAAACGGATTGCGGGCAACAACTGGCTCTGATTCTAATGGCTCTCCAACACCGTATTTGTTGACAGCCGTGACACGGAAAATGTACTCATTTCCAGGCAGCAGTTTCGTGACTTTGTAGCTGATGGCTTGAATATTGGGCTCAACCATTGTCCACGACAAACGGCTGGTTTCTCTCTTCTCAATGATGTAGTGTGAAATGGCCGCACCACCATCCTGCGAGGGATGCTTCCAATGCAGGTAGCACTTTTCAGCCGTGACACCCTTGACCTCGAGAGGGCCATCTGGTGGGCCGGGTCTATCCAGAACCTTGACGTTAACTGGGATCATCTTAACTCCTCCGACATTAACAAGTTTGAGAGCAAAAAGTGCGCCATCTGTTCGGATGCAGTCCTTCACGGTCAAAATAGTGCGTGTGAGTGTGGTCTTGATCTCCATTCTTGTCATTGTTTTATCGATTTCCTTTCCATCCTTCAGCCAGATGACCTCAGGCAGAGGCTTGCCGGTGTAGTCGGCATCAATGACGAAAGTCTTACCGGCACGAATGACTGTTAGATCCTTGAATTTGGAATCCATGGTTGCGTCAGGGGCCTCAATTTCATCTTTGGCAGTTATTTCCCCTGTGCTCGGAGAGGGACAGCTGGATACACCAGCTGCGTTCTTGGCGACAACTCTGAACTCATAAATGCAGTCCTCAGTCAGGCCAGTGACAGTAAACTGGGTGTCAATGATGTTGGTAAAACTGGCCTTCATCCAGCGAGTATCAGGGTGTTTCCTTCTTTCAATCAGGTAGCCAGTAATTATGCTGCCTCCGTCGTACGGTGGAGTGCTCCACCTAAGTGTTACGTGGTTCCGTGTTATTTCAATGGCCTCTGGAGCACCCGGCGGGTCGATGGGGTCACGGGCCACTACGCTATCTGAGACCGGGCTGACCGGACTTAGCCCTGCAATGTTTTCGGCATAAACTCTGAATTCGTACTCAATGCCTTCCTCCAGATCTGCAGTCTTGAAACGTGCATCGGGAATGAGCAGCTTGTTGAGTCGAGTCCACAAGAGGTTGTTTTTCTCTTTCCTTTCTAGATGATAGCCAAGAATGGGACTGCCACCATTGTTTGCGGGTGGCTTCCACTCAACGACCATGCTGTCTTTGGTCGCAGCGGTTACAATGGGGACCAGTGGTGCATCAGGCACATTAAATGGATACTGAGCCATCACATTTGACGAGACAATGGCAGAACT
Source organism: Hippocampus bargibanti (assembly GCF_051943395.1). Lineage (NCBI taxonomy): Eukaryota > Metazoa > Chordata > Actinopteri > Syngnathiformes > Syngnathidae > Hippocampus > Hippocampus bargibanti. Next base: position 4,478,873 of record NC_142741.1, on the reverse strand, counting down.
CTTTCCATACCTGTTCTCAGCAGACACTCTGAACTGATATTCCACGCCAGTCTTCAGGTTACTGACCTTGATGGTTGTTCGGGCGATGGTCGCAGACACAATCTGCCAAGCCGTTGATGTGGTGTCTCTTTTCTCCACAATGTAGTTATTAATCTGACAGCCGCCGGTATATGTTGGTGGTTCCCAGGAGAGTGTTACATAATTAGAGCTCACCTCATCAATCTTCACGGGACCAGTGGGTGGGCCCGGTTTATCAAGAATGATCACAGTAATCTCTTCAGTTGCAGTTCCCACATTGCTGGTAGCTGTGACGGTATATTTGCCGGAATCCTCCCGCTTTGCATCCTTGATGCAAAGCTTTGTAGATGTAGGCGTGCCAGATACGTTTAGCCTGGTCGTCTCTTTAAGAGCCTGTCCTTCTTTCTTCCACTCCACTTTAGGGACCGGGCGTCCAGTCACAGGAATCTCAATCTTCAAATCTTCTCCGCTTTGCAAACTGTAAGTGTTGAATGTCATCCTAAATCCGGGCAATGTGGTCAAATCCTTGGCGATAACTGACGCAGAGAGACACCTTGGGTCACTCTTACCCTTGTCATTGAAGGCACATACTCTGAAAAGATATTCATGTCCGGCACTTAAGCCCGTGACCGTGCCTTCACAGGTCTTGGTTGTGGCAGCCACCACCCATTCCTCGGAGTCCATGGTTTGCATTTCAATGTAGTAACCGATAATCCTGCTGCCTCCGTCGTGGACTGGTTTTTCCCATGACAGGGATGCGGTTGTTTTAGTGACTTCAGTCAAAGTGACTTTACCAACTGTCAGAGGAGGCTCAGAGGTCTTCACTGAGTCTGTTGTCTCGACTGGAAGTCCAACTCCAAACTCATTCTCGGCAAGTACGCGGAAGTAGTAGATTGCTCCCTCTGTGAGGCCGGTAACTCTGTAGCTGGTCTTTGTGCATTTGCTGTCCACGTTAACATAAACCTTCCGGTTGGACTCACGCTTTTCAACCAGGTAATTCTTTATTCTTGCGCCACCATCTATAAGAGGAGGCTCCCAACTCAAGGTGACACTCTCCCGTTTGATATCTTTGACAGTGAGGTTCGTGGGTGGTCCTGGAGTGTCTAGAACTTTGACGGAAACAAATGCCGACTTGGTGCCAGCACTGTTCTGCAAATTAAGGATGTATTTTCCAGCATCATTTCTGTCACAGATGTTGATGGAAAGCTGAGTAAAGTCTTCTCCGGTCTCAAGTTCAACTTTACTGGGAAGGTCACTGTCCTCCTTGGTCCAGCTAATCTCAGGTGTAGGACGACCCTTAAATGGAATACCAATTCTGATCGGGGCTCCTGCACGGACAATAATCCCCTTTCGAAGTTCGGCATCCAAAATCATCTCTGGAGCATTCATTTTATCCACAGGTTTAACTCTGCCTTGGAGTTCGGTTGGCTCTCCAATGCCCAGCTTGTTAATGGCACATACACGCACTTTGTATTCTTGATACTCAGTCAATTTGGTAATGGTGAAGTTGGTGACATTTACTCCGGAAGGTGGTGTGCAAATTCTCCACTCCTCCTCATCAGGCTTTGTGATTTCAACAGCGTAGCCTTGAATCTCACAGCCACCATCATATATGGGCCTGTGCCACGCCAGACTTATAGAGTCCTTTGTGGTGTCTGTTACATGGACATTGGTTGGGCTACCAGGCTCAAATGTAGGGTCGCAAGCTTTCAGGTAAGGTGTGGCAGGGGTCGGCTGACCCACGCCAGCTGCATTTTCAGCAGAAACCCTGAATTCATATTCGTGGTCCTCGGTTAGGCCTGTTACTCGGAAACGCAAGTCTGTTACCCTGCGCTTGTTGCACTTGGTCCACCTTATGCCAGCCCGGTCTCTTTTTTCTACAATGTAGCCAATAATTTGACTGCCTCCGTTGGTCTCAGGGCGGTTCCAGCAGACAGTCATCGAGTCCCTGGTAATGTTGGTAATCTCAGTCTCCCGAGGTGTGCCAGGTGGGACGAATGGATTCCTCATGATAACTGGAGCTGACTCCAGAGGCTCCCCCTCACCATATTTGTTGACTGCCATGACCCTGAAGACGTATTCATTTCCCTTCAAGAGTTTGGTGACCTTGAACATGGTGGCGGCGCAGTCACCGGAGATCAGGGTCCAGGCCAGGCGGCTTGTCTCTCGCTTCTGAATGATGTAGTGAGAAATGCTGCTGCCTCCATCATGCCTTGGTGGAAGCCACGAGAGGGAGCACTTTTCCTCAGTGACATTGCCAACAGTAAGAGGTCCCTCTGATGGACCTGGTCTGTCAAGGACCTTCACACTGAACGGAAGGGTCTTGCTGCCTGCCACGTTGGTCAGTACCAGTGTGTATTGCCCGCCGTCTACTCTGATAGCGTCCTTCACAACAAGAAGAGCCTTGAAGTCTGTATTTTTAATCTCGGCTCTGGCCGAGTTTTCCACTTCAACTTCGCCTTTAAACCACTGAGCCGTCGGAATGGGCTTCCCATCAACTTTGGCCTCCAAATTGAATGTGTCCCCAGCATTGATGACAAGTGTTTGATTGTACATGGCGTCTGTCTCACACTTGGGCGGATCCACTTCGTCGATGGCTGTGATGGACCCACTGCTCTCAGAAGGCTTGCTGACCGCACCTGCTGCATTTCTTGCAATGACTCTAAAGTCATATTTGCTGTTTTCAACCAGGCCTGTCACTGTGAATTCAAGGCCCGTGAGATTTACAAAGCTGGCCTTCATCCACTTTCCTTCAGGAAGATCACGTTTCTCCACAACATAGCCAGTGATTAGACTTCCACCATTGTACTGCGGGGCCGCCCACTTGAGCTTTACCGAGTGTCTGGTCACTATCAGTGCCACAGGACACCCAGGAGGATCACACGGATCGCGGGCCACATAGACCTCTGAAACCTTACTGGACTTTCCAATGCCGACAATGTTCTCAGCATAGACTCTGTATTCATACTCAATGCCTTCCTCCAGAGGAGTGGATTTGAACCTACAGTCTTGGATGAGTGTTTTGTTAATCTTGGTCCAGAGTATGCTGTTCTTCTCTTTCCTTTCAAGATGATATCCCAAGATAGCGCTGCCTCCATCAGACGGAGGTTTGTGCCACTCCACTATCATGTAGTCTTTAGTGTATGAAGATACAAACGGTGTACCCGGGGGCCCAGGCTCCTGGAATGGATACTGTACCACAACTGGGTCGGAATCAATGGCATAACTCTTGCCATATCTGTTCTCAGCGTGAATTCGGAATTGATACTCAGCGCCAGTCTTCAGATTGCCCACTTTCAGGGTTGTTCTTGCCACAGTGGAAGACACCACGAGCCAGTTTGTGGTGGTGGTATCTCGTTTCTCGACAATGTAATTTGATATTTGGCAGCCACCTGTGTACTTGGGAGGTTCCCATGTAAGTGTGACGCTCTCTGCACTGATATCCTCTAATTTGACAGGTCCTGAAGGTGGTCCGGGTTTGTCTAAAGTGATAACCTCAACCGTGGCTTCCTTGGATTGGCGGTCATTGGCAACAGTAATGCTGTACATGCCTCCATCCTCTCTGGTGGCGTCTTTAATTGAAAGTGTGGTCTGATGGGCTGAATCTGTGACGTTTACTCGAGTGGTCTGCTTGAGGACTACTCCATCTTTGGACCAAGAGATTGTTGGCTTTGGATGGCCTGCAACAGGCATTTCAATCTTGAGGTCATGTCCCACTTGAACACTGTAGCTACTGGATTTTGGTCTTACGGCAGGCTCAATCACAAGGTCCTTGGCGATAACTGAATGAGCCAGCTGCCGAGGGTCGCTCCTGCCCTTGTCATTTACAGCAACCACTCTGAACTGATACTCTTCTCCCTTCAACAGATTGCTCACGAGTGCCTCGGTTGCCTTACCACTGGTACAAACAGACCAAGAGTCTGTGTCCTTTGGAGCCAGTTCGACTTCGTAGTGGGTTATCCTGCTGCCTCCATCATGGATGGGCTTCTCCCACGTCAAGGAGACAGTATTACGAGTGACATCAACAACGCTGACTTTACCAGGGGGCTGCGGCTTCTCAGATATCTTAATTGGTTCGATTGTTTTGGCCGGCAGACCGACACCATACTCGTTCTCAGCCATCACTCTAAAGAAGAATATGCCCCCCTCTGGGAGAGATTCCACTTTCCACGTCATCTTATTGCAGATTGTAATTGGAGAGTAAACCTTCCTGGTACTTTCCCGCTTCTCCACAATGTACTGCTTAATCTTTGAGCCACCATCGAGGAGCGGAGGCTCCCACGTCAGGGTGACGGAATTCTTGGTAATCTCCTTCACCAGGAAGTTATTTGGGGGGCTTGGGGTGTCCAGGACTCTGACACTGATGAAGGCAGACTTAATCCCGCTGGCATTCTCGGCAGTCAGCGTGTATTTGCCGCTGTCAAACCGGTCCACATTCTCAATCACAAGTGAGGCGTAGCTGTCGGTGTTGTCAATTTGGGCTGTCTCCTTCAGCTCCCCATCAGCCTTGCCCCATCTCAACTCCGGCGCCGGACGACCTCTTACAGGAACAAACAGCCTAAGTGTGCTGGCAGCTCTAATGTTGATCATCTTTCTCATGTCGGCGTCCAGGTCCAATTCAGGTGCTTCAAGCTTCTCTTCCAGAGTAATTTTTCCCGGAAAATTTGCCTGCTCACCCACACCGATTTTGTTGATGGCACACACTCTGAACTGATACTCGTGCTTTTCCAGGAGCTTTGTCACCGTAAACCATGTTTCTTCGATTCCAGAGGAAGGAGTGCACATGAACCACTCATCTGACACACTGTTGCATGCCTCTACAAGGTAGGCCTGAATCTCACAGCCACCGTCATAGATGGGTTTGCCCCAGGTTAGGGAAACGGTAGATCTTGACGTGTCCACCACTTTGGGATTGTTTGGCGGGCCTGGTTTGAAGACGGGATCCAACGCTTTGTAATACGTCGTTGGGGAACTCGGTGTTCCCACACCGGCAGCATTCTCAGCAGACACCCTAAATTCATAGCTGTGGTTTTCTTGGAGCCCAGTAACTCTGAAACGAAGCTCGCTCACGTTACGCTTGTTGCACCTAGTCCATCTAACACCGTCCTTGTCACGTTTCTCCACCACGTAACCTTGGATGGCACTACCGCCATCGTTACTTGGTCGTTCCCATGTCACAACCATAGAGTCTTTGGTAATTGTGGGGACGTCGACGGCAGTTGGTGGATTGGGAGGTACAAATGGATTTCTGGCAACAGTGGGCTCTGATTCCAGAGCTTCCCCAACTCCATACTTGTTCACTGCAATCACTCTGAAGATGTATTCATTGCCAGGAAGAAGCTTGGTGATCTTCAGGTTGAGGGTCTGAACTTTTTGTTCAACTACTGTCCAAACCAGTCTACTGGTCTCTCGCCTCTCAACAATGTAATGGGAAACATCACTACCGCCATCCTGCAAAGGTGGTTTCCAGGAAATGGAGCACTTTTCACTAGTGACCCCATAGATTGAAATTGGGCCCTCGGGTGGACCTGGCCTGTCCAGAACTTTGACATTAAAGTTGACAGATTTCTCCCCACCTACATTCTTCACCAGCAAAGTATACTGGCCTCCATCAACACGAATGGCTTCTTTGATAACTATACAGGCTAAAAAGTCTGTGTTCTTGACTTCCAAGCGTGCTGCTTCACCTATGACTTGACCCTCCTTGAGCCACAGTACCGTGGGTAGAGGTTTCCCCGACATAGCTGCCTCAAGACAGAATGACTCTCCAGCATTCACAACCACAGTCTGGATATATTTGGCATCCAGGTCGATTTGGGGCGGAACCACCTCATCCTTGGCAGTGATCGCACCTGTAGAGTCAGACGGTTGACTGCTGACACCCGCTGCATTTTTGGCAATGACACGGAACTCATAAATCTGATCTTCGGTGAGACCTGTGATGACAAAGGAGGTCTCGATGACGTTGGCAAAACTAGCCTTCATCCAGCGTCCGCCTCCTTCCTTCTTCTCCACCAAATATCCAGTGATTTTTATGCCACCATCATACTTAGGTTTGTCCCATCGCAGTGTCACCTGATTTCTGGTCACAATAACAGCCTCCGGCTTTCCTGGTCTGTCACAGGGGTCTCTGGCCACCTGTAACTCACTCACAACACTCGCTTTGCTTAGGCCGACAATGTTCTCAGCGTAAACTCGAAACTCGTATTCAAGACCTTCTTCTAGGCCTCCTACTTTGAATCGGGGCTCTGGGATGAGCTGTTTGTTCTGCTTCACCCACAAAAGGCTGTTTTTCTGTTTGAGCTCAAGGTGGTAGCCCAGAATTCTACTTCCGCCATCACTACTGGGTTTATCCCACACTACGAGCATGGACTCCTTGGTGGCTGACTGGACAACCACCAAATGTGGTGGAGTGGGTACATCGAATGGATACTGAGCCACAATGCTTTCAGAGAGAAGCGGAGAAGACTTGCCATATCGATTCTCTGCGGCAATCCGGAATTGGTACTCGCATCCGGTCTTCAGACGTACAGCTTTTATGGTGGTTCTGGCCACTGTTGCCGATACGATCTGCCAGTTAGTAGTTGACGTGTCTCTCTTCTCAACTACATAATTGTTGATGCTACAGCAACCATCGTACTCCGGAGGATTCCAGGACAGGATCACACTCTCGGCAGTGACCTCATCCAACTTTATTGGGCCAGTTGGAGGGCCTGGCTTGTCCAGGACAATTACAGTTATGTCTGTCGTCGCCTCCCCAGCTACATTAACAAGTTTGATGGAATATGTACCCACATCATCTCTGCAAGCCTCCTTAATGACAAGGATAAGGTTCTTGTCGTTGCTTAAAGCGTTGACTCTTGTTGTCTCCTTGAGGGCAACACCGTCTTTCAACCAAGTGGCTGTTGCTTTGGGACAGGCAGCATAAGCTACGTCGATTTTGAGATCATCTCCCGCTAGGACGCTAAATGTGTTGAAGGTCAATTTAAACACTGGAGCGATAATCAGGTCCTTGGCCACCACGGGCATGCTGAGAGCACGTGGATCACTAACTCCCTTTTCATTGGTTGCAGAGATACGGAACATGTACTCCTCTCCCTGCGTCAAACCAGTAACAACCGCCTCGTTGGTTTTGACTGCCATGACCTGGGTCCACTTTTCACTTTCACTACCCTGCATCTCAACAATGTATCCAGTGATTCTGCTGCCACCGTCATGGTCGGGTTTCTCCCAGGTCAGCGTAACACTGGTTCCGGTCACCTCGCGTAAGGAAACCTTTCCTGGAGGTAGCGGTCTCTCTGACACCTTAACGGGGTCAAATGTCTCCACCGGGAGGCCAATGCCATATTCATTCTCTGCCAGAATCCTGAAGAAATACAACTTTCCTTCTTCCAGCTCTCCAACTTTCCAGCTGGATTTGTGGCAGTTTGCACAAACTGTGGAGTAGGCCTTCCTGGTTGACTCGCGCTTCTCTACGATGTAATTACGGACTCTGGAGCCTCCATCAATTAAAGGCGCATCCCAAATGAGGGAGACAGAGTCTTTGGCAACCTCCTTGATGAGAAGGTTCTGAGGTGCTCCGGGCGTGTCTAGCACCCTGACGTTAACAAAAGCCGTCTTACACCCAGAAGCATTTTCCACAGTGACCATGTATTTGCCACCATCAAATCTATCTACGTTTTCAACTTGCAGAGTGGTGAACGACGAGGTGACTTCAATATTAGCTTTGTCCAGTGACTGCCCGTGCTCTCTTGACCACTTGACGTCAGGTGCCGGCCTGCCTTTAATAGGCACAAAGAGCCTGAGGGTGCCACAGGCTCTGATGCTGACTACCTTACGGAGATCCGCTTCAAGTTCAATTTCGGGGGGCAGTAGCCTATCTTCAGCTTTCGAGGTTCCGGGGAGAGCAGCAGGCTCGCCCACACCTTCACAATTAGTGGCACAGATGTTGATTTTGTAGTCTTGGTTCTCTTTCAGGTTAGTGATGGTGAATGAGGTAGCTGTCCATCCCTTCTTAGGAGTGTGAATTGTCCATTCATCCTCTTCTGGCAGGCAGGTCTCCACAATGTAGCCAGTGATTTCAGAACCACCATCATAGATGGGCTTATTCCAAGCAAGGGTAATGGATGATTTAGTTGTGTCCAGAACTCGCGGGTTACCCGGAGGTCCCGGCTGGAAGATTGTGTCCATGGCTTTGTAGAACGGACTCGAGGGACTTGGCTGGCTCAGTCCGGCATTGTTCTCGGCAAAAACTCTAAACTCATATTCATGGCCCGGTGTGAGGCCAGAGGCCTTAAATCGTAGGTCAGTGACTGTCCTTTTGTTACACTTCACCCAACGCAGCCCAGTCTTATCCCTTCTCTCGATGATATAGGTGTTGATAGTGCTACCTCCGTCTTGTTCGGGGCGCTCCCAGCAGACCACCATTGAGTCTTTGGTGATGGTGGTGACCTCGGGCTGTGTGGGCGGGTCGCTTGGAACATAGGGATTGGCACATATGACAGGCAGGGACTCCATCGGCTCTCCAGTACCATACTTATTCACAGCCATAACTCTGAACACGTACTCATTGCCCTCACGGAGCTTTGTGACCTTCAACCTGTTTGCTTGGAGATCCGTGGCCACATTTGTCCAAGCCAACCTGCTGGTCTCACGCTTCTGAATGATGAAATAATCAATCTTGGCACCACCGTCATGTGTCGGGTGCAGCCAGTTGAGGACACATTTCTCTGCAGCAATGTCAGTAACCGTTAAAGAGTCCGGCGGTCCAGGCCTATCAAGGACCTTGACGTTGAACGCAAATTTAGCAAAGCCACCGGGGTTACTGGCAGTCAAGGTGAATGTGCCACCATCTCTTCTTAAAGAGTCTTTGTTAATCAGAGCTGTGTGGAAAGCAGAGACCTTCATTTCCAATTTCCCGGTATCTTCAAGTACCTTCCCGTCTTTGGTCCACACAATTGAGGGGATGGGCCGACCAGTCACATTGGCCTCAAGTGTAAACACCTCACCTGCCATGACCACAACATTGCTGCTGTAAATGGAGTCGACATTGAGCCGGGGCTCTTCAATGTCATCCCTGCACTTGATGGCTTCTGAGGGTTGAGAAGGGGCACTCACGGCCCCGGCCGAATTGCGAGCAAGCACGCGGAATTCATAAACCGCGTCTTCAATCAGACCACTCACAGTGTAGACTGTCTCGAGGATGTTGTTGAAGTTGGCTTTGAGCCAGCGCCCATTTGGGAGCTGTCTCCTCTCCACAGTGTATCCGGTGATGGAAAATCCTCCGTCTGCTTCTGGTTTGGTCCAGGAAACTGTTACCTCATGTCTGGTGATGTTCAGTGCCAAGGGTTTGCCCGGTGGATCTACCGGGTCCAAAGCATACAACGGGTCAGATGGCTTGCTGGGTTTGCTGAGACCAGCCAGGTTTTCAGCAATAACACGGTGTTCGTATTCAATCCCATCAACCAGGCCAGTTGATTTGAAGATGTTCCCCACCACAAGAGCTTTGCTGATCCTCTGCCACAGAATACTGTTCCTCTCCTTTCGTTCCACATGGTAGCCCAGAATGGCACTCCCTCCATCTGAAGATGGCTCATTCCAGCTCAGAGTCATGACATCCTTATTGTAAGATGTGACTGCAGGAGGCCCTGGCTGGCCTGGGACATCAAATGGGTAGTGAGCCACCACTGGTTCAGAGACAATGGACGGGCCAATGCCGTATCGATTTTGGGCCTTAACACGGAACTGATATCCAGTTCCAGTGATGAGCCGGGCTGCCTTAAAAGTGGTGCGTATGACAGTGGCTGCTAACTCCACCCAGGAAGTACCAGTGGTCTCTCGCATTTCAACAATATAATTGTTGATGGGAACACCTCCGTCATTCTCAGGGGCCTCCCAGGACATCAGGATGTAATCAGATGAGACCTCATCCATCTTGATGGGACCAGTGGGTGGACCTGGAATATCATGAACTAATACTGTGATGGTATCGGTCACCGTGCCCAGCATGTTCTTTCCTGTCACTGAATACTGGCCTCCATCAGTCCTCTTGATCTCACTAATGTTGAGGACGGTCAATGTTGCTGTCGTTTCGGTATTAATTCTTTGTGTCTCTTTGAGAACAGTGTCTCCCTTCTTCCAAGAAACAAAAGGTCTAGGTTTTCCAAGTACGGGAATCTCTATCTTAACACGGTCCCCAGCCTTGGCAATCACTGTCTTCTGGTAGATACCACGGAGGTCAAATGATGGACCTGATGTTTGCTCTTTGATAATTGCTGGCCTGCTCTCACGCGGGTCGCTTCTACCCGAAGCATTGACTGCCATTACGCGGAAAGTGTATTCTTCTCCCTCAATGAGATTCATCACGGTGTAGTCCAGAGACTTAATGGCAACGACATGGAACCAGTGCTCAGTTTCCCTTCTCTGGGCCTCAATGACATACCCGGTGATCAAGCTACCTCCATCGTGAAGAGGTTTGGTCCACGACAAGCTGGCGCTGTCAGCCGTAACATCAGTGATGTACAGGTTTTCAGGCGGAGAAGGGGCCTGAGACGCCCGGATTGGTTCGGGAGTTTCAGCGGGCTCGCCAACACCCAGGTCATTCTCAGCAGAGATTCGGAAGTAGTAGTAAGCACCTTCTTCCAGGTCGGTGAATTTGAAAGAGCACTTCTGCCAGGCGGTGCTTAGGACCGTGTAGGCCTTCTTTGTGGCCTCTCGCTTTTCAATGATGTAGTTGTGGATCTTAGAGCCACCATCGATGATGGGGATCTCCCACTGAAGGGTTATGCTGGTTTTAGTGATCTCTCTGGCTTTGAGATGCACCGGAGGTCCTGGTGTGTCAAGAACCTTGACATTGACAAAGCCCATCTTCTTCCCGGCAACATTCTCCAGGCACAAATTGTACTTTCCGGCATCATATCTAGTGCAGTCAGGAATGACCAGCAATGTGTAAGACTCAGTCGTGTCAATATGCGCACGCATTTTTAGATTCAAATCATCTTTGCTCCAAGTGACGTCTGGAACGGGACGGCCTCGGATGGGAACAAAAATACGGATTGACGTTCGAGCCCGGACCACCAGGGACTTCCGGAGTTCGGCGTCTAGCTCAAAGTCTGGAACAGACTCCTGGTCTACAAGTTCTGTTACATTTTCAACCTCTGCAGGTTCACCAATCCCTTCGGAGTTAACAGCTCTAACTCTGAAATGGTATCTTCCTCCTTTTTGCAGTTTTCCAAAAACATATATAGTAGCCTTCAAGTGGTACTCTGTTTCTGACTCCCAGTCATCATGGCCTTCCTTTTTGTACTCCACAATGTATCCATCCACTTGAAGACCACCATCGTAGTGTGGTCGGCCCCAGGTGAAAGTGGCGGACGTTTTAGTAGTGTCTGTAATCCTCGGGTTGGAAGGAGGGCCTGGTGGATCTGACGAATGAGGAGAATAATAATAATAACTTTAAAACAACAACAAAGTTATGCAGTTGAAACAAATTGTTACTCTTGAACTACATACAGACGATATCCTTGGTCATCGCTGGACGTGAAGGCTCACTGGGTTCCCCGAAGCCAGCCTTGTTCTCAGCAGTCACTCTAAACTCGTACTCGACCCCTTCGCTTAGGCCTTGCACCTTGAAGCGCAGATCTGGAACCGTTCTCTTAGAAGCCCTGACCCACCTCATTCCTCGCTTCTCTTTCCTTTCCACGAGGTACCCCCTGATGTCACTGCCGCCGTCCTTGATTGGTCTCTTCCATGAAATGGTGACAGAGTTCCTGCTGAAGTTATCAATTTCTGGAGTTGATGGTGGACCCGGTGGACCTGTGAGCACACATATGATTGGGATTGTTACATTACTCAAAGATCAGGTTGATGCTTGGCACCTTGGAAACATGGATACTGTTGACTTAACTTACAGTAACTGTCGACCATTTTGACTGGAGCAGACAGGCTCGCGTCTCCAGTGCCATATTGGTTGACCGCAGACACTCTGAAGATGTACTCGTTGCCTTTGATCAGTTTGCTGGTAACACATCTGCAGTCCATGACGTTTTCAGCCAGCTTAGTCCACTGCAGGCGACTGGTCTCGCGCTTCTCAAGGATATAGGACTTAATCGAGCAGCCTCCATCCTCCTCTGGTGGAAGCCAGGTCAAGGTACACTTTTCGGCGGAAATGTTACTGGCCTCAATGGGGCCCGGGGGTCCAGGAACATCTAGAACCTTCACTTTGACGTGTTCTTCTTTGATGCCAAACGGGTTACTGGCCGTGATGGTGTACTCTCCTGTGTTTTTCCTGCTGGCGTACTTGATGGCCACAGTAGAAGAGGTTGGAGTGGTGGTGACGGTAACAACGTCAGAGTTCTTGAGCTCACGGCCCGCCTTCGACCAGACAGCCGTGGGTAGAGGTTTGCCGATTATTTTGCAAGCTGAGACCACAATTGTTTCTCCTGCCCGGACTGATAGGCCGTCCTTTATGTCAGGGTCAATGGTGATGCTCGGGGGTTCTGAGGAATCCAATAATGTACAATGTTACATTTTAAGCTGGAACACTAAAACCGACTGGGAGACAGGAGAAGGTGGGGGGGGGGGGGGTGATTTGGTCAAAATCCTCTTACCATACTCATCCCTGCATGTTAACAGATCGGTCGTCTCCGAGGGAAGACTAATAGCACCGGCAGAGTTCTTGGCCCTGACTTGGAATTGATACTGAGCTCCCTCTGTCAGATCAGTGACGGTGAAGGCGCACCCTTGAATATTGACATGATTGGCCTTCATCCAGGATTTGCCGCCAGCCTCCAGTTTCTCTACCATATAGCCAGTCAGTTTGTAGCCACCATCATATTTTGGTGGAGTCCAAATCAGAGTGACCGACGTCCTGGTGACATTAATGACGTCAGGCTTGCCAGGAGGATCTGTGTGAAGACAAAGACCATCGCTGTCACCTTTTACTGCCAAAGGGAAAGGAGTTCTTTGTGGATGTTTTTTTTAACTTGTGTGTCCCTTTGGTCTTTATCGTTGTGGTGTGATTGTTGATGGCTGTGGAATTATTCTTAACTCGCGCAATTCAATTGACTGACTGATGGGCAGCCCGGTAGTCAAGTGCTTAGCACGCCTGCTCCACAGTGCCGAGGTCCCGAGTTCAAGACCCGGTCCGACCTCCCTGTTTGGAGTTTGCATATTGTACCCAGGCCCATTCCAAAAACATGCATGGCGTGTGCATGGAGTGTTCAATCACCCTGATTGAACACTCCAAATTGTCCCTCGGTCTGAGTGTCAGTGTGTTCGGTTGTTTATCTCTGTGTGCCGTGCGATTGGCTGCAGACCAATACAGGGTGTCCCCCGCCTTGTTCCCGAAGACGGCTGGGATAGGCTCCAGCACACTCGCGACCCTAATGAGGAGTAAGCAGTACGGACAACAGATGGATGGATGAGTGACTGATCTCAAAAACTCACCGATGGGATCCAGAGCAACAACAGCCTCAGTCGGTCTGCTGGGCTTGCCCAAACCGGCCATGTTCATGGCCATCACCCTGAATTCATACTCCAGTCCCTCGATCAGTCCCGTGACTCTGCACTCTTTCAATCTGAGGGGTGTCTTGCTGGCTCGTTTCCACATTAGACTGTTCCTCTCTTTGAACTCGACATGATAGCCTGCAGAGATGAAGATGTTGAGGTTGTCTTTGGCAGTGACCAGGTTGATATGATCAGGAATGAGTACATTAGAGGGACAACTCATATTAGAGGCTTTGGAGAGAAATCCAGACTGAGATGGTTAGGACATAGAGAGGAGGAGAGAGAGAGAGAGAGTGACTCTATTGGGAGAATGATTCTGAGCCTTGACCTGCCAGTCAGGAGACCAAAAGTGGAGGATTATGGATTTGTTCAAAGAGGACATGAAGGTAGCTGGTGTGAGAGAAGAGGATGCACAAAACCGTGTTAGATGGAGGACACCGATTCACTGTGGCGACTCCTGAAGGGAAAAGCCCAAAGTAAAAGAAGAAGATGATAGCCTGTGCACAAGCACACCATAAGGGTTGCGGCGCAGAATGCAGCTTTACACCCGGGCCGTGGTGACACTCACCTGTAATTGGGGACCCGCCGGTTTCTTTAGGATTGGTCCACGTTAGGATAGCTGACTCGTGCCGGATGCTCATGATTACAGGAGGTGCCGGTGCCTCTGGGACATCTGGGCGCAACAACACCAGAAATTGTTTTCAGTGAAATTCATCACACAAGGTTGAAAAGGTTTCTTCAGCCGTCTGTACTTCTTTGAAAGTGTCAGACGTTTCGCTTCTCATCCAAGAGGCTTCCTCAGCTAATTAAAATTTGCTGGTAGTTTTGGCCCTCAATATACATATATCCCTACTGTCCAAAGGTGGCGGTGCCAGACCTCCTATGATAGGTACCTGCTCTCAGGTTAGGGGGAGCAGAAGACTATTCCCTGAGGCTACTCGGATTACTTTTATTGTCCTGCCTGATTATGGTCTATGACTGACCCTGATTGCACCATTCACTGCTCTGATAGGTCCCTGCTCTGAGGTCAGGGGGAGCAGAGAACCATTTCCTGAGGCTACACTGATTGCTTCTATTGCCCTGACTGATTATGGCCTACGACTGGCCTGATTGCCCCATTTGCTCTGGTATCACCTCATTAGCATGACTAAGGCTATGTGGTCTCAGAAGTCTGTTGTAAGAACGATCCTAATTAAACCTTACCCCACCATGGCGATTTAGTGAAGTGTTTTGCTGTTTTATAAAAATAGATTCTTTGACTCCCCTTTCAAACCATCTATTTTCTTTCGCTAAGATTTTACCCTCTTTGTGAGTGGTTGCTAGCTTTTAGGTGCAGATGTACTGCAGATTGAGGCCCACTAGTATTATCCCTGCGATGTTGAGAAAGTCTCTTTTGTAGAATTTGTTTCGTCTCCCCAATGTATTGGTCTTTACAATTTTCATTTTTGGGTGCGTGTGGCTGCTGCTGCTCACCCACAAAAAAACTGATCCTGTGACTGGAAAGTGACCTTGAGAGTTCTGAAAGCGCTTAGAAATCAAATGGATTATTATTTGTAGTTTTCAAAGAAGTACAGATGACAGCTGAAGAAACCTTTTCATCTATGGACCACTCCTGTAAGACTGAGAGCTTACACAGACATATCACGCAAGGTTGTTTCGGTCATCTTGGATACTCACTGAAAGGATGCTGTGCGATGACCGGGTCTGATCTCAGGTGCTCTCCAATTCCATACTTGTTCTCAGCAAATACTCTGAAGATATACTCCACTCCGTCGTGGAGACGTATGACTCTCATGGTGGTTTTTTGGATCGCCGAAGCCACCGTGGCCCACTTATTATCCGTTGTTCTCCTTTTCTCCACAATGTAGTTGGACACCTCCGCGCCACCGTCGTCTTTGGGTGGTCCCCATTCCAGAGTGATGCCATCAGCTGTGATCTCGTCAAATTTGATGGGTCCGGTGCAGATGCCTGGTTTGCCCACCACCTTGAGCTGCAACTGACAGTCCTTAGAGCCCAAGCTGTTCCTGGCGTTGATGGTGTAGACGTCTGCGTCTCCTCTCTGGCAGTCTCTGATCAGGAGAGTTGTAACACCCTGGGATGCCTCGACGCACATACGCCCGGTGTCTCCGAGCGCCACGTCACCCTTCTTCCATGTGGCAATGGGATATGGAACGCCGCTGAGGGGGATGTTGATGCGAGTGGTAGTCCCCTCCTTCACCACATAGCAACCGTCATGCAGACAGCTCAGGTCGCAGTCAGGTAACACTGGGCAGCAAAAGTTTGGGCATGTTGAGGAACAGTTACAATGTTCTTCAGGTACAGTGAGGTTTGAGGTTTTGTGATTTTACGCTACACGGGCAAGTCAGAATTTAGAGTCGCACTCCTTCAGTCTAGTCCAGCGGTTCTTAACCATTTTCCTCAATTCCCCACTTTCCAATTGGCCAACTCCTCCAGGACAACAATGATAAGTTAAAAATACAGTTTTAATGAGACTTTTGCACTTGTGTATTAGCTACTAGGCCCTAGTAGCCTAGTACCTAGTACCAAACATTGATGCCCTAGTAACTAGGGCATCAATGTTTGGTTCAACTGATTAAATGACCAGTAATTCTCCACTTGGCCAACCCGCTATTCCCCACTAGTGGGGAATTCCCCACAGGATAAGAACCACTGATCTAGTCCCACTAACAGTGAACAGCAGCCTGGAGAAGATGCCACGAAATGAAGATACCAAAGATGCGGACGCTTCAGTATCCAATACCCCGTCTTCCCATTTATTTTTGGGTCTGTTTTGATTGACTAGATCAGTGGTTCTTAAGCTGGGTTCGATCGAACCCTAGGGGTTCGGTGAGTCGGTCTCAAGGGTTTGGTGGATCCTTCGCCACAGAGGTCCACCCCTCAGTCTAGACTGCAGTTAGTAGGCACAGTCATTGGAAGAAGAGTTCGGTGACTGAGCATATGAAACTGGTGGGGTTCGGTGCCTCCAACAAGATTAAGAACCACTGGACTAGATGGAATATATGCTTGTGAGTACAGTGATACCTCGGTTTACGAACGCTTTAGTTTACGAACTTTTTTGACAGGAAATATCGGGTAGGTCCCGTGAGCACCCCGCTCTATAGTGATGGAAACTGCTTAGATCAAAGTCCTGATTTAACCCCTGGATTTAACTTCATTAATAGCTGCTTCCCTTGCTTGTATGTTCTCTTCAAATTGTACAGATGGGATATTTTAACCTTGCAGTCTACATTCTGCCTTTGAAATATCAATAAAGTTGAAACAAGTCCAAATTTCACTGTGTTTTCTATCCATTTTCTCACTCTCTCTGTTGTCTGCCTATCTATTTTATTTGCAGCTCTGTGTTTCTGTTTAATCGAAGACTGCGGGCGGGGAATAGAGGACAAAAAAGCCGTCTGCCATTTCAGAAGCTCCAAGAACCGGCTCGTTCGCGAACGACACATCACTCATTGTGAAAAATAGTGTGTATGCCAAGATTATATTCTCGTGAATTAAGGCGAAAAGTTCGTTAGCTAAAGCGTTCGTAAACCGAGGTATTAAAAAAAATCACGTATGTTGTGGCGAATGTCAAAAAAATCTTTGGAGGCATGTTGTCACTGGGCATGTGTGGACCATCTCCATTCAAAAATAGCAGTTGACCACCACATGGTGAAAGCAGAGTGCAGTTCTTACCAAACTGGTCCTTGGCAACCGCCGCAATCTCGGAGGGTGGCCCCGCTCCGGCCTCATTGAGCGCCGTGACCCTGAACAAGTACTCCTTGCCCTCTGTCAGGTCCCCAATGGTCAGTGAGTTGTATTTGCCCTTGGAAATCTCCTTCCACTTGTCGCCTTCACTCCGGTCCACAATATAGGCGCTGATGTGGCTCCCGCCATCACTGATGGGCTTTTTCCAGGCCAGGGTGATGGAATCTTTGTTGGTCTTCTTAGCCTTCAAATCCACCACTGGACCAGGTTGCTCTGGAGGGGTTGCATCACAATGAGAAGGACTGTCACGCCGTGAAAATCGACATTTTATATGTATTTTTCCAAAATGTTAACACAATTTTTAAAATCGCCATTTTAGATGTTTTTTTTGTCATCGCCATTTGAGACAATTTGTACACCATTTCGAAAATCACGATTTTAGATTTACATTTCAAATCGCTATTTTAGGATTTTTTTAATAACATTTTTTAAATCGCCATTTTAGTTTTTTTTACAAAATTTTGAAAATTTACATTTTAAATGTTTTACAAAATTTTGAAAATCGACATTTTATATATATTTTTACAAAATGTTAACGCCATTTTGAAAATCACCATTGTAGATGTTTTTTTAACACTTTTTAGAAATTGCAACTTGAGACAATGTTTACACCATTTCGAAAATCGACATTTTAGATTTTCTTTACACATGTTTTTAAATTCGCCATTTTAGGATTTTTTAAATCACCATTTTGTTTTTTTTTACCATTTTTTAATATATATTTTTACAAAATTTTGAAAATTGCCATTTTATAAAAATGTTTATAAAATTTAGAAAATCGCCATTTTAGAATTTTACAGCTAACTCCCTGTACCACCAATAGATTAAGAGTTTTGAAATGTGCTTATAAATGAAATGTATTATTATTATTATTATTATTATTATTATTTGCTATCTATTAGCTATCTGGCTGTCTAGCTAGCTATCTAGCTAGCTTTTAGCTATCTAGCTGGCTATGTATTAGTTATCTAGCTGGCTATGTATTAGCTATCTAGCTGGCTGGCTATCTCGCTGGGTATCTGTTGGCTATTGATTGGCAAACTAGCTAGCTTTCTATCTATTTGAGTTACTTCCGGGTTGAGTGAACGCTGGCGCGTGTGGCTGTCGCTGCTCACCCACAGAAAAACTGATCCTGTGACTGTAAAGTGACATTGAGAGTTTTGAAAGGCGCTTAGAAATCAAATGGATTGCTTTTATTCTGTCGTTATATGCAGGATCCACAGAAGAATCGGGGACCTCCATACCTGAAGCTCGCACACTACCGGCAGTCTCGCAGCCCTCTCCAATGCCGTAAGCATTTTCAGCCAGAACTCTGAAGCAGTAGGCCTGGCCAGCCTCCAGGTTGGGGATTCTGTAGGATATCTTATGACACTCAGTTGACACACAAGTCCAGGCTTTCCTGTCAGCAAGGCGCTTCTCCACCACGTAGCTTTTGACAGGACTGCCACCATCGATCAATGGGGCATCCCATGTGATCCAAGCATGGTTAAGGGAGGTCTCCTTCACCGTAAGGTTCTGAGGTGGTCCAGGGGAATCTACAGTGCAGAGGTGGAGTACGTCGGGGTATCAGAGGCAGAATACCGCGCAAGCTTCATTTCAATAAACCAGTAAGCTAAACTCTGGTCTAACAATTTGAAGCCGAAGTTCGGAGCTAAGCAAAATCTGACTCCTCTCACACATTAGTTTTGGGCTGATTAGAAGTTTTGATACAATTGTGACTCTGGATTTCTGACAACACTTTCTTTGTTATTTGTTTCTGACATGCATTATTAGTGAGCAATGTGTTCAACTGTAGCGCCGTCAAGTGTAAAACTGGTTGAGTGATTGATTGATTTTTTAAAATTGAAGTACAGATGAAATGCATTGGCAGACTTCATCGATGCCCAAACCAGGGACCCTCGGAGCGAGGACTTATCCGCATTTCACTGTCCTATAAATCGTACATTGCCAAATGGTTCAGTTCGGTCTGTTCATATCTTTAACCATCCAAGGCAAAAGTTGAAGCAAGCCAACTGCACTGGTCTTTCGATGAAAAGGTTTCTTCAGCCGTTATCTGTACTTCTTTCAAGGTGTCTGACGTTTCGCTTCATATCCAAGAGGCTTCACCAACAAACAAAAAATTTGCTGGTAGCTCTTCAATAGGTAGCTTCTATTTTGATAAAACAGCAAAACCCTTCACTAAATTGCCATGGTGGTGTGAGGTTTATTTTGGATCGTGCTTACAACACACTTCTTAAATCGTTACCACATAGGCTTAGTTATGCTGATGAGGTGATACCAGAGCGAATGGGGCAATCAGGCCAGTCGTAGACCATAATCCGTCAGGACAATAGAAGTGATCAGTCAGGACAATAGAAGTAATCAATGTAGTGTAGTAAATCACCATGGTGGTGTGAGGTTTAATTTGGATCATGCTTACAATACACTTCTGAGATCCTTACCACATAGGCTTAGTTATGCTGATGAGGCGATACCAGAGCAAATAGGGCAATCAGGCCAGTCGTAGACCATAATCAGTCAGGACAATAGAAGTAATCAGTGTAGCCTCAGGAAATAGTCCTCTGCTCCCCCCCAACCTTAGAGCAGGGACCTATCAGAGCAGAGGTCTGGCACCGCCACCTCTGGACAGTCGGGATATATACGTATATAGGGCCACAGCTACCAGCAAAATTTTAGTTTGCTGACAAAGCCTTTTGGTTGACAAACGCAACCTCCGACACCTTCAAAGAAGTCCAGATGACGGCTGAAGAAACCTTTTCATCGATGGACCACACCTGTACGACTGAGAGCTTACACAGACGTGCACTGGTCTTTCTTATTTTTAGCCAGTTTCCTCATGTACACGGTCGTAAACTACAGTGTATGTGTTAAAATCTGAACCATGATGGCCCTCTATGCCGTCCCAACAGAACACAGGAATGAACCGGCTTTGTAGTCTCAGCAAAGATTGAAGGCCACCAAGAAGCTTGCGATCTCACCCAGGACTTTGACGACAATGGTGTAGCTCTTGGACCCGCTGGTGTTCTCCAGCGTCAGGACATATTTTCCAGCATCGTATCGGTTGATATCTTCAACCAGGAGCAGGGTGTCCCACTCTGATGTCTTGATCAGGACGCCGGTTCTCTCCTTTAAGTTGCCATCCACCTTGCTCCATGTCACTTTGGGTGCCGGGCGCCCTCTCAGTGGGACGTAGAGCCTCATGGTGACGCCAGCGCGGAGAACCAAGGCTTTTCTCAAGTCAGCATCAAGCTCGGCTTCCGGAGGAACTGCGGGAAGTGCATTTTGTTGAGTCCTTCAGATTTTATGACTCTATTGAGTGTTTGGCAAAATGTTGCGGTTCAACCAAATGCAGCTTCTTTCATTTTGTCAAGACCACTTTGGCCCGCACTAAACTGGGATCACTAGAAAAGAATCCAAGTGAGCAACCTACTTAGAATGTCTTTCGCGGTGTGGTTCCCAGGGACTTCGCTGGGCTCGCTGTAGCCAATTTTGTTAAGGGCAAATACTCGAAACTGGTACTCTGTGCCTTGCATCAGTCCTGTCACCAAGAACTTGGTGGCCTGGAGCTTCTTGGGGACATTGCATTTGGTCCAGTTTTCCATGGCGGCCGGTTTGCACTCCACCAGGTAGCCGATGATCTCGCAACCGCCGTCGTACGCCGGCTTAGTCCAGCTGAGGCTGATGGAGCTTCTGGTAGAATCCACTACCTTGGGGAAAGCAGGGGGTCCAGGAGGATCTGGCAAATACAGACGGTGACTAAAGACACGGCCAGACACTTCCAGTACCGCAACTTACAAACCTGAACACATCCCCAAAGTTTTTATTTTCTTGAGACAACAAAGACTAAATTACACTTTGCTAAAGTGTAGTCAGAACCTGGCTGGTACAACCGTGTCAGTGACACACATGCTGCCAGTTACTGGAGAGATCTTTTCATTACAGTGACAAGCAACCGCGGGTTTTCCGTTCTCCGAAGTAACTCACAGACAGGATCGACGGCCAGTGCGGCGCTGGAAGCATCGCTAGGTTTTCCCAGACCGGCTTTGTTCATGGCAATGACCCTGAACTCGTACTCGGAGCCCTCCGTCAGCTGACCCGCTTTGATGGTTCTGTCGATGACTGGCCGACGGTTGACCTTGACCCAGGTCAACTCGGTGGCTTCGCGCTTCTCTACCATGTAGCCAAGGATGGTGGCTCTACCGTCATTGGCCGGTGCCTTCCAGCTGACCGTCATGGAGTCCTTTGTGATGTTGGTGATGACCGGTGGCTCACATGGGCCAGGAACATCTGCGGGAACCAAACCCATCACGTGAGAAACAATTGTACTTGACATTCCTGATCCACTGCTGAAAAGGACGCTTTCATCGAGAACTGCTTCATGTCACAAGTAGGGTACAACAAGTGCTGAAGAATGAATGACGCTCACCATAGGGGTTCTTGACCGTGACTGGGTCGGTCATGACAGCATCTCCCACGCCGTACTGGTTTTCAGCACTAACTCGGAACTGGTACTCATGGCCTTCGATGAGTTTCTCTACTGAGCAGTCGGTGATGTGGCCATGAATATTGGCGCTAACTAGCGCCCAGTTGGCTCTGCTGGTTTCACGCTTCTCAATGATGTAGTTGGTGATTTCAGACCCGCCGTCGGAATGCGGAGGTTCCCACCGCAGCTTGGCACGGTCTGCAAACACTTTGGTGGTTTTCACCGAGGCCGGAGGACCTGGTTTGTCTGCAACCAACAACAGGGTAGGCGTGTTGAAGACTTGAGCTGTGTTCCGACTCATTTTCCATGTGCACAGAATATGGCTGGCTGTCTATTGGCTATCTATTGGCTATCTATTAGCTAGCTAGCTGGCTATCTGGTAGCTGGCTGGCTATCTATTGGCTATCTGTTGGCTAGCTTGCTGGTTAGCTGGCTATCTATTAGCTATCTATTAGGTAGCTAGCTGGCTGGCTATCTATTAGCTATCTAGTGGCTAGCTGGCTGGCTATCCGTTAGCTATATATTTGCTAGCTATTTTTTTATTCATTTGAGTTATTCCGGGTTGAGTGAACGCTGGCGCATGTGCTGGGTGGCCGGCTGGTGAGGCTGGTGAACTATCTATCTAGCTGCCTTGCTACCTATCTAGCTGGCTAGCGAGCTATATAGATGCCTGGCTACCTATCTAGCTAGCTATCTATTAGCTGGCTGGCTATCTATAAGCTATCTATAACTTATCTAGCTAGCTATGTATCACCGATCTATTAGCTATCTGGCTGGCGAGCTATCTAGCTGCCAGTCTATCTAACTAGCTAGGTATCTATTGGCCTGCTAGCGAGCTTTCTATCGACAGTATTTGAGTTACTTCCGGGTTGAGTGAACGATGGCACATGTGGCTGCCGCTGCTCACCCACAGAAAAACTTATCCTGTGACTGTAAAGTGACCTTGAGAGTTTTGAAAGATGCTTAGAAATGAAATGTATTATTATTATGATTATTATTATTATAGTCATTGTCTTGGAGGTGCACGCACGCAGTGGACTTACCGAGCACTTTGACTTTAATTGTGGCATACTTGCTGCCATTGACATTCTCAGCCAGAATGGTGTAGTCACCGGATTCCTTCCTGGTGACGGAGTACAGCTCCAAATGGTGGACGTGTTTCTTCTGGGTCATCTTCATTCCTTCGGCCAAAAGGAGTGGAACGCCGTCCCTCTTCCAGCTCACCTTGGGAAGAGGCTTGCCGAAAACTTCTGCATCCAAGAAGACATTCTGTCCGGCTTTCACCACAATCAGGTTCTTCATGTTGATGCCAAGCTCCACACGTGGAGGAACTGCACAGAAGAAGAATACCAAGGCTGTCAGCCTGGATCAACTTTTTTTCTTATATTTTGGTCTGAAATTGAAATTTTTTGGAAGTTTTTGGACCATGGAATCCAAAAGAAGCTGGACAAACCTTTTTCTTCTGGACGCAAGAATCTAACTCTTGACGAGGTTCATTTCTGACAGACATTCCCAACCCAAAGCCCAGGAACCAGGCCAAGACCAATTTTTAAAGGCAACTGCACTGGGATTGTGTCTATTTTCATATACAGTGATACCTTGGCTTACAAACTTAATTGGTTCCCAGAAAGTGTGTGTAAGGCAAAAAGTGTGTCTTCCAAACATTAATTTCCCATAGGAAACCATTAAAATGAGAATAATCCATTTCCAGGTCCGCATAAAACATAATTTTCTACTTTCTAATTTTCTAAGCCTTAAAACTACACAAAATATACCTTATTTTATATATAATAAATGTGATATGGTATTGTAATTAAAGAAATAAACAGTACTGTCTAATAAAGTCATTTTATTGACCTTTGTGATGGTCGTTGATGGCTTGATGGCATGGAGTGGCCATCTAGAGGAATGATTCTTTGTAAGCTTTGGCAGCTTTGTCGTCACAATAGGCTGCCTCACTGAATGACGAATGACACGTTCTCGAACCATCCGTGGCTAGCCTTGAAATCATCAATGGATGACGAACTTTCAGGTTGCCTCTTGTCGATATCCGAGTGAAGTTGCCATGCTTTCTCTGCAATCATTTTACCTAGTTCCTCATCAATTGTGTTCTGATTAGCTGGGTTGATAGTGTGTCTCAAGGAGTTCTGGGTTGTACATCTTGGAAGTTGTGATATTGCAACAGCAACAGATACAGGCTGACACACTACAAACTTCATTAATAGCTGGTTCCCTTGCTTGTCTGTCTCTTCAAATTGTACAGATGGCTTGTGCGGGTTCTTTGTGGAGCCTGATTGATGGAATATTTTAACCTTGCAGTCTACACTCTGCCTTTGAACTATCAAAAACGTTGAAATGAGTCAAAATTTGTTTTTCTATCCATTTTCTCACCTTTCACGTTTGATTTTTTTCACTTTTTTTGTTTCAGGCTCTGTTGTCTGCCTTTACTGTGCTCACAGCGTGATCACCGCGTGCAACAGCATGCTGTGAGCACTCTAACCCCTCCCCCCACTCACTGCTGCATGTAACCTGCTGCGTGTGTCTCTTCCCTCCTCTACCATGGATCTTGACCAATCACGTGCGGCTTTAAACGAAGACTGGGGCGGGGAATAGAGGGAAAAAAAGGCGGCTGCCATGTCAGGAACTCCAAGAACCGGCTTGTTCGCAAACGACATATTGCTCCGTGTGCTTCCCGAAAACTAGTTCGTTTGCCAAGATTCTATTCTCGCGAATTTAACGTTCGTCAGGTAAAAAGTTCGTTAGCTAAAGCGTTCGTAAGCCGAGGTATCACTGTAGTCATTCTCAACGGCTTTACACCACTTTGTTGTAGTCTTTACTGTCCTCAAAGTCAATATGGCAGGGTGGAGTGTGGTCCTACCGTTTTCTGCAATGACGGCGATGGGATCGGACGGTTCCGAGGGTAGGCTGACGTTAACGGCGGTCTTGGCGATCACTCGAAAGAGGTAGCGTTGTCCCTCTTCCAGACCGCTCACTACATAGTTCTCGGCCTGGATACTCATGCAGTTGCTGTTGCAGCGGTTCCACTTCTCCTCAGGGAGCTTGCAGTACTCCACAAAGTAGCCAATCAGCTTGCTTCCACCGTCGTGCTTGGGTTGGGTCCACACCAGCGACACGGAGCTCCTGGTCACATCCATGGGCTCTGGTTTACCTGGAGGGTCTGTTGGGAAGGAATTTGGTTTTAGTTCCCGGAGCAGGTTGAGGTTCTCAATAGGATGCAGCGGTACCTAGACTTTGTGTCATTGGCATTCAGAATGCTAATCTGTGTGCATTGGAGTGTCTTTAAGGGGTGTGGCATGTGAATGACATCAGGAGGTGTGGTTGGACACGTCCGAATTTGCATTGCCGACCTGGGCTCTCTTTGCCCATAACTAAGGTGACTAAAAGAGGACTTTACAGTAATCTCTTGCTTGTAAAAATCTCGATTTCATCTCATCAGCTGGATTTTCATTCTAGCAACGGATTGTATGCACCCTACAATCTCAAACAAACAAAACCAGTTCTAAAAAATATTATTGGGACGTCATATTCTACTCTAGCGGCCCGGTAGTCCATGGTCGAGCACGTTGACTCAACAGTGCAGAAGTACCGGGTTAATTCCAGCTCAGACCTTCCTATGTGTAGTTTGCATGTTCTGTGTTTATAACACACACGTACCGACGGCTGTCCTGGCTGTGATGAATTCGGTCTGCTTGCAAGGTTTTCCCTGTCCGGCGAGGTTGAAGGCAGACACCCTGAAGGTATACTCCAGGCCCTCGATGAGACCGGTGCAGGTGTACTGGGTGGATTTGACCATGGACTCGTTTGCCCTGACCCACAGAAGACTGTTTCTCTCTTTCTTCTCAATGCAGTATCCGGTAATGGGGCTTCCGCCGTCGCTGCTGGGACGCTCCCAGGATAGAACCACAAAGTCCTTGTTGATCTTGTTCACACAGAGATTTTGGGGCTCACTGGGAGGATCTGGAAGCAAACGGAATCCAAATGGTCTGAGGCGCATTCAAAAGATCCACTCACATTCCCCACACATTCATACAAAATTGGCTGCTGCAAGCCGCTGCCAAGTCCACTGGGAGTAAATTTGGGTTTAGTGTCTTGCTTAACTACACTACCAAACAAGTCACAGGAGATGAGAAAAGGTTGGGAGATGAGCGCTCAACCACTGCGGCATGCTAACACATCCTTCTGGTCCAAAAATTCCAGGTCTAGTCTTGGTGTCAGTGACTTCTGGTCTCAGAGATGAGCACTAAAGCACTACGGCAAGCTAAGACATCCTTCTGTTCCCGAAATTCCAGGTCTAGTCTTAGTCTCAGTGACTTCTGGTCGCAGAGGGTGAAGTCTTAAGCACATTGCCGCTCTCAGAACCAAAATATCATCAACGCATTCCACTCAGGGTTTGGCCCGAAGGCTCCCAAAACCAAAAAACGATTGAGAATGAGTTTGTCAGTTTTGAGATGACTGATGGCGGCGTCAGCGCGTACTCACCAAACGGATATCTGGCAATCATTTTCTCTGAGTAGGTGGGCTGCGAGATGCCGAATCTGTTCTCGGCTCGGACCCGGAAGGTGTACTCGGTGCCGGTGACCAGTTTGGTCATTCGGAAGCTGGTTTTGGTGCAGGAAGATGACACTGTGACCCAGTCGCCGTGGCTCACGTCGCACCTCTCCACGATGTAGTTGGTGATGTTGCTGCCGCCGTCCTCCTGAGGAGGGTTCCACAGCAGTGTGCAGGCGTCGATATCCTGCTCTGTGATCTCCAGCGGGGCTTCTGGAGGTCCAGGAATGTCTACAACGCGTGTACAAAAGAAATGAGAAAGACACAAGAACCGTAAGACTGTTCATGAGATATTTTTAAAACTTAATCAGGCCGGATCTATGTATTTTGCACCGACCCATGACGATGACTTTGAGGATCTGGTTGACTTTGGCTGAGCTGTTCTCCGCTGACAGGCTATAGTAGCCGCTGTCGGCGCGGCTGACGTTCTTGATGATCAGCGTGCAGCTGCTGAGCGTCTTGACCACAGAGAGGCGATCTGATGTCAGGACATCCTCGTTGCCCTGCTTCCATTTGCAGAAGGGAGCAGGTTTACCCGCCACCAGGGCCTCGATCACCATTTTGTGGCCCGCCCGGACAGTCACCGTGTCGGGCATGATGATTTTGGGAGCCACTGAGGGGAAAAAAGTCAGCATCAATTAGCACACAGTCCCATCCTTGGTACTTGGGATCCTTCTCTGGGGAGGCGTGCCCAAATGGTGGACCTGCAGTCTGTCTTTCAAAGGTGGACTCAAGCTACCCATTACGGTTTGCCTCCCCCCTGGTCAAGATACTTTTGCTACTCGCTGGATAAGCAGCGGCCCTCGGAATAAAACGTTTGGAAGCGCCTGCCCTGGACCTCGGCGCCGGTGTACTCACTGAGCTGCTCCTTGGCCTCAAAGACTCCCTCTGCCTCCCGAGCAAGACTGACCCCGACGCAGTTCCTGGCTGCCACTCTGAACTTGTATTTTTTGCCTTCTTTCAGGCCCACCACCACAATGGTCAAGTCTTTGACCACCGAGTATGGTGTCCACTTGTCCTCCGGCGCCCCCTCCTCCTGGTAGTCCACCACATAGCCGTTGATCTTGGCTCCTCCATCCCGGAGCGGTTTCAGCCAGCCCAACGTGGCACTGGTCCGGGACATCTCCAAAACATCCATCTTTTTGGGCGGATCTGGCTCACCTGAAAATCGCAGCTGGTCTTAGATGCGGCCAGACATTTATTCTGGGTGTAATTCCACTACTGACCAAAAGACAAGGCCGCTATTTTGTTGGACAGTGCGTAAATTTGAAAGCACGAAAACATTGCAACTCAGCAGTGACTATCGGTCTAGAATCTAGACTGATATTCAAGGCTTTTGCATCTAGACTCTAGATGCATTTTAGGTTTACCTCGGCCTGGATAGCATACCTTGCGCATCCATGCAATTGGTAGTCCTTAGCAACTATTAGCAAATTGTGTAGATGGAAGACTGTGTGCTCAGGACATCCGTGACAGAGCGAGACAAGCAGCATTACTGTGTCCGGTAAATGGTATGATACATGACTCCAAAGGCAAATAGGATGACACAAAGACTCACTGATGGGGTCCTTGGCCAGATAAGACTTGGGCGAATCCTGAGGAACTCCGATTCCATATTTGTTGACTGCCATCACACGGAAGTAGTACTCGATGCCAGGGGCCATGTTGGTCACCTTGAAGCTGGTCTTCTTCAAGTCTTCTGTGCATTTGGTCCAGGTCTTCCTGTCTACCTCCCGTTTTTCCACAATGTAGTTGAGGATGGCACTTCCGCCGTCATTCTCTGGTGGCAGCCAGGACAGCTGCGCTGTTGTTTTGGTGACGTCAGTTGCTTCCAGACCACCAACAGGACCGGGAGTGTCTAGGAACAGGACAGAGTCCACGATTGCAAATCAGCTCAGTCTTTCAAATAAGCTTCTCAGGCAATGCTTTGCTTCACCGGGTGCCTGATATTTTGGTTCAGAAACAATTAACACCTTTTCACTTCGAGAGCTACGAAAAACTAACAGACCTCCACCCTATCAAACACATCACTTCTTTCCGTACTTGAAGCAAAATCATTCCGTTTCCAACCTAGCAATGTTTGTCGAACAGTCTCGAAACACATTCGTTTTGTAAATCAAGGTTCGACTCCGGGAGTAAAATTTTGTTCTCACCGAGGACTTTGACACGAACGAAGACGGCCTTCTCTCCAGCTGAGTTGGAGAGAGTCAATGAGTATTTTCCAGAATCTTCTCTGGTGCTCTCCGGGATAACCAGGAAGGACATGGTGTCCACCTGGTCCACGTGACCTCTGCGAACAACGTTGTCCACCCCCACACGCTTCCAGGTGACCTTTGGGGCAGGACGTCCTCTAATAATAGCAAATAGTCGGATCGGACAACCTGCCCGCACCGAAAGCCCTTTCCTCAAACTTGCGTCCAGGTCTATCTCAGGGGCCTCTGTTGCCAGGAAGAAACACATCCATGGTTAGAGTGTGGCGTCACACGTGCGCACCACGGCGTTGATGTGTGTACGCCTTTGAAATGCACCTTTCAATCCTTTGATGTCTTTCAAGTGCATCTCAGCCTGACGCATTTCCTACACGTACAAATGGGTATATAAGTAGCCGTCGCGGGACAGAGAGAGGGGAAATCACAAAGACTCGGACTCAGACAGATTCTGAGAGACCCGCACAGCGTCGGATGGAGTTAACAGCACGACTTGCTGGACTCCACGCCACGATCAAGCTCTGGGACACATTATATCTGCGTGTCACTTGCCTGGGAGATCTGACAACTCTTTATTGGCAAGCTAGCCAGGAGGCTTTTTTTTTCTCCCCTCTCAGACTCTTTAAGCCAGCCAGGTGGTCTGCTCCTCAGCCCAATCAATTCTCCTAATGGAAAGGACCAGATTTCCCAAGGCCACGCCCAGCAAGCTGCTGCGTCTCCACCCGTGAATCTGGCATCTTCACAGCAAGACCCCTCAAGCCGAGCTCCCGATGGGCGCCCCGCCCCCTCCACAGTGAAACATGTCTCACCCCCGATGGCCAACACCGTCCAACTCGCCTGGCTTGTGTGGTGTGGAGTCCTGCAAGTCGTGCTGTGAACTCTCTGCAGGTCTGTCTGAGTCCGAGTCTGCGTGATCCCCCCTCTCTCTGTCCCGTGACGGCTACTCATATACCCATTTGCATGCGTGGGAAATGCGTCAGGCTGAGACACACTCGAAAGACATCAAAGGGTTGAAAGGTACACTTCAAAGGCGTACACACATCAACACCGCAGTATGCACGTGTGACGACACAGGAGCAAAAAGTACACAAGCGCAAAGGATTCAAACCCCACCAACTAAATTAAGAACCTACCCAGGATCTCCTTGGGGAAGACGGCCTCTTTTAAGTAGGCATGACGTCCCCAGCCCATCTGGTTTTGGGCGGAGACTTTGAACTCGTACTCCTGTTTCTCATCCAGCTGTCCGATGGTGAACTCTCTGAGGACTAAGGGCCCATGGGTGTCGATTCTCTTCCAGCCTGCGGTTGGCTTCTCGGGGTCGGCCTCACTCTTCAGTCTCATGTCCAGACTATAGCCAATGATTGGCGCACCCCCGTCGTACACAGGCTTAGACCAGGAAAGAGTGATGGAGGTCTTGGTGCTGTCGGACACTTTCAGGCCTGCGGGCGGCCCAGGAGGTTCTGGAGACGGAAACCAAAGATGTGAATAATGGTTCAGTGTGGAGCAGTGAGCAAAAGATTGAACTTATATGTGGATTTGAGCCTTGGATGTGATGTTGCTACATGGAGAGCCTATTAAATTTTTCAGGTGGTATTTTCTTTTGTTGTGCTAGCTCGCTAGCTCTGTATTTGCTATCTCGATGGCTATCTATCTATCTAGCGCTCTATTTGCTATCTAGCTGTCGAGCTATCGAGCTAGCTAGCTGGCTCTCTATTTGCTGGCTGGCTGGCTGTCTATCTATCTGGCTATTAGCTACCAGGCTAGCTAGCTACCTCTCTATTTGATATCTAGCTGTCTAGCTATCGACCTAGCTAGCGAGCTCTCTATTTAATATCTAGCTGGCTGGCTATCTATTTAGCTATTAGCTATCGAGCTAGCTAGCTGGCTCGCTATTTACAAAATAGCTGTCTATCTATCTATCTATCTATCTATCTATCTATCTATCTATCTATCTATTAGCTTGTGAGCTAGCTTTCTATCTGTTTGAGTTACTTTCGGGTTGAGTGAACGCTGGCACGTGTGGCTGTCGCTGCTTAGCCACAGAAAAACTGATCCTGTGACGGTAAAGCGACCTGGAGAGTTTTGAAAGGCGCTTAGAAATTAAATGGATTATTATTTATTATTATTTTAGAAGTTGAAGGGAAACTGTTCGGGAGGTTAAATGGACAGGGCTCAGTCTGGTCTAGTTCAACTTACCAATGGGATCTTTAGCAGTCACGGGTCTGCAGGGTTTGCTAGGATCTCCCAGACCGACTTCGTTTTCAGCCTTGACTCTGAATTGATACTCGTGGTTGGGGATCAGGTTGGTCACTTTCATGCGTCTCTCAGGTATTGGACTCTTAGTGCACGGCACCCAGCGTACAGCCCGTTTTTCCTTCCTCTCCAGGATGTAGCCCGTGATGGACTTTCCTCCATCGTTCTCGGGAGGAGCCCAGACCACTGTCATCTCCTCTTTGCTTATCTGCATCACGACAATAGAATTATCATTGAAGCAGATTTTTCACACATCTCTCTACTTTGTACATTAATATACCATGCAGTGATATTATGAACTTAATTGGTTCCCAGAAAGTGTGTGTGAGGCGAAAAGGGTGTATTCCAAACATGAATTTCCCATAGGAAACCATTAAAATGAGAATAGTCCGTATCCGGGTCCCCATAAAACATCATTTTCAACTACATAAGCCTGAAAACCACACACAAAATAACCTATTTTATGTATAATAAATGTGCTATGGTATCGTAATTAAAGAAATAAACTGTGCTGTATAACAAAGCCGTTTTATTTATCTTTGTGATGGTCGTTGATGGCTTGATGGAATGGATAGCTTTTTGCATCAAGTGTTTCATGGAGCTCTGGGTTGTACATCTTAGAAGTTGTGATATTGCATCAGCAACAGATGCAAGCAGACACACTACAAACTTAATTAAGAGCTGGTTGCTTGTATGTTCTCTTCAAATTGTACAGATGGCTTGTGCGGGTTATTTGTGGAGCCTGATTGATGGGATATTTTAACCTTGCAGTCTACACTGCCTTTGAACTATCAATATAGTTGAAACCATTCCAAATTTCACAGTTTTTTTCTATCCATTTTCTCACCATTTCACTTTTGTTTGTGTTTTTTTTTCACTTGTTTTTTTGTTTCAAGCTCCGTCGTCTCCCTTTCGTGTGTGTGTTTCTGTAACCCCTCCCCCCGCTCACTGCTGTGTGTGCCCCCTCCCTCCTCTACCACGGATCTTGACCAATCACGTGCGGCTTTAACCGAAGACTGGGGGCGGGGAATAGAGGAAAAAAAGCAGGCTGCCATTTCAGGAACTCCAAGTCTCATTCACGAACGACACATCACATCCCTCCGTCTGTTTCCCGAAAAATAATTTGTATGCCAAGATTACATTCTCGCGAATTAAGGCGAAAAGTTCATTAGCTAAAGCGTTCGTAAACTGAGGTATCACTGTATTTGACTTCTGCCACACATGAATGTACAGAACCCACCTTAGTGACCTCAGGGGCTTCTGGTGGTCCAGGTCTGTTGAACTGAGTCCTGACCGTAAGCGGCTTGCTCTCCACGGCGGGCCCGGTTCCCATCTTGTTCTCGGCCCGTACTCTAAAGATGTACTCGTTTCCCTCCACCAGACGAGTCACGTTGCAATACGGCGTTACTACAGAGCCGGAGTACGTTGACCACACCATCCTCCTGGTCTCACACTTTTCCAAGATATAGCTGTCCACTTCGCAGCCGCCATCATCCTCAGGTGCGTCCCAAACCACTCTGCATTTGTCTGATCCAACGCCGGTGATGCGGAGGTTCCTGACGGCTCCAGGCACATCCAGGACGTTGACGTTGGCGTATGCCGTGAAGGTTCCAGCTGAGTTGGTGGCGGAGACGATGTACTTCCCGGAATCAGTGCGTCGGGACTTCGTCAAAAGGAACTTGGAGTAGTCAGAACCGGTCTCATAGCTGATTCTGGGGTTGTCTCCAGCCACTTTGTCCTTGGTCCATTTAACTTCAGGTTGCGGTTTTCCTCTCAAGGCAGCTTCTATTCTGACTGACTCTCCGGCCTTCACCGTCAATGTTCCGGAAAGCTTGAGGTCAAGGACTGGCTTCTGGATCTCTTCTCGCACCAGGATATCGGCCAATTTCACCCAACCGCTCTCTCCTCCTTCATTAACGCTTTGCACCCTGGGAAAAAAACAAAAGCAAAACAAAAAAAATATGTTCTTTAACTATTGATGCCGGATTGTTGTCTTGTCGGGAATTGATCTACTACAGGTAACATCCCATTTACGACCGCCGCGAGTTACGGCAACCCGTATTTACGACCACCAGACCTTTTTTTTTTAATTCTACGGCTGCCACTGCGACAGACTGCAATGCTGTTGAACTCCGCAGCGTGTATGCGATGCATTTGGTAGAATAAAAGACTCCTTAGATAAGATAGTCCTTCTTGTTTAGATCTGTCACGTTCCGAACGAGGCAGAGAGCAGCCGAACACATCAACAAAGCGCTGGTCCCAAGAAGAAAACCAGGGGAATAATCAAAAATAAAGAATACAAAAAACGACGAGTGGGGGGAAATGGGAAACCCGACCCGCATTCTACGCCAATGGCAAAAAGCGACTCGCACACGGTGGTGCAGAGAAGGAACAATCCTGAAAAGAATACGGGATGTGGGGGGGGGGGGGGGGGGGGGGGGGGGGGCTCGCACCGAGCACCGAAGATATGGAAAGTCCAGGGTAATACAAAGTACAAATACAAGTCGACAGTGTCCTGTTTTAGCGTCCTGATGAAGGAACTGACAGCATTGGAAGCGGGGAGGTGTGGCCCCGCCCCCAGCTGTCAATCCGAACGTGACAATATCGAACAAGTACGATGTTTATTTGTCGGAGCAGCTTTGCACAAAATGAGGATACGAAATAACTGTTTTGTAACAAAAGCGTCCGACAATTTTCTCCAGCATGACAGCATCTCACTCGCACAGCAATCGGGCTCGCATGCGTGGGAAGCCGTGCGTATTTAGGTCAGCAGAAAGCGTGTGCGCCGACAGTAATAGCAGTAATAAAGATATAATATACGGAATATGAAATGATTAAAATGACACGAAAATATAAGATTTATAAATGAACTGTCAACATTTTGTTATATAATAGTATTCAATAGAAAACGTTGCTTAAAAACAACAGATTGACATTGCATACCTCTCGTATAAACCTCACGTCAGCCATTTTGAATGGGTTTCGACTAACGACCGTTTGCCTTACGAACGTTTTATCGCAACGGAACCCGGTCGTAACTCAGATGTGACATCTGAGTTACGACCGGGTTCCGTCTGTATACACACTGTATACACACTTGTTTGAAAACATTTAGCAGGTACGGCGAGTGGTTTCACTGACCTGAAAGTGTATGTCTGATTTTCAACACACTTGTCCGCCAAAAAGAAAGTATTAGTGAGGATGCCGGTGTTGAGTTTTTCCCATTCCTGTGCGTCTTTGGCTTTGCACTCCAGATTGTAGGAGAGGTTGGGGCTGCCACCATCGTAGTCAGGCCTCCTCCACCTCAGGTAGACGTAGTTCTTGCCAATGTCGGATGCTCTAAAGTTCTCCGGCTCGCCTGGTTTTTCAATGGGGTCGATGGCTAGCATGGGGACCTTGGTCTCCACGCTGGGCCCGGGCCCTATCTTGTTCTCTGCACAGACACGGAACAGGTACTGGTGGCCCTCCATTAGCTTGGTCTTGATCTTTCGGTTGGTGCAATGGGAAGTAATCATTGACCACAATCTGACGCTGGGTTCTCTGCACTCCACGATGTAGTTGGTAATTTCTGAGCCACCATTGTCTTTCGGGGCCTCCCAGTTGATCATGCAGGAGTCCTTTGTGACGTAGGTCGTATGGAGGTTCTGGCAATGGCTGGGCCGGTCCAGAACATTAACAGTGATACAGCAGGAGGCTTCACCGCCCTCGTTGGAGGCCTTCAGGGTGTATTTGCCATGGTCGGCTCTGGTAGCCTCTTTGATCTTCAGCTGGACCACAGGTAGGTTCTGGAGCATAGTTACACGTTTGCCCTTCTCCAGAATAGTGTCCCCCTTGGACCACAGCACTTCCGGCTCGGGACGGGCCTTGATATAGCCGACGATGTTGATGTTGTGCCCGACGCGCACGGTGATGCGCTCGCGACACGTGGCGTCCATTTCAATCTCCGGTGGGATCAGAATATCTTGAGCTGTGACCGACTCTGGAATCTCTCTGGACTCACCATCACCGATCATATTTGAGGCAAATACTCTGAATCTGTAGGTAGAGCCCTGCTCAAGCCCCTTCACTGTGTAGGCACAGAGCTTGATGAAGTCATCCAGGTTGACTTTTTTCCAGTCCTCGTCGGCCTTCTTCATTTCCACAGTGTAGCCGAGGATGGGACTTCCTCCATCTTTGGTGGGTTTTATCCACACCAAGTCGGCCGTGGATTTGCTGTAATCTTTGACTTTGGGGTTGACTGGGGCACTGGGGACTGTGATCTGCCGGCAGGTCTTACAGAGGTCGGAGATGGGTGAGGGGCCACTGTAGCCGGCGCAGTTCTCAGCAAAGACTCTGAATTCATATTCGTTGCCCACAAACAAGCCTTGGACTCTGTAGCGGAGATCTTTGCAAGGCGTCTTGTTCACGCGGATCCACTTTCCTCCTTTGTGTCGGCGCTCAAGGATGTACCCGGTGATCTGACTTCCACCGTCAGACAAGGGCATGGTCCACCCAACTGTAACAGCGTCCTCTGAGACATCGTGGGCCAGCGGTTTACCGGGTGGACTGGGTGGCATAAAGGAATGCTCGGCGACCGTCGGCTTGCTCTCCAGCGGTGCCCCGATGCCCATCTTGTTCTCGGCGCGAATGCGGACCACATACTCGATACCCTTCTGTAGGCGGATGATCCTGAGCTTGGTGGCCAGGCTGCCAGAGCTCACCCCACCCCATGTCTCCTTGTTGGAATCTCTCTTCTCCACGACGTAGTTGGTGACCGGGGTGCCGCCATCATCCTTAGGAGGGCGCCACTCGATGGTCATGGCATCGGGAGACACCTCGAGGACGTTGACGGGTCCGATGGGCGCCGCTGGGACGTCAAGGACAGTGACGTTGAGAGCCGCCGACTTGGTGCCGGCGAGATTGGACACAGTTAGTAGGTAGGTGCCCGTGTGACTTCTGGTGCATTCTGTGATGCTGAGGACGGTGGAGAAGTTGTCAGTGTCAATCTTGATCTTGCCTCCACTGCTGATCTCCTCCCCGTCAATGGACCATTTGGCGGTAGGTATGGGCATTCCCCTCATGATGGCGGGTAGCCTGATGGTGGTACCCGCCTTCACGATGATGCCTTCCGTCAGTTTGAGATCCACCTCAAGAATCGGAGGCACTGTTGGCAGACCACATGCGAGGTGAGTCAAAAGTAATTAGGTACTTAAAACTACTTTGGCGTGTTTTCATGCCAACAAACGCAAACATCCCAAGGGTGTTCTTTCTTTGGTTTTAGACTTGAGCTCACCCAGCTTCTCCTGGCAGAGGATGGGTACGGTGGTGTCAGGTCTGCTTAGGCCAATGGCATTCTCGGCTCTCACTCGGAAGCGATAGGTCTTGCCTTCTTCCAGACCAGTCACGTGACTTTCCGGGATACTGACTGTCTGCCACTCGATCCAGTCTTTGGCTCCTTCTTCTTGATACTCTACTAGGAAGCCCGTAATCTCACTTCCACCGTTTCGGTCAGGCCAGTTCCAGACAAGCCACACCTCTGTTTTGTCCACATCTACGTGGTGAAGATCTTTGGGAGGCCCTGGAGGGACTGTGGGATAAAAATGGGTCAACATTTGGACTGGCAATTTTCCAACTCGTTTGTGTGTTTGTTGTTTGTGCTCTTTCGATTCCACCGTCGCTGCTCCGTGGGTGTTCAAGTTACCAAATCGGTTTTCGGACATGTTTCTGGAACGGATTATGGTTAAAAAACCCAAGTTTGACTGTAACTGCTGTGAAATACACTCGCTGGAATACAACATACAATTTAAAAGTGGACACAGTGTTCGTGGAGTATCCTAGCTAGTTACCTAGACAGCTAATAGATAGCTAACTAGATATATAGCTAGCTAGTGAGATAGCTAATAGTTAGCAAATAGATCTGAAACAAGCTAGCTATACAGCTGATATATAGCTAACTAGATAGATATATAGCTAGATACCTAGCTATTAGATAGATAGATAGATAGATAGATAGATAGATAGATAGATAGATAGATAGATAGATAGATAGATAGATAGATAGCAAGCT
This sequence comes from Hippocampus bargibanti, assembly GCF_051943395.1. Lineage (NCBI taxonomy): Eukaryota > Metazoa > Chordata > Actinopteri > Syngnathiformes > Syngnathidae > Hippocampus > Hippocampus bargibanti. The sequence continues at coordinate 4,442,029 of NC_142741.1, read as the reverse complement.
AGATAGACAGCTAATAGATAGCTCACTAGACAGATGGCTAGAAAGCGAGATAGCTAATAGATAGCAAATAGATAGATGGCTAACTAGATAGCTATCTAAATAGCTAACTAGCGAGATAGCCAATAGATGGCAAATAGTTAGCTAACTAGGTATCCAGCTAGATTGCCAGATTGACAGCTAGATAGCTAGCTATTAGTTATCTATTAGCCAGCTAGCTATCCTTCTATCTATTTGAGTTATGAGTGAACGCTGGCGCGAGTGGCTGCCGATGCTCACCCACATAAAAACTTATCCTGTGACTGTAAAGTGACCTTGAGAGTTTTGAAAGGCCCTTTTAAGTGAAATGTATTATTATTATTATTATTATTATTATTATTAAGTAGCAACTGTTTTAATTTTCATGACTGTAACATGCATGCTAATTTCCGTTTGGGCAGCTACAGTTTCTTGGCAAGGTGTCGCGACTATCGTTTCCATAGGAAGTGAAAGTCCAGATTTCTTGCATGTCAATGGTGTCTGGATGGTATCGGCGCAAATTGCCGTAAGCCGAGCGCGGCTACTCACAAAGTGGATTCATGGCTTTGATGGCCTTTGGCGTTTCTACATATTCGCTGCGTCCGTACTGATTCTCAGCCGCAACTCGAAAGGTGTAGGCCAGTCCCTCTGTCAGGTGTTTGAGCATCATGCTGCGCTTCTTGGACGTGGAGCACACGGGTACCCACTGAGTGGAACCCGTGTCTTTCTTCTCCACCACAAAGTTAGTGATGCGAGTGCCTCCGTTGTCCTCTGGGTCTTTCCAGGACAGGTAGGCCGAGTCACTCCTGACATCTGACACGCGAAGGTGCTGGACAGGACCAGGTTTGTCTGGACACAAAAATTAGGACAGCTCCTGATTTTTCCTCAACGTCACTCACAAAACTTTCAGGTTGTTGGCTCTCGCGTAGAACAGGAGTTTTGCGGGGACCCTCATTTGACCTTGTCAATGGCTGAACATCTCAGGATCTAATTTGCACAACTTGCTGTTTGACACGAAGGGAGTTGAAATTCATAACAAGGGTTTTCAGTCATGAAATGACCATTGTGGCGCTCCGTCTGTTTCCCGAAAAATAGTTTGTATGCCAAGATTATATTCTCACGAATTTAACGTTCCTAAGGCAAAAAGTTTGTTAGCTAAAGGGTTCGTAAGCCGAGGTATCACTGTACTTGACAGTTCCAGGGGTTTCAAACTCCGGTCCTTGAGGGCCTGAGTCCTACATGTTTTCCAAGTCTCCTTGTTGCAACGCTCCTGTTGCAACACAGCCTCAGGTGCATTGCAACAGGGAGACTTGAAGAACATCTAGGACTGCGGCCCTCGAGGACCGGAGTTTGAGACCCCTGTACGTAGACTAAAGTTTAGATGTCTTATTAAATTTTAAACGTCCAGAGCAAATTTGAGTAAACATGCCAGATTCCATATTAGTATGGGTTGTGGTGACTTCTTACCAAAGACCAAGACAGTGCATGTGACAGTCTTGGAGCCGGCAGGGTTTTCAACGGTCAGCGTGTAGTCTCCACAATCACCACGGTTACAGAACCTCATCTCCAGCTTGGTGCCCTCTTGGTTGGTCTCGATGTCGGTCCTGCTGGGAACGTCGGAGTCGTTTTTCTTCCAGACTACGGAGGGGAATGGGATGCCCTTGATGGTGGCCATGAGTGTGATGTGGGTGCCGGCCAGGGCCTTCACCTCCCGAGTCATACCAGCGTCCAGAATCAATTCTGGCGCTTCTAAAGTTGGGACAAACAAACGCAAACTTCAGTTGCCCTGAAACATGACCTTTTTTCACGCAGAGTCCATGCCACTCACCAAGTCGGTCCTTCACTCTGATTGGTTCTTTGATATTCGTTGGGTCAGACTCCCCGGCAGCGTTGACGGCTTTCACTCTGAAGCGGTAAAGGGCGCCGTCCTCCAAGCCCACCACCTTGAACTTAGTTCCTTGACAAGAATCTGGAGTGTGGTTGACCTAGATTGGTGCATAGGCAGCACGCTTATCAGTGACGGTCAAAGCGGCGATGACAAGGAAGCAAGTACAGTAATACCTTAGCTTACGAACTTAATCGGTTCCCAGACAGAGTGTGTAAGGCAAAAAGTGTGTATCCCAAGCATTAATTTCCCATAGGAAACCATTAAAACGAGAATAATGCGTTCCCAGGTCCCCATAAAACATAATTTTCTACTTTTTAATTTTCTAAGCCTTAAAGTTACACAAAATATAGCTTGTTTTATGTATAATCAATGTGCTATGGTATTGTAATTAAAGAAATAAACAGTACTTTATAATAAAGTCATTTTATTTACCTTTGTGATGCTCATTGATGGCTTGATGGAATGGAGAAGCCATCTTGAGGAATGATTCCTTGTAAATTTGGCAGCTTTATCGTTAGAACTGGCTGCCTCACCATGATGAATGACACTATAAACCCCCGTATGACGCTTAAAGTTCTCGATCCATCCGTGGCTAGCCTTGAAATCATCAATGGATGACGAACCTCCAGGTTGCCTCTTGACAATATCCGAGTGAAGTTGCTGTGCTTTCTCTGCGATAATTTGTACGTAGTTCCTCATCAATTGTGTTCTGTTTAGCTGGGTTGATAGCTTGTTGCATCAAGTGTACAGATGGCTTGTGCGGGTTATTTGTGGAGCCTGATAGATAGGATATTTTAACCTTGCAGTCGACCTACACTCTGCCTTTGAACTATCAATAAAGTTGAAACGAGTACAAATCTCACTGTTTTCTATCCATTTTCGCACTCTGTCGTCTGCCTATTTATTTGAATTTGCAGCTCTGGGTTTCAGTAAACCCCCCCACCTCAGTGCTGTGTTCTTGGCCAATCACGTGTGGCTTTAACCGAAGACTGGGGGCGGGGAATAGAGGACAAAAAGTCGGCTGCCATTTCCTTGTTAGAACGGGCTCGTTCGCGAACGACACATCACTCATTGTTTCTATTATATAATCACTCAATCTTGGCATAGTTTGTATGCCAAGATTAAATTCTCGTGAATTTAACGTTTGTAAACCGAAAACTTTGTTAGCCAAGGCGTTCGTAAGCCGAGGTATCACTATATAACCTTTTCCTCTTTCACACAAGTAGCCTCACATGTACTTGATCTGAAACAAGCGCTGCAGCAGTGAGCAACTCACCTTCTGCCAGTTGTCCTCGCCTGCCTTCTGGAACTCGAGCAGGTAGCCGAAGATCTTGCCTCGCCCGGTGTCGGCGGGCGGATCCCAGGAAAGAGTCACTGACTCTTTGGTGTGGTCCACGGCCTTGACATTTTGTGGTGGGCTTGGCTTCACTGAGGAAAAGAGCGGGAAAGGCCTTCAGTGTGACGGTTTTAAGCCAACCTCTTCAGCAATATATTAGCGGGAACCAGATGGCTCCGAGTTCAAACTTGGCTACCCAAACCCGGTCTACCACAACCCCTGTTTCTCCTAAGATCTTCTTTCACTATGTAAAATGGATCGTGGTAGATTTCCTTCGATTCGTTTGGTCCTTTATTCCCTAAACGTCATGCTCATTGTCAAGTCAACGGTGCTCTTGTAAGACGCAAATCACATGTTCATTGTGTAAGAACAAAATTATATTGAAATGTTCACTTTTATGTTTGTTATTTCATTGTTTGATTAGGGGGTTAGCGATCAAGTTAAAGTCCACATTGCTCTGTTGGAAGAAATTACGCCATGATGAAGGGTTGAGGTTTATTGGGGGAGCAATGAGAATCAACAAATTAGAATTGATGAGAACAAATCTGATCATTGTCTAGGCGACCGTTTGAAGGATCAATCTAACTGAATAATGTATGATAAAAATATGCCAACAAATAAGGTTGATTTATGCTTGTACGCCTCTGTTAATGATGAAACCAATGTGAATTGATTTTTGAGATCGTGATCTCTTCCTCCTCACACTGTCTTCAGAAGATTGCATACTGTTTTGTGTTCAAATTCCTTGACACTTTGGTTGCTCAAAACCTGAGGCTGAAAAGCACAAACCGCTACACCATGGTCAAAGTCATCTTTTAAGTCGCTATGATTTGGTTCATCGATATTTCACACGATTAAACACATTCAGCGTTATCATCAATTCAGGATCAAGGCTATTCATATACGGGGTTCGACACTCCAAGTGGTTCATAGGGGCTTGAAAGGCTGCAGACCGTCGGCCAGACCCGATACCGGCAAAGCCACACGGTGGCTCTTCTGTGTCTTACCGATGGGATCATTGGCGAAGACGGGCTTGGATGGCGGGCTAGGGTCACCAATGCCCACCACGTTCTCGGCGCTGACCCTGAATTCATACTCGCAACCTTTGAGCAGGTCCAGGACCAAGTACTCCACCTTGGGATGGATCCTTTCTGTGTTGCAGCGGACCCACCTACGGACCACAAAAACATTGTGACTCCAGTTTGCGCAGATTTCTGGGTTTCTGATGTCATCGGCAAAAGTTGAGTGGAGGGAAGCACTGGTGTCTTAAAGGACAACTGACGCCTAACTGACATCAGAAAAACGTTTTGTAGCATCTAAAATATCCAAAACACGCAGGCTGATACTCAAAACACACAGGCTGAACACCAATAAAATGAGTTTAAGTGTCCCAAAACTGCCACTAATGAGCTCGAAACTGGAGAGATTCAGAAAATCCTGCCCCCTTGTTCGTGACGTCACGTTAGGTCACAAATTGCCTTGCTCCAGAATCAAAACAATGGCTTCAGAGAGTTCAGATTCGGAGAAGATGCTTTCTTGTTACTCATCCATTTATGAATATGATTCAAATAATTTTGAAGAGGAAAGCATAAATGTTTGCCTCTTTCACCAGGTCTGCTCACAGTTAGCATGCAGTGTGACTAAATGAGTAAACATGCATCAAACATCCGCTATCCAAGCGCCGAATCGCTAACTCCGGTTAGCTTCCTCGTTCGCCTCCGCTGGCACCCTACTGCTCTGGTCCGTTAGAAATGGCTGCTTTGTCCGCTGGGAATTTGTGTAAACTTACACCTTCTTCATGCAATTGGCAGCCACACAACGATTCAGCATCGCGTCATTTATGTAGTTTACCTTCTAATTTCTAGATCCAGATGAAAAAAAGTACCCAAAATGCACTGTGTGTGGCTTACCGAATGTGATGTCACTCCCGGCATCGACATCAACTCGAAAACAAGACTTCATAAATATTCAGTGTGACTTTTAAAAAGTAAAATATAGCTATATGCCGTGGAATCTTTGTCAAATGCGCTCAGTAGAAGTCATTTGAAGTGGTTTTACAAATTAGGGATGCAACTTGTCGGTTGTCCTTTAAAGGGCATTGTGATTCTTTGGCTTCAGACTCAGCGTGAGACTTTACGAGTCCTTTGAATGTATCCATTTGTACCGATTAGCCATGGTCTCCTTCCTCTCCACGATGTAGCCCGTGATCGGCTTCCCTCCATCAGCTGGAGGCTCCCAGCAAACCATGGCGCGGTCGTGGTACACACCCTTGACGGTGGGCTGCTTGGGAGCATCGGGTACCTCTGCGGGGTAAGAAGCAAAACATACTTGCATTGACCAGCACCGTGGCTCCCACGGGGTCAGGACAGACCATCCCGTCACTTACTGAACATCTCTCGGGCCTTAATCTCGGCGGACAACAGTGGGTCGCTGATGCCATAGATGTTCTGGGCCATGATCCTGATGACATACTCGCGACCCTCAATCAGTTTTGGTACCTGAATCAGCAAAGACAGGTCATACAGTTACACAATGATATGACGTAACGGGGCCGCATTTGTGCAAACCCATGATGGTAAAACATAAGGACCCTGCATGTGGTCCTGGTGCAGGACTCGGTGACAGGCATCCACAGGTCTCGATTTGTGTCTCGCTTCTCCACGACGTAGTTGGAGATAGCGCATCCGCCGTCATCCAAGGGAGGATTCCAGGAAATGACCATGTGGTCTCTGTAGACCTCTTCAAAGACGACTGGGCCCTCGGGAGGCTGAGGTCGGTCTGGTAGGGAGTCAAGCATTTGGACGTCAACAACATGCGCCAGCTCTCACCTTTTGCAGGCCGCATACAGGATGATGGAAACGCGTCCAAAACACTACAATGGCCTCCATCGCAACTCGGATTTCAGTCTAATTTAAATATGATTTCAAAAGTGGCCTGGGAGACCGTTTGGTAGTTAGAGACTTGCCTTGATAAAATTCAGAATAATTGGCAAGAGGAAGACTGCATTTCCATGTCTCCCCGATCAACTACACAGTAGTACTACTGTCTAGTACTGGACAGTAGTCCTACACAGTAATAATAATAATAATAATAATAATAATAATAATAATACATTTGATTTCTAAGCGCCTTTCAAAACTCTCAAGGACAATTTGCAGTCACAGGATCAGTTATTCTGTGGGTGAGCATCGGCAGCCACACGCGCCAGCGTTCACTCAACCCGGAATCACTCAAATAGAAAGTTAGCTAGCTAGATAATAGATAACTAATTGCTAATTCGCTAGATAGCTAACAGATAACAAATAGCTAGCTAGACAGATAGCTAATAGATAGCAACATGAGCCAGCGTTCACTCAATACGTAATAACGACACAGTAGTACTACACAGGAGTACTACACAGTAGTATTACACAGTAGTACTACACAGTAGTACTACGCAGGAGTACTACACAGGAGGACTACACAGTGGTACTACACAGTGGTACTACACAGTACTAAATAGAAAAAACATTTTTGCGGTTGCGGAAGGCAGAAGTGTGCGTAGGATAAGTCAAAGTCAGCAGTGTATTCCAAGTACAACATGGGCCAATGTGGTCAACCGACTCACCGACGACGGTGACGGCGCAGATTCCAGTTCGTGTCCCGGCCGTGTTGTCCACGCTGACGCGGTAGTGCCCGCTGTGGTCTCTCCTGGCCTTGATGAAGTCCAGACTGAGATGCCTGGCGCTGCAGCGGACGGCCACGTCACTGTCCGGCTTCAGTTCTTCCTCGTTCTTGGACCAGGTGACGCTCGGCGGGGGCTTGCCACTGTAGCGGCCCGACAGTGTGCAGCTATCTCCAACCTTCACCATCATCTTGTCTCGGAAGTCCAGCTCCAGATTAGGCGGTTCTGACAGGACAGGAAATTTCAAACTGAGTTATTTTACTGGATGGACTCCACCTTCATTTAGTTAAACTTAGTGACAAAAAGCTAGCCGTGAGTGCATGAAAAAATATGTGTACAGTGATACTTTGGCTAACGAACTTAATTGGTTCCCAGAAAGTGTGTGTAAGGTGAAAAGTGGGTATTCCAAACATTAATTTCCCATAGGAAACCATTAAAATGAGACTAATCCGTTCCCAGGTCTCCATAAAACATATTTTTTAACTAAATAAGCCTTAAAACTACACACAATATACCTTATTTTATGTATAATGTGCTATGGTGTATTGTAATGAAGGAAATAAACTATACTGTATAATAAAGTCGTTTAATTGACCTTTGTGATGGTCATTGATGGCTTGATGGAATGGATAGCTTTTTGCATACAGTATCTCAAGGAGCACTGGGTTGTACATCTTAGAAGTTGTGATATTGCACCAGCAACAGATGCAGGCGGACACACTAGAAACTTCATTAATAACTGGTTCCCTTGCTTGTATGTTCTCTTCAAATTGTACAGATGGCTTGTGCGGGTTATTTGTGGAGCCGGATTGATGGGATATTTTAACCTTGCAGCCTACACTTCCTTTGAACAATAAAGTAAAAGTAAAGTAAAGTAAAGTAAAGTAAAATAAAATATCAATAAAGTTGAAACGAGTCCAAATGTCACTGTGTTTTCTATCCATTTTCTCACCATTTCACTTTTGTTTTTTGTTCACTTTTGTTTTATGTTTCAAGCTCTGTCGTCTCCCTTTCATGTGTGTGTGTGTGTCTCTGTATCCCCTTCCCCCCGCTCACTGCTGCGTGTGTCCTCTCCCTCCTCTACAATGGATCTTGACCAATCACGTGCGGCTTTAACCGAAGACTGGAGGCGGGGAATAGAGGAAAAAAAAGCTGGCTGCCATTCCAGGAGCTCCAAGAACCGTCTCGTTCGCGAACGACACATCACTCATTGTGGCGCTCTGTGTCTTCCCCGAAAACTAGTTTGTATGCCAAGATTATATTCTCGAGAATTTAACGTTCGTAAGCCAAGATGGCCTTTCGGGGATGGAAATGCTTGTACTCACCCAACTCATCCTTGCACTGGACGGGTTTGGTGGCAAAGGAAAATTTGCCCTGTCCCACCACGTTGACGGCCGCGACTCTGAACTCGTGGCTTGTGCCGTCCTTGAGTCCACTCAGCGTGAATTTCCTGTCCATCAACTTGTGGCTACCTCCCACGACAACAAAGTTGTCTCGGCCAATCACGCGGGATTCCAAGACGTAGCTGGTAACCTCCGCGCCTCCGTCATACTTGGGCGGCCGCCAAGTCACAGAAATGGAGTCCTTGGTGACGGCCGTGACGATCAGGTCCTCTGGACGCTCGGGTACGGCTGCGGGAGAAAAGACTTGAGTCTCTTGCCATTGGGCATGCTACCAAATCCGTTTAGCTTTCCATTTCGCTCAGTGGTTCTTAACCTTGTTGGAGGCACCGAATCAGTTTCATATGCTCATTCACCGAACCCTTCTTCCAATGACTGTGCCTACTAACTGCAGTCTCGACGGAAGGGTGGACCCCTGTGGCGGAGGATCCACCGAACCCCTGAGACCGACTCACCGAACCCCTAGATAGAACCCAGGTTAAGAACCCTGATTTATATGTATTTGTTCTGGGACCTTTTTGTCACCAGTTCTTCTAGTCATCCTTGTTGTTTGTGTGGACCCATTCAGCTCCCTCAAGCCTTTGCATCTCGTCACTTTGCTTGGATTTAGTTTGTGACAAAACGTGACATTGGATGTGTCAATGATCTTTTCTGTGACTGGGTCCATGTTCTCTCTTGGTTTAGGGCAGTGGTGTCAAAATCTGGTCCTCGAGGGTCGCCGTCCTACATGTTTTTCAAGTCTCCCTGTTGCAACACAGCCTGTTACCTTGAATCAGGTGAATTACAACAGGGAGACTTGGAAAACATGTAAAACGGCGGCCCTCAAGGACAGGAGTTTGACAACCCTGGTTTAGGGGAAAACATCTTTCCTCAGCTTGCTTAGCTCCCGGTAGGGGCCGTCTTCCCCCTTGATTAATTTAGCTCTGTTGAAAATCAGTTGGGGGAAGGTGGCCGGTAAAGGCGTGCCCAGAGTACGATGAGCCGCTTGTCACAGGGTCTACCGGAGAGCCGCTCAGGAAGCATTCTGAGGCGGACTGATGCGCCTTGTGTTTTTCGATCTGATCCCCACTGCCCCCAGTGCTGATTGACTCATATTCCAGACCTTTCACGTTCCAAGGGTTTTTGCATGAAAACCTTAGCACAGAGATATCAAACTTCAAGCATTGTACCAATGGATTTTGTGGCATGATACTTTTCCACCATGACATCACAGGTACTTTCTGGATGGCAGAAGACAGATCTTTCACTGACAAACCTGACGACGCGACTGTTTGCTTGCGTTCTGATCGGTACAACTCACAGCAAACGCCACACCATCAAATTTATTTAGTTTGATTAAAAAAAAAGTGGTTGTATATTGGCTGTCTGGTGGCTAGCTGGCTGGTTGGCTTGCTATCTGTTGGCTATCTATGAGCTAGCTATCTGGCTATCTGTTGGCTATCTGGTGGGCTATCTGTTGGCTAGCGGGCTGGTTAGCAGGCTATCTATTAGCTAACTTAAAATAATATTGAAAAGCGCTTGAAATAAAATGTATTATTATTAGCTATCTAGTGGATAGCTGGATGGCTATCTATTGGCTATCTATTAGCTAGCGAGCTAGTTTTTTATTTATTTGAGTTATACCGGATTGAGTGAACGCTGGCACATGTGGCAGTCGCTGCTTACCCACAGAAAAACTGATCCAGTGACTGTAAAGTAACCTTGAGTTTTGAAAGGTGCTCAAAGAGTTCCAGTTGGTGCAAAATGCGGCTACTGCCTGTTTCCAAACTGGAGCTTATAGGACGGAGCATATGACCACCAATTTTGACCTTCCTTCACTGGCTCCTGTACATTTTGGAGATCATGAACCGGAGTGTCCTCACCTGACCTCTCTCAGCTCTTTGTGGAGGCTCGGATCAGTGGTGCGAATTAAATTACCGAGACCTGTACATCTTGGAAACTAGTCTTAAAACACATTGCAATTCCATGCCGTTTTTTGTCTTACGGTGTTTAGGGCTTTGATGCTATTTATGAAATTGCCGTTCTTTGTTTACAGCGATAGATGGTTGTTTTTCATGTGCCCTCTGAAGCAAGTATATTTTGTGCCACATCCCCAAGAAAAATCTGATTTTTGACAGGTTTGCGGTTTGTTTTCTGCCTCCTGGAAGCGCCCTGCTAGACAATCTTACAGATGGGGTCTTTGATGAGCACGACTCGGTCCGTCTCCGTGAAGGGCCCCATGCCGATGATGTTCTCTGCAGCGATCCTGAAGAAGTATCCCTTCCCATCCAGCAGTCCCTGGACCACGGCATTGTTCCTGGTGACGGTGTAGGTGACCGAAGTCCAGCCCATGCGGTCTGACTCCCGCTTTTCAATGATGTAGTTGGTGATGGCCGAGCCGCCGTCGTCTTCGGGGGAATACCAGGTCAGCTTGCACGAGTCATTGGTCAGGTTATCACCAGCGAAGGGGAGGCCCACTGGTCCAGGCACGTCTGGAGGCCAGAGACGAACCAGAGTTTTAATCGTTCATCGCATCCCCAGCCATCCACCAAGTTGTGATATTGAAACAGCAACAGATGCAGGCAGGCACACTAGAAACTTTTCTTTTCTCTTCAAATTGTACAAATGGCTTGTGCGGGTTATTTGTGGAGCCTGATTGATGGTATACCTTGCAGTCTACACTCTGCCTTTGAACTATTAATAAAGTGGAAACCAGTCCACATTTCACTGTTTTCTATCCATTTTCTCACCTTTTCACTTTTGTTTTTTCTTTGTAGTGCTATTAAGCTCTGTCGTCTGCCTTTCCTGTTTCATGCGCTCACATTGTGCTTCTGTTTCTCTAACCCTTCCTCCTCCTTACTGCTGCGTGTCTGTAATTCTTCCCTCCCTTCTCTACCACGGATGTTGACCAATCACGTGTGGCTTTAATCGAAGACTGGGGGTGGGGAATAGAGGAAAAAAAGTGTGCTACCATTTTCAGCTCCTTGTTAGGAGCTCCAAGAACCGACTCGTTCGCGAACGACGCATCACTCATTGTGGCGCTCCGTGTGTTTCCCGAAAAATAGTTCGTATGCCAAGATTATAATCTCGCGAATTTAATGTTTGTAAGGCGAAAAGTTAGTTAGCTAAAGCGTTCATAAGCCGAGGTATCACTGTAATCTAAATCAGATGTACACTGGCCAAAATGTGTGAAAACAAGTCACAGGCGATCAGCAATCGACTAGAACTCTCTGTGGAATCTCGCAGTCGGTTGGTCTGCGTTAGGGTTTGTCTGGGTTAGAGTTGGGGATGGAAATAAGATTGCCATTGCCGAATATCGGTGACCCAAAGAAAACGTGACCTAGACACACAAACGGATGAAAACTAGCGGTGCCAGTGGTCCCCGTGACCTGTTCAACTTACCCAGGACCTCCACGATGACGGCCTTCTTCCTCTCACCCCCTTCGTTCTTTGCGCAAAGTGTGTAGATCCCCTGGTGCTGACGTTTGCAGTTCTTGATGACGAGTGAGTTGGAGATGCCCGTGGTCTCCACTGCGGCCTCTTTGGGCACCTCGCCGTCATCTCTGCACCAGGTGATGCGAGGCGTGGGTTTTCCAGACACGTAGGCAATGATTCGGATGGTGGCGCCGGCATGGACCACGATCTTCTCCTTGACGGAGGCGTCCAGGTCCATCTCAGGCGCAACTGAATGACAAGGGCACACTCGGTGAGCAATTTGGCACAGAGCGACTCTCGTGGCATCACAAGGAAAATACAGACAGTGGTACCCTGACTTCAGAGTCTAATTTGTTAGGTAACCAAGCTCCTAATTCAATGTATTCATTGTCCCTATGTATTTCTATTTCCATACTCCATAACCACCCCCTTCCCATGCCTGTATGGGTTTTCTCTGGGTACTGTGCTTTCCTCCCACGTTCCAAAAATAAAAACGTTTTCTGTGTGGCTGTTGCTGGTGTCCAATAAATGTCTGAAAGTGCCTAAGCCTCTTCAGCCTGCTGCCATCGGGTAGGAGACTGCGGAGTCTCCGAGCCAAGACCAGCAGGCTCAAGGACAGTTTCTGCCACTAGGCAGTCAGGACACTCAACTGCCTCCCAGCCCTGCCCCCCACCCCCCTGCCCCTTCCCACTGCCACAATCACCGAACTCTGAGTACACGTCACACGCTGTCCTATCATCCTGAACTCTATTTTTCCTGCACAACCTCACCTCAAAACCAGCAGGCTCAAGGCCAGTTTCTGCCAACAGGCAGTCAGGAGACTCAAATCCCTCCCAGGCGTACTCAGAGTTCGGGGAGTGTGGCAGTGGGAGGCGGCAGGGGGGGGCAGCCTGTCGCCTCCCACTGCCACACTCACCGAACTCTGAGTACACGCTACACGCTGTCCTATCATCCTGAACTCTATTTTTTCGTTTTTCTGCACGACCTCACTTCAACCATTTTTGTTTTTTGCATTACTACACTATGTAACTTTACACACACAACGCTACCTCACTTTACATTCACAATTTACATGTATTGTCTTTTTTAGCCACATTATAATTGTCTTGTACGCTGGGTCCGAGAGGAGAATAATTTCATCTGTGCTGTATGTCATGCATATTAGCATATTTGACAATATATTTGACCTCATTTTCTGGTGGCCTAGTTGAGGGTTGCTAGTCACTCCGAAAATCAAAATAATTCTGATGGCTCGTAATGTGTCAACCGCTTGAATGGGGGCCCCTGGATTTCAAAGCAGTGGCATATTTCATCTTACTTGTTCTGTCTCTGGCTTCGATCAGTTCCGAAACGTATCCTGGCTCGCCGACACCAGCGGCGTTCACGGCTCGGACTCGGAAGCGGTACAAAGCACCTTCTTTTAGTTCGGCTACCACAAACTTGGTTCCTCTGATCTCTGTGTCCTTGGCCTGGAGAGAGTGCAACCCGGGAATGAGCTGGGGAAAGCAGACTGGTCCAGGACAATGTGTTGGTGTGATCATAGTTTACCTTTTGCCAGCTCTCCGGGGCCTCGGGCTCCTTTTCGTCGGCACTGCTCAGTAAAAGCAACTTCCTCTGAGCCTTCTTCTCCTCCTCTTCCCTGCTGACCTCCTTGTATTCCACAACGTATCCAGTCACCTTGGAACCTCCGTCCACTAAGGGAGGAATCCATTCCAGCTCCACCGTGGACCTGGTCCAGTCCGTCACCTTTGGTGTGGGTGGACCGGGGGGCTCTGTGCGTTATGCAAAAGATGGTGGTCAATAAATTTCAAAGACATGAACGCGCATGATCGGCCACATCTTGAATACTGGTTACAGAAGGCCAACAACTAGTGAGAACCAGTCACAGACTGCTGAAAAATGAAGGAAAAAGATACATTTATTTCGCCATATTAAACATGGCTCCAGATGAATATTAAAAAAGTAAGTTTAATCAGTATATTGCTTTGCTTATAAAATAATAATAATAATAATAATAATAATAATAATAATAATAATAATAAAACATTTCATTTGTAAGCACCTAGATTAGCTATATAACTAGCTTGCTGTTGGCCATCTATTAGATATCTACTAGCTGGCTGGCTAGCTTTCGATCTATTTAGCTTTCTATTAGCCATATAGCTATCTGGGTGGCTAGCTATCTAGCTAACTATCTGTTGGCTATCTATTAGTTATCTACTAGCTGGCTGGTTATCTATCTATTTTACTCATGGAAACAGATTTCAGATGTGAGCTCGTTGCAGGCGGGTTGTAAACTAGTCAGGGGCTCGTGGCGATTGACTTACTGATGGGATCCCTACAGAGCACGGGGTCCGAGGGTACGCTGGGTAGTCCGCATCCTGCAGCGTTGGCGGCGCTGACCCGGAACTGGTACATGGAACCCTCCACCAGGCCGGTGACGTCCCAGTTGTTTCCCAGCGGCAGCGCTCGAATAGGCTCGCGGTTGACACGAGCCCAGCGCTTGCTGGTGGTCTCCTTCTTCTCGATGAAGTAGCCGGTGACCGGTGAGCCGCCGTCGTATTCGGGCTCCTCCCAGTTCACCGTCATGGATTCCAGACACACGTCGGTCACGTTGGGCTTCTCACACTGGCCTGGAACAGCTGCACACAGTGAGTTTCAATTAAGAGTGTTGCGCAGGGTCAGGGTCACTAGTTCACAAGTCTGGGTTATAATTTGAAGACAGAGCTATGTATAGGGATGGGGTTCCGAATCCGGGTTTCCGTGTGTACGTAAAAAACGCGTTGGATGCGGGGACTCGAGTCATTTACTGGCGCAGTTGAATCAATCCTTGTTGAGACTGCATTCTCTCCCTCCTCACACTGTCTTTAGAAGATTTAGAAGATTTTGTGTTCAAATTCCTTGACACAAATGCAGTGGATTCCACTTTGGGTGTGGGCTAGCACCTCACGTTGGATCAGGGTTACAGAATAAAAAGCTTTGGTTTTCGCAATTTGGATTTCAAGTCTTGCATTTCGAAGGTTTGGAAGCCAATGCGATAGTCTTTGCGTGTGGCACTCACTGAAGAGGTTCCTGGCCTTCTCTGGCTCGCTGACGACTGGCGGGCCAACTCCAAACTTGTTCTGCGCCATGACTCTGAACTCGTACTCGTGATTCTCCGTGAGCCGGGTCACCAGGTACGCGCAGTCCTTGGGGTCCTTGGACACGTGCACCCATGACTTGCGGTTGTCCTCACGTTTCTCCACCACATAGTTGGTGATTTTCGAGCCGCCGTCGTCCAGGGGCGGCTTCCAGGACAGGCCGATCCTCTCCGCAAACACCTCGGTGAACTTCACTGGTCCCACGGGAGGACCGGGAGGGCCTGCGGGAGTCACGGTAAATCTCAACAAAGCCTCGTTGGGCCACTTGCATGTCTTGTTTTTTTAGAAACTTGGATTTGGGTCCAATTCTATAGGGTACATTTCACGCGTCATCGGCGCTCACCAAAGACAGAAAGTTTGACGTCCTTGGTGACAGTGCCCAGGGCGTTGCTGGCGGTCAGGCTGTAGAGGGCGCTGTCGTCCCGCGTGGCCCGCTGCAGCAGCAGTGTGCACTTGTCATGGTTCACCAGCTTGGCAACGCGCTGGTCATAGCGCATGGCCTCTTTCTGTTCGGGTGCCGCCAGCCCAGCCTTGTGCCAGGTGAGGTTGGGGAAGGGGCAGCCGCTCACTTTGGCGGGTAGGCTGACGTCGCAGCCCTCTTCACCCTCCATTGCCTCCCGCAGCTCGATGGTGGGCGGGCCTGGAACCAGACACCTTGTTACCAGAACAAGCGGTGTACACAAGGATCCCTAGTGGAGGACAGTCCGACTCACATGTCTGGTCCTTGATGGTGAGCGGTCCGGCGGTGATCGAGGGTCGACTAGGACCGGCCGCATTCACAGCCTTCACTCGGAACTCGTACTCTCCACCCTGAAAAAGAAAACACACGCACATTATCAGCACATTCCTGGTCGTCGGTCCAGCGGAGGACGAAGGCACATTCTTTAATTCCCCAAAAATGGAATGAGACTGACCTCCTTAAGGTCCTCCACCACGAAGCTGAGCTCCTCCACGTCTCGCCTGTTGCACTGTTTCCACGTTTCCTTCTCTTTGCCGCTAGTGTCCCAGCTCAAGCGCTCCACCACATAATGCGTGACAGGAGAGCCACCGTCATTTTTGGGAGGCTCCCAGGTCAGGGTCACTGTGTTCTTGGTCACCAAGGTGACTTTCAGCTTAGTCGGCGGGTCCGGTGGGTCTGGACACAAATCGGGTATTTCAGAGGCAGTCAATTTCCACACAGCACCTTTTTCCTTAGTTTAGCAACATCATCATTTTCACAAATTGTCAGCGCTAAGCAATGAAATTTTATACCAAATTTACAGAGAATATTGCCAAGGGGAAGAAGATAGGGGATACACAGCAGGGGTCCCAGGACAGAGCCTTAGGTGCACACCAGAAGATACAGGAGAGGACTGTGAAGTGAATGAGTTAATTTGGATGAACTGAGAGTGGCCAGAGAGATAAGAGTGGAACCAGCGTAAGGGCGTGTCGGTGATCCCTATGAAAGAAAGTCTGTCGAGGAGGATGGGATGAGAAATGGTATCAAAAACTGTGGTGAGCTCAAGAAGGGCGAGGATGGAGAGTAAGCCAGCCTCAGCTGCCAAAAGAAGATTGTTTGTGACTTTTAAGAGAGCTGATTCTGTACTGTGGTGAGGGCGGAAACCAGATTGGAATGGTTCGTAGAGATCATTCTGGGAGAAGGGAGAGTGTACCTCAGAGTAAATAACTTTTTCAATGATTTGGGAAATAAGAGGAAGGTGAGAAATGGGGCGAAGGTTTTTGAAGTCATTTTAAGAATTGGTGTGACAGCTGCCATTTTGAGGGGGACAGGGACGATTCCTCTGGCTAGCGAGGAGTAAAGAATGGGTGAAATGAATGGAAGGAGAGATGGCAAGCAGGATTTGACCAGAACTGTTGTGAGGGCATCTAGTTGACAGGAGGAATTCTTGGATTTAGTTATGAGGTTCGAGATTGTAGAGGGATGAGGGACTTCAAGAGGTCCACTGGCTCCCGGTCAAATATAGAATCAACTTTAAAATTCTTCTTTATACATTTTGCACTATCCATAACCTTACATTCCCTCTGGTTCCCTCAGATCCTCTTCCTTCCTCCACTTGTGTGTGCCCCCCTGCCCGTCTCAGCACGATGGGGGACAGAGCTTTCAGCTGCACTGCCCCCAAACTCTGGAACTCACTTCCTCCCAACATGCGTAACATCGATTTTCTTCCCACCTTCAAAAGCCACCTATTTAAAATTGCATTTTTTGTGTAGCTCTATCTCTTGTTTCTATTCATAATTATATTTTATTTATTGTATTCATTTATGCTTGTCTGTGACTGTAAAGTGTCCTTGAGAGCTTTGAAAGGCGCTTGAAATTAAATGTATTATGATTATTATTTTCTCACAGATGGGGTCTCTGGCCCGGACAGGATCAGCGGTGACAGTAAATGGACCAAAGCCCAGTCGGTTCTCAGCTCGCACTCTGAACAGGTAGTCTTGTCCCTCCAGGAGGCCTGGGACCACAAAGGCTTGACTGGCGCAGGCCGCATTCACCTGATGCGACAGAAAAAGAAGCCAGCGTCAAGTCTTCATCCACACAATCTTTGGTGTCTGCCTGTCCGTCACTTCCTGTACTTTTGTCCAGGCCTTGTCGGTGACACATTTTTTCTCAATGTAGTAGCTTTTGATTCTCTCTCCACCATCATTGTCAGGCAGCTTCCAGATCAGTCTCATGGTTGACCGGGTGATGTCCGTCACCTTCAGATCTTTTGGAGGTCCCGGAACGTCTGGTACCAGGAAGGAACCGTTAGGCAAAGTAATCAAATCAAAATCGCAGTCGAATTCAAAGAAGGATGACGCACCGAGAACATTGACTCTGACATTGACATGTTTCTGTCCAGACTTATTCTTTGCCGTGATGGTGTAGCGTCCAGAGTGGTTCCTCAAACTCACAGGGATGCTCACAATGGATGTGGTGTCTGTGGATTCAACCTGAGGAGAAGAAAGAGTGATGAGTGGTGAGTTAAGGAGTTACACATGTTCTCACACGCCAATGGTCAGAGAAGTCACCTCCGAGTCCACGGGAAGTGTGTGGAGCTTGTTCTTCTTGCGGGATTTGGCTTTACCCTCATATTCCCACGTCACCTTGGGGACGGGACGACCCTTGATGGTGGCAGGGATCCGGATTGGATCTCCAGCACGGACATAGAGCAGGTCATCCACCGTAACGTCAATGATAATGGAGGGCGGCACTGAAACCCAAGCGGGAAATTCAGTGATCAAGTCATCTCTTCATCTTGACACTTTCCCTGCAAAGAAGACTTACGCTGGATTTCTTCGATCAAGACCTCTCCGGTGCGGGGGCTGGGGTCTGATTCGCCAATTTCATTGACGGCAATGATTCTGAAGCGGTAACGCTTCAGCTCACGGAGGCTGGGCACAGTGAACTCGGTGGTGGGGTGCAGATCTTCGTTCACCCTCACCCAATCCGATTTGCCCTCATCCTGAATCTGGACGATGTAGCCTTTGATGGGGCTTCCGCCGTCGCTCTCCGGCGGCTTCCAGGTCAGAGTGACATTGTGCTTGGTCTTGTCGGCCACCACCGGAGCAGCGGGCATGCTGGGAGGAGCTGGGGGTGAAGGGAAGAACTGTTTAGTCCCAAATGAAAGCATGGAGCCAATGGAACAGAAACATGGGACTGAAGTCGCCGAAACCAAAATGGCAACGCGATTCTTCGTAGCTGTTGAAGACCTTCACACAAACTAGTGCAACTCCAATTTTTTTGCAGTATCGGTGAAAGACCAAAACTTTGATTCTCAGCATGTTCCCAGGAAGTGCGTGGAGTTCAAAACTCCAAAAGGCGTTTCGTATTTCAGGCCAAACATTTCTTCAATGACACGGAAGAACGTTAAAAACGCAAGTGAAGACTCACTCAGAGGGTCTACGGCAAACGCTGGGTCGGATGGTGCGCTGAACGGCCCCGTTCCGGCTGAATTGGAGGCAGCGACTCGGAACTGGTACTCACCGCCTTCAAACAGGCGAGTCACCTGCCATACACAGACGGGTTTTCCAATCCAACCATTTTGGAAAATCAGCCTGACCCAAAGTCCTACCTGGTACTCCCAGCCTTTGATGCCCCTCTTGGTGATTGGCATTTTATTGACTCTGGCCCAGTAGGCAGAGCCCCTTTCTTTCTTCTCCAGCCAGTAGCCAATAATCATGGAGCCACCGTTGTCCCTGGGTGGCTCCCAGGTTAGAGTCATGGAGTTCTTAGAATACTCAGTGATCCTCGGTTTCTCCGGCGGGCCGGGGACTCCAAAGGGGTCTGTGATCTGAACTTCCTCTGTGGCACAGGGGTCAGACTTACCATAGCGGTTCTCAGCTCTGACGCGGAACAGGTAGGATTTGTTGGTTTCCAAGTTCCACACCTACAAAACACAAAAACTGGGGGTAGTCCCTTACAGTTTTGACATCAGGGATCTACGGTCTTCTTCGGAGAATAATTTGATATTGGTGACAAATCCATTTTGTGGTAGCCGAAAAGGCCATGGCAAAAGTCTCATTTGAAAAAGCACAAAGCAGTGCAGTGTGTTTTTGTTCACTGGGTACCACAATGTGGTTACAGTTCAGGCGTGAGGACTATGTTCACAAAAATGGATCTTGTATTTGATTAAAGGTGTGAAGTGACGCTTTGGTACAGTGATACCTCAGTTTACGAACTTAATTGGTTCCCAGAAAGTGTGAGTAAGGCAAAAAGTTAGTCTTCCAAACATTAATTTCCCATAGGAAACCATTAAAATGAGAATAATCCGTTCCCAGGTCCCCATAAAACATAATTTTCTACTAAGTAAGCCTTAGAACTATACAAAATAGACTTTATTTTATGTATATGTATAATATGCAACTGTATTGCAATTCAAGCAATTAACTGTACTATATAATAAAGTCGTTTTATTGACCTTTTTGATGGTAGTTGTCAATGGATGGCGAACTTCTTGATGATAGCCGAGTGAAGTTGCCATGCTTTCTCGGCAATAATACCCTTACTCACAGTGTCCCCTGCCAGCTGCTTTTGGTTAATCCAAATCAACAGAAGTTTTTCAACCTCTTCTATTGCCTGAGACCGTTGCTTGGACAACACAGAAACACCCTAAGCCACACGTAGCAATGGTCGACTTAGCATACTGGTGGTGGGACGCTAAGTCACACAAATGCACACCTTGTTCGGCTGAACACTAGCCTGTGGTGGGGTCTTTTTTAAAGGCGCTTAGAAATGAAATGTATTATTATTTTCGGTCTCACATTAGTAAGTACTACACTCGATAAGAAACCACGTCTGCACTGAAAGAAAGTGGGTGTGGAAAACTAGTCTGTGACGCCGTTCGACCGTGTGGTTTGCCATTCTTCCACCGAAAACTAGTCCGCCAGCCACCGTGGCGCTGTGTGGTTTGGTTCGTTTGCTGGAAACTAGTTTGTCTGCCAAGATTATATTCTCGCGAATTTAATTCGTACGGCGAAAAGGTTTGTAAAATAAAGCGTTGGTAAGCTGAGGTATCACTGTATTTCCATTTCAAATGCAAGTTTTTGAGTCTGGACCAAAGCCCACGGGTTAAATCTGGACTTTGATCTGAGCGGGACCTACCCGGTATTTCCTGTCAATGATGCTGTTGGTGAGTTCCAGCCACTGAGATTCCGCTGCTTGTCCATCTTGGTCCGCCTCCTCTGTGTCCATGCTCTTCTTTTCGACAATATAGTTGGTCAGTTCGCTGCCGCCATCATCCAGAGGCGCCTCCCATTGCAACTGGCAGGACTCCGCTTTGATGTTGGACACCGCCACATTTCTGGGAGGAAGTGGCCGGTCTGGACGGGGAGACGGAGAGACCAGGTTTAGTCATCTGGCTTCATTTATTTAGATTTTATTTCTTTGTATTTTTTATTCAGAATGTCAGAATTGAAGGTGAACCAAGGTCTGCTCAAGGCTAAAATTGCAGTCTGATTTTTCCTCACTGGAGAAACCTGTGATTTTTGGGGTTGTATTATAATAATAATAATAATAATAATAATAATAATAATAATAATAATAATAATAATAATAATAATAATAATAATATTCTCCTCCTTCTTTTCCTTTCGGCTTTTCCCCTCAGGGGTCGCCACAGCGAATCAATGTCCTCCATCTATCCCGGTTTTGTGCATCCTCTTCTCTCACACCAGCTACCTTCATAATAATAATAATAATAATAATAATATTATATTTCATTTCTAAGCGCCGTTGAAAACTCTCAAGGTCACTTTACAGTCAGAAATAGATAGAAAGCTAGCTAGATAGTTAATAAATAGCTATCAAGCTAATAGATAGCTAGCTAGATAGCCAGCTAGCCAGATACATAGCTAATAGACAGCAAATATATAGCAAATAGATAGCCAGCTAGCTAGCCAGCTAGGTGGCCAGCTAGGTAGCCAGCTATGTAGCCAGCTGGGTAACCAGCTAAATAGTCAGCTGGGTAGCCAGCTAGGTAGCCAGCTAGGTACCCAGCTAGGTAGCCAGCTGGTTAGTCAGCTAGGTAGCCAGCCAAGTATCCAGCTAGATAGCCAGATAGCTAGCTAGATAGCCAGATAAATAACATACATGTTAATAGATAGCCAGCTAACTAGCTAGCTAGTTAATAGATAGCTAGCTAATTTGCTCAGGTTTTGCTCACCTAGCACCATGACATAAGTGGTGTGATTGGCTGAGCCCATGTTGTTGGAGGCCGAGACGGTGTAGCCGCCACGGTCCTTGCGCTCGGCGGCAGGGATGGACAAAGTGGACTTGCAGTTCATCCTGCCCGTCACCTTGGTCTCCATCAGCAGACTGTCCGTGGGCTTCTCCAGTACCACGTCGTCTTTGGACCATTCCACTTTGGGGATGGGGAGGCCCAGGATGTCGGCAGGGATCTCGACAGGCTCGCCCCTCTTCACCGTGATGGTGTCAGCCTTGAATATCTTCAGCATGTGGATCTCGGGGGCCACTGAGGAGGAGGCAAGAACAACACGGAATGACGGAATGTCTCATGGTACCGTTTAATGGTAGACATTGCCATCCAGTCTAACCAGGGACTGTTACGGCATGGAGAACAAAAACAACGAATCAACCAACTAACAATCCCGGACGAGCCCCCAATTTATGTTACGGCACGGCAAAGCCACTAACATAAAACAGGGGACCAGACACAAGTAGGTTCTAGAAAAATAAAGAATTTAACCTTGAACTCAAATAGATAGAAAGCTAGCTAGCTAGCGGATAGCTAATAAATACCTACTAGATAGCCAGATAGCCAACAGCTAGACAGCTTACAGCCAGCCAGCTAGACAGCTAATAGCTAGCCAGCTAGCTAATGGATAGCTAATAAATAGCTAATAGTTAGCCAGATAGTGACAGGTTAGCGGCAGGGAGCACTACGACCACCACGCAGAACGCCACTCGACACCTCCGGATTACTTGAATCGTGGTGTGTTGAAATTAAGGGTCGCCTATTGATTCTTGTCTGATTCCGAACTGTTGAGAGAAGTCCTGAAGTGATGAGCAACTTGTTCTGTTTTTAGTCCCGAGCGTCAGCCGTAGGCTTCAACAAGGTTACAAAGCCCTAGCCTATGGCTTTCCACCAATATTCCGCAGACTTGGCATACCTTCATCGTCTTGGATGACCACGGTGAGCGGAAAGGACGGGTCGCTTTCTCCAATCAAGTTTGCGCACTTGATCCTGAACTCGTACATCCAGGCCTCATCCAGGTCCTCCACCGTCATGCTCATATTCGGGCAGATTTGCGCGTTGCAAGGCTCAAAGGCCGGTTTATCTTTCCGCTTCTTTTCTACAAAGTAGCCGATGACGGGGCTGCCTCCGTCATTGCGAGGCGGCTTCCACGCTAGCGTGATGGAATTCTTGGTGCGCTCCGTGTAGTGGAACTTCTCAGGCGGCGATGGCGGTCCTGCAAAACCCGTGATGAAAAAAAATGGTTTCTAGACCTGAATGGTCCTGGCCACACACAGTCACTACGGACGACACTTGCCTTGTGGGTCCACAGCTTTGATTGGTCCCAGCTCGACGGGCGGGCCCATGCCGTACTTGTTCTTGGCAGTGACGCGGAACATGTACTCTTGTCCCTCCATCATGCCCACGCACTCGCATTTGGAGGAGGCGGTTTCGACGGGCTGCCTCCACGTGTGCATTTTGGCATCTTTGCGCTCCACCAGGAAACCGATCACGTCACTTCCACCATCATCCAACGGGTCATCCCAGTTCAGGAAAATCATCTTTCTGGTCACCACCACTGGCTTCAGGTCAGTGACTGGTCCGGGAACATCTTCAAAGAAGAAAGAAGAAAAGAGTTGTGGTCTGTGCATTTTGAAACATTCGGGTCCCCTTTCTAGATGTCCGTGAACTTACCCATCACTTCCACCCGGGTGAAGGCCGACCTTGTGCCGCTTGGGTTGCACGCCGAGATCATGTATTTGCCGCAGTCCTTCCTCTGCGCGTTTTTAATGAACACAATGCTGTTGTTTCCTTCGGTGAGGATCTCCACGTGGTCTTTGTCGGGTTTTGTATCCTCCACGGTCCAAGTGATAGTTGGGTAGGGTTTACCGGTGACCAGCGCCGGAACACGAAGTGTCTCGCCAGCTCTGATGACCACACCGTTCTTGACCAAAACGTCTAGTTCCACCGTAGGCATTTCTGCAGAAGGAAGTCAGTCGCAGACAGTAAGAATCGAATCTTGCCTCACACTTCATTTGACGTTAAACATTTTCACGTTCTCGGCTTGGTGACCTGCTGGATTCTTGACGAACACTGACTCCGTGAAACCAGGGGCTCCTTCTCCGGCAGCGTTGCAGGCAATGACTCTGACCAAGTACTTGGCTCCCTCGCGGACTCCGAACACGGTAAATGCACGAGTTTTCCATGGACGTTCTGTAGACCTGGACCAGTCCGTGCTACTGGCAATAGTCTGAGGAACATCACAGATTAGCGTGAGATGAATATTTTCACACTCTTAAATTCAGAGGGCTCCTCACGCACCTTATCCACATGGTATCCCAGGATCTCGCCTCCTCCATTGTCGGTTGGTGCATCCCACTCGACGTCAATTGAGTGATCGGTGGTCGCCACCACTCGGGGTACAGGTGGTCCTGGAGGTACTGTAAAACAAAGATCGTCAATGTAGACTGCTACTTTGACTGGCGCGTATTCCTTGCTGGAAAATGTACATACGAATTGGGGCTTGGGCCGTTTTAGGATCTGAAGGCACGCTGAACTTTCCGGGACCCGCCTGGTTTTCGGCTGCCACTCTGAAGATGTAGGTCAGGCCCTCAATGAGTCCTTCCACATTCAGCTCGGTGGAAGAGACCATGTTTCTGGCGAGCACATTCAAGATTCAGAAATAGCTGCCAACACGCAGTCACATCTACAGCGTTCTTTTTGGCAACCCTCTACCTGTTGACCCGGACCCAGTGGGAACTGTTGATCTCTCGACGCTCCACCCAGTACCCCATGATGGGGCTGCCATTGTCATTCGGCTCCTTCCAAATGACCAGCATGCTTTGGGCCGTGACGTCATCGATCTCCGGCTTCTCTGGAGCCTCAGGAGGGTCTGGGAATGAAGGACGGTGAGATGATAGGATTAACTGTCAAGTAATTCACGCGAACCAGTGAATATCCCTTGTGCAGTCCTACACACCGAAGGGATTCTTGGCAACAAGAGGCTTGGAGACGCATGGCGGACCCGCTCCATACTTGTTCTCAGCGACAACTTTGAAGATGTACTCCTTCTTCTCAATGAGTTTGGGCACCAGATAGCGACATCCTCGAAGTGTGGCAGTGACACAGCTGTAGGCGAGCTCTATCTTGGAGTTGTCTTTCTTCTCCAACGTGTAGTTGAGGATCTCGCTGCCGCCGTCATCTTTCGGGGGATCCCACTTGCAGATCACAGAGTTTTTCCTCACCTCTTCGAAGCGAAAGTTGATTGGAGGTCCAGGAGTGTCTGACAACAGGGATAAAAGTGTTTGTTGGGCCTTGAAGCTTTGCGGTCCTCCATGAGACTCGGACGTGACACAAGGAGGAGACATAATAGGAGGTGCGCTCTTACCTAGGACGTTGACCTCGCAGGTGGCTGAAGCGACGCCATGGTCATTTTTCACTTTCACCATGTAAATGCCGTGGTCGACACGCAGTGAGCCCTTGATAACTGCAGTGGACTCGCCCCTTCTGCTGTTGTTGATTGTCAGACGCTCGCCAATCGTCGGGTAGTCCGTCTCCTCCACCTCCTGCTCTTCCACCTCTTCTTTCTTCTCTGCATCCTTCACTTCTCCTATTTCCTGCTCTTTCTTCTCTGCTTCAGGCGCCTCCTTCTTCACCTCCACCTTCTTCTTCAGTGGTCTCTCCGGTCTCCTACGAAGCGGCTCAGGTCGGATCACCTGGTCGTTCCAGAACCAGCTAATCTCAGGGTATGGTGAGCCAGAGATATTAGCATCCAGACGGATCTCGCTGCCTCGCTTCACGTTCAGGCCGGACTGAAGGCTGCCACTCAGGAAGACCTTCGGAGCATCTGAGGACAAACGGACAGATCAAATCAGGCCATGCAACCGTCCAAGTCACATGACGTCCCACACATTTTCCTCACCAAATGCATCCAAGGCCTTCACAAACAGGGTGCTGCGAGATGGATCACTGACACCGGCTGAATTTTCTGCTCGAACTCTGAAGGCATAGCTCTTGGCCTCCTTTAGACCTTTTACGGTATAGGAAAGAACCGGAACCAGGAAGTCGTTGCACCTCTCCCACTGGTCCTCGCCCTTCAGCTGCCGTTCCAGGATGTAACCCATGATTTTGGCACCTCCATCGTACATGGGCGGCTTCCAGGTCAGCGTTATGGTGCCTGATGTAGGATTGTGGGTCTCCACATCCACCGGTGGGTCAGGAGGATCTGATGAAAGATGAGACACAATGAGTTTCAACAAGACACGGCGCTGCGTTTGGGCCAAACTGTCACTGCTTACATTTCTTGTCCACAGCAATGACAGGGTTGCGAAGCTCGATGAACTCCCCTCCTCCAATCTTGTTGACTGCCTGGACTCTGAAGTAGTACTCTCCGTTGGGGATGAGGTCTTTGACGTTCCAACTAACTTTATTCTCTCCGGACATCACATTGACATATGTCCTCCGACCGGCTTCACGCCGCTGTAGCAGTAACAAACACCAAGTTAGGCTACAGACTACCCTTTCTGAAAGATTGTGGTTCACAAAAAATCCAAAGTGCTTGATCAGACTCTTTGGTACTGACTTGCAGGATGTAATGAGTAATTGGGGTGCCTCCGTCATAGTCTGGTGGATCCCAGGAGACCTTGCAGGAGCTCTTGGTGATCTCGGAGGCTAGAATGTTCTTGCACTGGCCCGGAAGTCCTGGAGATGCAGTATAAAGACTGGTAAGAACCTCCCGGTTGACATGTCGAGTGCTGCGGATGGTCTACTCATTTACCGATGACTTTGACATTGATCGTGGCACTGGCAGCTCCGAGACGATTCTCCAAAGTCACTTTGTATTGACCAGCATCAGAGTGAAGGCTGCTCTCCACCTCCAAGTGACAGCAAGTGTACACTTTCCTGGTGTGTGGAAAAAATCTTGTCAGCTGCTTGTCAGTCGAACACAAGTGAAATGTGAGCACCCACCCAAAGTTGCGACGGTTGTCGGCCTTTAATTCCTTGCCGTCTTTGTGCCAAGTGATCTTGGGTGAGGGGACGGCCTTGAAGGGAACTGGGATGTGCAGCTTCTCTGTCTCTACCACAACCATGTCCAGAGTCTGGAATTCTAGCATAGGGTTGCCTGCAAATACAAACACGAGCAAGTGTCAAGCAGGAAGCAGGAAAACCAGCCCTCCGACTCACTACAAGCTAAGGTCCCACGCTCCCATTCTTACAGTCGGAATCTTTGGCAATGACGTTCTCAGAGATATCGGAGGGCTCGCTAACGCCGACGGAGTTGATGGCTCTGACTCTCAAGATATATTCCTTCTCAGGCACAACACCTTCTTTTACAGTGTACTTTAGTTCCTTGACGGGACGAGAGTTAACCCTCATCCATTTCTCCGTCCCAGCCTCACACATCTCAATGTGGTAACCGGTGACGGGGGAGCCGCCGTCCTTGTGAGGAGGCCTCCAGCTGAAGGACAGGAAGTCCCGGCTGGCGGCCGTCACATGGAGTTCGACGGGAGGTGATGGGACACCTGCAAAAGGCAAGGCGTTCCTTTGACCTCACGTCTTACAAAAAGTGACCATCGCGTTGTTTTCGGTTTAGTTCTTTGGCTTCTGTCAACTCACCCGTTGGGTCTTCAATGCTCAGGATCTCAGTGGGTTCGCTCGGATGTCCGATTCCCGCCTCGTTCTCAGCGCGGACTTGGAACTGAACCTCTGTTCCCTCAATCACGTCTGTCACTCTGTATTTACAGTCTGGCCCAGAAGTCTTTCCGCACTTCACCCAGCGGGTTCCAAGCTTCTCCTTCTTCTCAACAGAATACCTGCCAGGATAGTGGCAGAGCAGGAGTCAAAGAAGAGTTTTGATTTTCAAGCCAGATTTAAAAACGGCCACACAAATTTGGTTCACTTTGTTTTGGATCCAGTTTTGTAAATGTTCACAAAGCCCGAGGGGGGGAATTCTCCAAAGTATGTTTAGTATTAGAAATGACAGATGACATTTTGATCTAGCGAGAGCAGGGAACAGGTGGGGGACAAACTAGAGATGTGGCGGTATGCCTTGGAAAGGAGAGGAATGAAGATCAGTTGCAGCAAGCTGGAATATGTGTGCGAATGAGAGGGATCCAAGTGCAAGAGTGATGCTACAGGGAGAGTAGATAAAGAAGGTGGATTTTAAGGATTTTAAGTACTTCGGTTCAACCGCCCAGAGCAATGGAGAGTGTGGAAAAGAGGCGAAGAAGTGTGTCCAGGCAGGCTGGAACGGCTGGAGAAAAATGCCAGGTGTGATGTATGATAGAAGGCTTTCAGCTAGGATGAGCAGAGAGGACCAGCCATGATGTTTGGACTGGAGACAGTGCCACTGAAGAAAAGACAGGAAGCAGAGCTGGACTATATTAGAGGGACAACTCATATTAGAGACTTTGGAGAGTGGTTTGGAGAGAGCTTTATGAATGTTGTCAAAGAGGATATTAGATGGACAACTCATATTAGATGGACAACTCATATTAGAGGCTTTGGAGAAAAAGTCAGAGAGGTCAGACTGAGATGGTTTGGACATGTCCAGAGGAGAGAGAGTGACTCTATCGGGAGAAGGATTCTGAGCCTTGAACTGCCAGGCAGGAGACCGAGAGGGAGACCAAAGGGGAGGTTTATGGATCTTGTCAAAGAGGACATGAAGGTAGCTGGTGTGAGAGAAGCGGATGCACAAAACCAGGTTAGATGGAGGATATTGATTCGCTGTGGCGACTCCTAAAGGGAAAAGAAGATGTTCAGAATGTTCGAGTCCAAACTCCTTCTCAGCTTTGTGGAATGACAGTAAGATTTTGAAACTAATTCTTCCCAACTTGGATGAGGGTCGGCGTTGCATTTCCCACCTTAGGATGGGTCTTCCACCATCGTTTTTGGGCGCTTCCCACTGAAGATCCACGTATCTTTTGGTGACGGCATCCACGGCGAGGGCGTACGGTGGTCCAGGAGTGGCTTGAAAAGGGGAGGAAGGGGGGTTGAGGGTCAGACACATTTGAAACGTCCTAGCGTAGTCAGCAATCCCACAGCCGAGGAGAAACCACTTGTCCAAACCGACCGGCCAAACTCACTGAAAGTGTCCTTGGCCAGAACGGAGTCCTCGAGCTCGCAGAAGGGCCCGAGGCCTACGGCGTTCTCGGCTGCCACGCGGAACACGTAGAGCGAGCCTTCATTGAGGGGCGCCACTGTGCACTTGAGCTCTTTGACGGTGGTGTCCACGACCTGCCAGCCTTTACGCCGGACGTCCCGTTTCTCCACCACGTAGTTGGTGATGGGCGAGCCTCCGTCACGCTCGGGGACAGTCCACTTCAACTCGCCAGTGTTCCTGCTAATACCGGTCACCTCCAGCCAGCGCGGGGCCGAAGGGGGGTCTGCACAGATTGGCATCAAGAGCTTGTCACGCGACACAGCAACAGGCTACTCATGACTACTATCAATGATATATGTTCTGGCATATTCTATAATAATAATAATAATACATAATAATAATAATAATAATAATAATAATAATAATAATAATAATAATACATTTGATATCTAAGCGCCTTTAAAAACTCCCAAGGTCACTTTACAGTCACAGGATCAGTTTTTCAACCCGGAATAACTCAAATAGATCGAAAGCTAGATAGATAGCTAATAGATAGTTAGCTAGATATTTAATAGCTAGGTAAGGTAGACAGCAAATAGATAGCCAGCCAGATAACCAGTGAGATAGCCAGCCAGATTGCCAGCCAGATAGCTAGGTAATAGACAGCAAATAGATAGCCAGATAGGTAGCAAGCTAGGTTGCAGACAGCAAATAGATAGCCAGCTAGGTAGCAAGCTAGCCATCTAGCTATCTATCTATTAAATATCTCACTATCTATCTATATTAGGTATCTAGTTAGCTTTCGATCTATTTCAGTTATTCCGGGTTGAGTGAACGCTGGCGCGTGTGGCTGCCGCTGCTCACCCACAGGAGAAAAAACTGATCCTGTGACTGTAAAGTGACCTTGAGAGTTTTGAAAGGCGCTTAGAAATCAAATGTATTATGATTATTGATATTGCGCTTTTGACTAAAATCATCTTGGACATTGAAGTGGGGAAACTGCATTGGACTTGAAAAGAGGGCAAACAGTCTGTGGTATGTGACTTAGTCACTGTTTCTTACTTAGTCTTTCCTTGCAGAGAACTGGGTCACTGGGCTCGCTGGGCTCACTCTCCCCGGCCACGTTAACAGCTCGCACCCTGAACGAGTACTCCTGCTTCTCCATCAGTCCCTTCAGGAAGTACTCGGTCCTGCTGACACCCTCGGCCACGCGTATCCAATCGGCGGTGCCGCTCTTGAGCATCTCGATAACGTAGCCATCGATCTTGGCACCCCCGTCGTGCTCCGGCTTGGTCCACATCAAGAAGCAGGAGGTCTTGGCTACATCCTTCACGGTCGGTTTGCCAGGAGGCCACGGAGGATCTGCAAGACCCATCTTCCGGGGTTTAGTCTTGAACAAAGGTTTTAGTCAACAAACTCCAAAGTGTCGTACCAATTGGATCTTTCACAAGGATCGGTTCAGTTTCCCTGCTTGGTTTTCCAGTTCCAGCCACATTTTCGGCCAGGACTCTGAACTTGTACTTCTTTCTTGTGGGAAGACCTTTGATCCTGCAGGCAAACAAACGCGTGTTTTAAGGGAAGAAATTGTTCGAAGACAAATGGAATTTCAAAGGATTAAGGACTACAGTGACACCTCGGTTTACGAACGCTTTAGCTAACGAACTTTTCGCCTACCGAACGTTAAATAATCTTGGCATACGAACTAGTTTTTTCTATTATTCTGGGATTATTATACGGATTATTGTGATTTTGATGGTTTCCTATGGGGAATTAATGTTTGGAATACACAGTTTTCGCCTTACACACAATTTCTGGGAATCAATTAAGTTCGTAAGCCAAGGTATCACTGTATATTTTAAACATACCTCAAATTAAATTGCAATCAGTGATTGTGGATGCAAGTCGCGCAACCAAGTGCCACGACTTTGATGCTAAACCATCACTTCAACTCACGCAGACTCAAATCATCCCAACCAACCTGTAGTTTGTGTCCTTGATGGGCAGCTTGTTGCATCGGATCCACCTGTCGTGGTCAGGCTCGTACCGCTCCACCCAGTAGCCGGTGATTGGGCTTCCCCCGTCCTCATCCGGTTCGTACCAGCTGAGAGTCAGCGAGTCTTTAGCAATGTCTGAAGGTTCCAGCTTGTAAGGAGGTCCGGGGGTGTCTGGAAAAAAACCCAAATAAATAAATACAAAAGATATAACGCAGGTACAGGTAATATCCGACTTACGACCAGCTCGACTTATGACCACCCGTACTTACGACCACGACCTCCAGACCCTATTTTTTTTAATTGTAATTCTACGCCTGGCACCGCACGCGCTAGCAGGCGGGCAACGTGTACGACAATTTTGACCAGCGAGCCAGCATCTCACTCTCGCACAGCAATCGACCGTGTGATGGCACCAGAAGGGGGACTAGTTTGGGAGTCATTTAGCCTCCGAGTCTCTATTCAACATTTTGAATGGATTTCGACTTACGACCATTTTGACTTACGACCGTTTGGTCGTAAATCGGATGTTACCTTTATAAGCTTTCTTACACTGCATTGAATGTTGATGTAGTCCTAAAACTCAATACGTATAAGGTTTCGTAGGCTGCATTGAATATTTATGTAGTCCTAAAACTCAATACAGGCAACATCTGACTTACGACCAGCTCAACTTACGACCACCCATACTTACGACCATGACCTCCAGAGCCTATTTTTTTAAATTAAAAGTCTACTTTTAATTTTAAGTCTAGCAGGCCGGCAACGCGTAGACAATTTTAGCCAGAATTTCACTCTCACACAGCAATCGACCGTGTGATGGCACCAGGGGGGGGGGGGGGGGGTTGCGTGTCATTTAGCCTCCGAGTCTCTATTCAACATTTTAAATGGATTTCGACAATTTCGACTTATGACCGTTTGGTCGGAACGGAACTCGGTCTTAAATCAGATGCTACCTGTATAACACAAGTGCAAGGAATCCCAAAACTTCCGACAAGTCAAGAGAAGGACATACCAAAGGGGTATCGGGCGATAATCGGCTCATGTTCGGCTGATGGGCCCACACCAAACTGGTTCTCGGCAAAGACTCGGAAAATGTACTCCTTGAACTTGACTAGGTCAGTGGCCCTGTAGGTGGTCTGTTTGACGGTGGACGAGAGCCGGTGCCAAATCTCACTGTCGGCAGCGCGGCGTTCAATGATGTAGTTGGTGACTCTGGAGCCACCGTCGTCACGCGGCGGGTTCCAAGACAGAAAGCAGGTCATGTTGGTAATTTCCGAAATGTCAAAGGCCGCGGGGGGGCCGGGTTTGTCTGAGGAGGAAAGTCGGAATTTGACTTGAATGCATCCATCTTACCGTGGTAGACGGACGATTTTCTTCCACCCCTTACCAAGAATGTTGACGTCAACGGTGGCGGTGGCTCGTCCGCTACTGTTGGTGGCCTCAATGATATAAGTGGAACTGTCATCCCGCTTAGTCTTGGAGACGGTGAGGGTCGAGTGTCCCGGCTTAGTGTCGATATTGACTCGGTCGTCAGACTGGAGGACCAGATCGGCCTTGGTCCACTTGACCCGGGGTTCGGGTTTGCCCGTCACCTCAGCGGGAAGTTCAATTCTGCTGCCGGCTTTGGCAGTCAGACCGGCAAGCAGCTTGACATCCAGCTGGATGTCTGGTGGCTCTGGGAATAATAATAATAATCCATTTCATATATTGCTGTTTTGCATTTGACTAAAAATATCAGCCTGCATGTTTTGGCTATTTTAGATGCTGTAAAACGTTTTTCTGATGTCAGTAAGGAAACAAAAAAAATGGTGTCGGTTGTCCTTTAATGTCATTTATATTTTGACGATAAGCATCTTGCCCTCATCCAGAAAATCTACCTTTGGGGTCCACAGCCTGGATTTCATCTGTGGCCTTGCAGGGTCGACTGGCTCCGAGTCGATTCAGGGCTCGGACTCTGTATGAATACCACTCGCCCTCAGTCAGACCAGTGACTTGGCACTTGAGTTCTGGGACCATGTCTCCGCAGGGCTCCCACTGATTGCTTCCTCTCTTGCAGCGGTCAACGTTGTAACCACGGATGCTACTGCCCCCGTCATACTGGGGAGGCTCCCAGGTCAGGAAAATCCCACTGGCTGACTTGTCTCTCCATCGCAGGTTCTCCGGTGGGTCAGGGACGGCTGGAACACAAACCGCGTGAAAGTTACGGATGCTTCTTCAATCCTTCAGGTCTCAAACAAAGGATTTGGTTGCTCACTGGCGGGAGAGGAGACGTTGACAGGCTCGTCGATGTAGGCTGGTTCTCCGGGACCGCACTTGTTGCAGGCCGTGACCTTGAAGAGATACTCCTTGCCTTCAATCACGTCCGTGACGGTCATCTCCAGATCCTGGATGCCTGAGGCCACCTGACAAGGTTGATGGCAGGTGGCTCAGTACCATGTGGTCGCTGGTGAAGTCACAGTCCAGAACTTTGGAACCGCTGTACCTTAACCCAGGTCTTGCGGGAGACCTCTCGTTTCTCCACCTGGTAGCCCGTCAGAGGACTTCCTCCATCATGTTCTGGAGGCTCCCAGCTCAGGCGAACATGCTCACGGGTCACTTCTGGTACCTTGAAGTCTTTCGGTGCGCTCGGCGCAGCTGGAATGTCGCAGGAGCAAACAGAACGTTAGCATGGATGCATTTTGCTCAGCTTAGACAAAACGGAGCCCTTGCTGCTCCCTACCAATGACATTGACTTCAATTTCTCCAGAGACGGACGAGACGTCGTTCTCCAGCTGCAGGACGTAAGTCCCTTTGTCTGGACGGACGCTGGGAGTCACCACAAGCTCAGCAAACGTTGACTTAGTGGTGACCCTGATGCGTTCGTCGGCACCAGTAAGCTCATTCTCCCCAAATGTCCACTTGGCAACGGGGACGGGATATCCGGTCATGGGGACTCTGATGGTGAGAGCATTTGGAACAATCACCTCCAGGCCGTCTTTGAAGCCACTCAGGTCCATGGTGGGTCCGGCTGGAAAAGACAGGGGACAAAAGTCAGGTGAGCTGAGGTGACGGTCAAGAAATACAGTGATACCTCGTCTTACGAACACTTTCGCTAACGAACTTTTCGCCTTACGAACATTAAATTCGCGAGAATATAATATTGGCAGACCAAGTAGTTTTTGGCGGACGAACCAAACCACACAGCGCCACACTAGCTGGCAAACTACTTTTCGGCGGATAAACACCAAACCACACGGCCGAACAGCGCCACCGTGGCCGGACTCGTTTTTGTCACCACCTTTCTTTGCATGCAGATGTAGTTTGTTATCAAGTGGAGTACTTTTGCTTTTGCACCCACAAGGTTTGTGTGACTTAGTGTCCCAGTACCAGCACGCTAAGTCTAAGTAAGTATTGCTAAGTGTGGCTGAGGGTGTTTCTGTGTTGTCCAAGCAACTTCTGTTGATTTGGATTAATGAAAAGCAGCTAGCAGGGACAGTGTGAGTGAGGGTATTATCGCCGAGAAAGCACGGCAACGTCATCCATTGACAACTACCATCACAAAGGTAAATAAAATGACTTTATTATAAAGTAGTTTATTTCTTTAATTACAATACCATAGCACATTTATTATACACAAACTAAGTTATATTTTGTGTCGTTTTAAGGCTTAGAAAATTAAAAAGTATAAAATGATGGTTTATGTTGACCTGGGAACACATTATTCTCATATGAATGGTTTCTGATGGGAAATTGATGTTTGGAATACACACTTTTCGCCTTACACACACTTTCTGGGAACCAATGAAGTTCGTGAGCTGAGGTATGACTGTATAAGTGCTGCCCGTCCGTCTCACTCACTGTGCTGGTCGTCAGCCAACAGGGGTCCGATGACATTGCATGGATCCGAGATTCCGGCAGCGTTTTCAGCGAACGCTCGATAGTTGTAATATGTTCCATATTGGAGTCCGGTCACCTGAAGGGAAAAACAACCCAAAACAACAAGGACAACAAAAACAACTTTGAAAGTGACGCTTCATGAGGACCACAAAGAATTTTGATGGCGTTTTAGGACGTCGATCGCACTTTGTAAAGCAGGTCAGGGCAGAGGCGAGTGTTGCATCGCAGCCACTTCTCGCTTCCGTCTTCACAGCGTTCAAGGATGTATCCGGTGATCATGCTCCCACTGTCACTCAGCGGAGTCTCCCAGCTCAGCTCCACGGAGCTCTTGTTCTGGTTCTGCCACGCTAGGTTTTGAGGCGGGCTCGGACGCTCTGTGGGGGGTAAAGGTCGAGTGGAACGTCCTTGTCGTGATTCAAGTATTGGTAACAAAACAGGTTTTGCACTTCCCAAAGTGGCGAAAAAGTGAAAAATCCTTTGATCCTCTCCTCTTTCATCTAGAACTGCTTCATGTCACAAAGAGGGTACAGCAAGTGATGAAGAATGAATGACTGTGTTGTCATATTATTTGTTATTTTGTTTTTTTTTCACAAGATGGTGGCGCGTGAACACGCAGCGGCTCCTCTCTCTCCCAGCAAATTGATGTTTTCGTGTTTAATTATAATAATAATACATTTCATTTATAAGCACCTTTCAAAACTGTCAAGGTCACTTTACAGTCACAGGATCAGTTTTTCTTAGGGTGAGCAGTGACAGCCACACACGCCAGCGTTCACTCACCATGGAATAACTCAAATTGATAGAAAGCCAGCAAGCTAGCTAGCTAGCCGTAAGCCATCTGGCCAGCCAGCTGGCTAGCTATTAACTATTAGGTAGCCGGCTAGCTTTCTATTTATTTGAGTAGCTAATAGATAGCTTATAGATAGCCAACTAGCTAGGCAGGTAGCTAGCTAGATAGCCGCTGTTGTTACCTATTATTTGACTGTTTTGTGTGGATTTTTACATAGAGGTAAAAATGACCCACAACATGATCAAGGACAGCTATCAATAATAGATAGCTAATAGCTAGATAGCTAGCCAGATAGCTAAAAGCTAGCCAGCTGGATAGCTGCAGATGTCACCTATTATTATTATTAGGATACTAGTGCAAGCGTGTTCTACCAGAGACAAAGTCCTTCAAAAAAAAAACACCAAAATGAAAAGGTAAAACTAACAAGAAAGACCAAAACTCGAGTAAACTTTGACTCACCTATAGCATCCATGATGGTGACAGGATAGGTTGCGGCGCTGGGCTTTCCAATGCCAGCTTTGTTCTCCGCTTTGACTCTGAAGATGTATTCCTTATTCTCAATGACGTCATTGACCACGGCAGTCAGCTGGTTGGCCTTGGTCACCTGGACCGGCGACCACTTCACCGATGTCCTGTCACGGAGCTCCACAATGTACGAGGTGATGGGCGAACCGCCGTCCGACTCGGGAGGCTCCCAGGATACGGTGCAACCAAACTTGGACACCTTCGCCACCGTCACGTTACGGGGAGGATCGGGAACATCTAAAACCCAGAGGCAAAAGTGGACTCAAAAACTCAGCAAGGAATGTCGGTGAAAAGGCTTCTTCAGCCGTCATCTGGACTTTTTTGAAGGTGTCGGACGTTTCGCTCCTCATCCGAAAAGCTTCGTCAGCGAACTAATTTGCAAGTAGTTTTGGCCTTATATATATATCCCTACTGTCGGTGCCAGACCTCTGCTCTGATAGGTCCCTGCTCTAAGGTTGGGCGGTGCAGAGGACTATTTTCTGAGGCTACACTGATTACTTCTATTGTCCTGACTGATTATGGGGTCTTCAACTGGCCTGATTGCCCCATTTGCTCTGGTATCACCATCAGCATGACTAAGCCTTAGTGGTAATGATCTGAGAAGTCTGTTGTAAGTCTGTTGCCCAGAGGTGGACACCTTCAAAGAAGTCCAGATGACAGCTGAAGAAACCTTTTCATCGATGGACCACTCCTGTACGACTGAGTTTCCACAGACGTCAGCGAGGAATGAGTGATTGCAATTTACGTCAAGTTGGGCTGAGACTGCCGCCACCGGAAGTTGCGGGAGTGCTTAGAATTGGTCTGGAAATGGTCAAGGCTGCGGTCTCGCTCTCAATTTGGGAAAAGCAGTGTTCAAATCTAGATACTTTGGTGGAAAGCTTCCAAAATGAACAATTTTACCTAAAAATTGGTACATGTGTCAAACATGGAAAAAATTAAGGTCTCCAAGAGCCAAAAGTGGAACCTTAACCCAAACCCTAAACTCTAAATCCAAACCCTAGACCCAAACCCTAAACATAAACCCTAAACCCTAACGCAAACCAAAACCCTAAACCCTAAACCCTAAACCCTAAACCCAAAGCCCAAACTCAAAACTCAAAACTCAAAACTCAAAACACTAAACCATATCCCAAACCCTAAACCTCCACCCTCACCCAAACCCAGACCCAAACCCTAAATCCTAAACCCTAAACCCTAAACCCTAAACCATAACCCATAACCCAAACCTTAACCCTAACCCCAACCCTGAATGAACCGAGCACTGATCTTGCTCAACCATGTCCTTCATTTCGACGGTCGGTGTGCTTTGAGATGGAAAAAAGGAATTCTGTGTGTTCCAGTGGCAATGAAACCGTGTGGTCCAGTGGCAGTGAAAGAGGCCGCTTGCATTTCACGAAGGAGAACAATCTTACCTTGTAACAGTTTGAACCAGTGTTCAAATGTGGAAGGAGCGCAACCGTGAACATTTACAGACTCCTCAAATTATTTTGTATATCTGGATGACAACAATCAGGTTTGTGTGAGATGAACTTCAAACGATTCACATACCAAACTTGTTCTTCGCCTGGACGGGTTGGTCCGTTTCCACGTGGGGTCCGCTGCCGACTCGGTTTCGGGCGCAGACTCTGAAGAGGTACATGGAGTCTTTCTGGAGTCCGGTCACGGTGTATTCCGGGCTCTCGGCGTGCTGTGTGGCCAGCGTCCAGGTCTTGCGTTTCACATCCCGTCTGTCCACCACATACTCGATGACTTTGCTTCCGCCGTCGTTCTCCGGTTCCTCCCATGCCAAGCTGACTTCTCCGTCAGCGGTGTCCACGACCTGCAGATTCTTCACAGGCCCCGGGACATCTGGGGTCCGAACAGACAAAAGTTTTATTCCTGACTGAGTTTCTGAAAAAGTCCGCTAGACGATCCTTTTGCATCTCTCGCAACGTCGCTGTCAAGTTAGCTATATATTTGCCGATCCACGGTAGCTAATTCCGCAAGTGTAGAATGAGCCGTTGAAAACCCTACCGATGACGTCCAGGTTGACGGAGGCTTCGCCCTCTCCATGTTTGTTCTTGACGATGACCTTGTAGCGACCCTCATCAGACTTTCTGGGGTCCTTCATTCGGTACTCTGTACAGTCGGGAGAGGTGTAGATGCTGTCCTGGGGCAGACTGAAGTTGTCATACAGCCAATCCGCCTTGGCTTGTGGGTAGGCGCTGAAGGGCACCATCATGACCAAGGGCTTCCCCGAGTCAGTGATGTAGTTTTGGTCTGTGGTCTTGATCTGGGGCACCGCTGTAGGAGTAAGGGTGATCATCAGTCAATAGACACCTAGTCAATAGAAGTGGTTGTGAAAAGGTGGAGAAGATTGCTGCGAGATTACAAAAAGAATCATTTTGGCTACCTTGAAACATTCCGAAAAGTCTTTGGAGACACTGCAATACTCGACG
Organism: Hippocampus bargibanti; assembly: GCF_051943395.1. NCBI lineage: Eukaryota > Metazoa > Chordata > Actinopteri > Syngnathiformes > Syngnathidae > Hippocampus > Hippocampus bargibanti. The sequence continues at coordinate 4,403,776 of NC_142741.1, read as the reverse complement.
TTGTGTGTGTGTGTGTGTGAGAACTCCAAATGAGAACTCCATCAAATCAAACAGCAGATTGACATGCACTTGTTTGTCCGTTGACTCTCTTAACATTCTCTTACCCGCCAGTTCCAGCTTGGCCTTGGCGTCTTTGTCCTTAACCACCACTCTGTATTCACCCTGGTCTCGAGGACGAATCTCACAGACCTGTAGCCGGTGGATTTTCCCTTCACTCATCATCTGGTATTTGTCTCCTGGCACCACGGTCATGTTGTTCCTCAACCACTTGACTTGGACTCTGTCCTTGTTGAGCTCCACCTCAAAGACCACGTCGGAGCCCGGTGACTCCAAAATGTCCTGCGGTGGCCTGACAATCTCCACCGGGATCTCTGCGAAGCGCAGAGCGAGGCGTGAGGTGGCGTCGCCCAGAGGAATTTGTTACAGGAGCATCTCCCGGAGGTCTCACCTTCCACAAAGAGTCTGGCTCTGGAGCGTTTGTCGTCTACGCCGCAAGCGTACTCGCACTCGTCGTCCGGGCGGCACTCTTTAATGCGTAAGTAGCGCATGTTTCCGTCTTTTTCAAACGTGTATCTGGAAGGAGACGGAAGTTGTGATTTTAGAGAATGCATTTTGGGGAGTTCTTTGAATGAGAACCATGCCTGCTGTGCGTTTATTTTTTTGCAAAAGAGTGGTGAAGGCCAAACACCTGGGTCCTTCTCTAATCTCGCGTCCGTCCTTGTACCACTTGACATCGACCTTCTCTTTGGTCAGCTTGCAGGAGAACTCTGCGTCCTCGAACTCCGTGATGGTCTGGTCCTTCAGGTGCATGGCAAAGTCGGCGGGCGCTTCGCTAATGATCAGCTCGGCCGTGGACTTGTCGTCGCCGGCCACCACGGTGTACTCGCCCTCGTCCGCCGGGGTGCAGTCCTTAATGGTCAGCGTGTGCTTGTCTTTGTCCGTCCGGTAGACGAGGCGCTTACTGAAAATCAATTCCTCGCCGGCCTTGAACCACTTCAATGTTACGTTGTGGCGGTTGACCTTGCAAGAGAAGCTGACTGTCTTGTTCTCCTGCGTGTCCACGTCCTCTAGTGGGACCACTATCCTCAAACGTTCCTCTGCGAACAAACACATCGAAATGTTAGCTCACGCTCTCGGAACGTTGTCAAACATCTTCCCCGGAAACGTCTTGTTGCGAAACAAAAAAATCAATTAGATGGGAGGACAATGCGAACATGTGGACGATGGCGACACGAACGTGAGGCTCGATTTTCTTCTAAAGACTCATCGATGATAAGGTTTCTTCAGCCGTCATCTGTACTTCTTTGAAGGTGTCGGACGTTTCGCTTCTTCTCCTAGATGCTTCGACAACGAACTAAAATTTGCTGGTAGTTTGGACCTATATATATCCCTACTGTCCAGACGTGGTGGTGCCAGACTCTGCTATGATAGGTCTCTGTTCTCAGGTGGGGGGAGCAGAGGACTATTCCCTGCGGCTACACTGATTACTTCTATTGCCTTGCCTGATTATGGGGTCCACGACTGGCCTGATTGCCTCATTTCCTCTGGTATCACATCATCTGCATAACTAAGCCTATGTGGTTTAAGAAGTTTGTTGTATGAACGATCCAAATTAAAACTCACCCCACCATGGCGATTTAGTGAAGTGTTTTGCTGTTTTATGAAAATAGCTTCTGTTACTTCACTTTCAAACCATCTATTTTCTTTCGCTAAGATTCTAACCTCACTGTCGTCAAATGTGTGGTTGCTAGCTTTTAGGTGCATATGTATTCTCAGGACTCACCTTTGATGACAAGTCCACAGGAGCTCTTGGCCTGTTCTCCTCTGTGATTACTCAGGTGGACCACGTAGTTGGCTTGGTCGCCCTGTTCCGCAGCTCGAATCCTCAGCGAGAAGATATTATCTCGCTGGCTCATCACATACTTGCTGCTTTCGAAAACGGTCTCCTGGTTTTTAAGCCACTTTGCTTTGGCGCCATCATTATTCACCTCGCAATTCAGAACCACTTCCTGACCTTCTCCGGCCTCGGTGTCCTTTAGCGGGGTGATGATCCTCAGCTTCTCTACAGACCAACATGTGACACTGAAATTAGCCTCCTGGCAAAAACTGGTGCAGTGGAGCCCTTGGCGGCCATTATTTGACCGGCATAATTTTCAACTCCAATTGCAGCATTCATTTGGACCAAGATTGTTACTTGTTGGAGTTCCTTACCGAGTACCGTCAGATGGGCGCTGGCTCTGGTTGCTCCTATGGTGACCATGTACTTGCATTCGTCGCTGAGCTCACAGTTTTTGATAACCAAAGTCCTTCTCTTGCCCTCACTAATCATCTGGTACTTGTCTCCTGCCTCCAGCTCCTCTGTGTCCTTCTGCCATTTGACCTCAAAGGTCTCCTTGGACACGGTGCAGGTAAACTCAGCTCTTTCACCCTCGACCACCTCAATGCTGCGAGGCCTGGAGAGAAACTCAGCCGCTAGTTCTAAAACAGCAGGGGGAGAAGAAGCATACGTTTGAACGGGACAATAAAACGCATGTGGACAGGAGTTATTCAACTGGCTCCCGAAATGAAATTCCCAATTTGAGGTACAATGATACCTTGGCTTACAAAATTAATTGGTTCCCAGAAAGTGTGTGCAAGTGTGTATTCCCAACATTAATTTCCTACAGGAAACCATTAAAATGAGAATAATCCGTTTCCGGGTCCCCATAAAACATCATTTTCAACTAAATAAGCATTAAAACTACGCACAATATACCTTATTTTATGTATAATAAATGTGCTATGGTATTCTAATTAAAGAAATAAACTGTACTATATAATAAAGTCGTTTTATTGACCTTTGTGATGGTCCTTGATGGCTTGATGGAATGGAGGAGCTCTGGGTTGGACATCTTAGAAGTTGTGATATTCCAACAGCAACAAAACACTAGAAACTTTATTAATAGCTGGTTCCCTTGCTTGTATGTTCCCTTCAAATTGTACAGATGGCTTGTGCGGGTTTTTTGTGGAGCCTGATTGATGGGATATTTTAACCTTGCAGTCTACATTCTGCCTTTGAACTATCAATACAGTTGAAACGAGTCCAAATTTCACTGTTTCCTATCCATTTTCTCACCATTTCACTTTAGCTTTTTTTGTTTTTTGTTTACTTTTGTTTTTTGTTTCAACCTCTGTCATCTCCCTTTCCTGTGTGCGTGTTTCTGTTTCTGTAACCCCTCCCCCCCTCCCTCCTCTACCACAGATCTTGACCAATCATGTGCATACACTCTGCCTATCAATAAAGTGGAAACCAGTCCAAATGTCACTGTTTTCTATCCATTTTCTCACCTTTTCACTTTTTTTTGTAGTGCTATCAAGCTCGTCGTCTGCCTTTCCTGTTTCATGTGCTCACAGTGTGCTTCTTTTTCTCTAACCCTTCCTCCTCCTTACGGCTGCGTGTCTGTAATTCTCCCCTGATGGGATATTTTAACCTTGCAGTCTACACTCTGCCTTTGATCAATAAAGTTGAAACATTTCACCGTGTTTTCTGTCCATTCTCTCACCATTTCACATTTGTTTTTGTTTCAAGCTCTGAGGTCTCCCTTTCGTGTGTGTGTGTGTGTTTCTGTTTCTGTAACGCCTCCCCCTGTTCACTGCTGCTTGTGTCCCCTCCCTACTCTACCACGGATCTTGACCAATCACATGCGGCTTTAACCGAAGACTGGCGGCGGGGAATAGATGGAAAAAAGCCAGCTGCCATTTCAGGAGCTCCAAGAACCGGCTTGTTCGCGAACGACACATCGCTCATTGTGGCGTTCCGTGCGTTTCCCGAAAAATAGTTGGCCAAGATTATATTCTCACAAATTTAACGTTCATAAGGCGAAACGTTCGTTAGCTAAAGCGTTCGTAAGCCGAGGTATCGCTGTAGAAATCAATGCGAAAAGACAGTCATCCGATAGAAAGCGTAAGTGTGCGTACCGTTGACCTTGAGGTTTCCCGAGGTTCTGACCCTGGGACTGAGTCGGCAGTTGTACTCTCCAGTGTCTGGTATCTTCAGGTCCTGAATGAGGAGGATCCTCCTCCTTCCGTCCACAATGTGCTCATAGCGGCCGCCTTCCGGCAACTCCTCGTCGCCCTTGTACCAGATGACGTCAGCTTCGGGTTTGGAGACTTCGCAGATGAGCTTGACGCTGTCTGTCTCAGTTCCCTCCACATTGGACAGGTGCTTAGTGAACTTGGCCTCCTCCTCTGTGAAAGACCACCATCAGCTTGAGCCACACATCATCACTCATCGTTATGTTCTCCTGGGTTCATGAACGAGCTCACGAATATGTTCTGATGCTGAACACAACCGAGGCCCTTGTTCGAAGCCAGTCTTGCCCCCACCCCCTTTAAGGCTTGAATGGGAACGTGGAAGGTGGGGCAAGGGAGAAGGGGGATCATTGTATCTATTATCTATCTATTAGCTAGCTGGCTGGCTGGCTGTCAATTGGCTATCTGGTGGCTACCTGCCTGGATTTCTGGCTATATGTTGGCTATCTATTAGCTAGCTAGCTGGCTATCTGTTGGCTATCTGGTGGCTGGCTGGCTAGTTGGATGGCTATCTATTGGCTATCTGCTAGCTAGCTATTAGCTAGCTAGTTTTTTTATTTATTTGAGTTATTCTGGGTTGCGTGAACGCTGGCGCATGTCGCTGCCGCTCCTCACCCACAGAAAGACTGATCCAGTGACTGTAAAGTGACCTTGAGAGTTTTGAAAGGCGCTTACAAATGGTATTATTATTATTATTATTATTATTATTATTATTATTATTATTATTATTATTATTATTATTATTATTTCTTTTTCCTAAACTACCTGAGCAAGCGCTGCCCTTCTTACCTTGCTATCTATTAGCTATCTATTTCCTATCTATTAGCTAACTGGCCGGCTAGCTAGCTATCTATTAGTTATATAGCTAGTTGTCTAGCTGGCTATCTATTTGCTATCTATTAGCTTTCTATTATCTATCTATTTGCTATCTATTAGCTAACTGGCTGGCTAGCTAACTATCTGGCTGGCTATCTATTACTTATATAGCTAGTTGCCTAGCTGGCTATCTATTAGCTAGCTAGCTTTCTATCTATTGACTTCCGGGTCGAGTGAACACTGGCGAATGTGGCTGGCGCTGCTCACTCACAGAAAAACGTATCCTGTGACTGAAAAGTGACCTTGAGGGTTTTGAAAGGCGCTTATAAATGAAATGGATTATTATTATTATTATTCTTACCGATAACAGTGAGCATGCCGGAGGTCTTGGCGGTGTTGGCGTCACACTCATACTCGGCTTCATCATCCATCACCGACTTGTGCACAACGAGGACATGTTGACGTCCCTGAGCAGAAATTTCATATTTCTTCCCCTTTCGAATTTCACTTCCGTCCTTGAACCAGCGGACCTGCGAGGAGGCAGTCCATACGTCAATGGTCCGACGTGAAGTGGAAGGACAATGACTGCATGATGAGCCCATTGGCGTCCGAGCTCACCTTCACATCTTCTCGGGATAATTCACACTCAAACCTGGCAGATTCCTTCTCTTGCACCTCGAGGTCATGGAGTGGCTTGGAAAACTCCACGCGGAGAGCTGTGGAGTGAGACACAGAAGTTACCGAACCTTAGTCTTTAGCTGAGGGCTCCATGAGAGACTCCTAAAGAAACCTTGAAGAAACCTAAATCTACTGAGAACAAGGTGGAACTCCTCCTGAAAAAGCGTTGACTTCCAGAGAATGAGACATGAACACCACCAGTTCCCGCTATTCAGCAAGACCGGCCAGGTCTTCAAACGAAAGCCTTTGTGAAACCTGTCCTCCTGAAACGTGTGTTGCCCAGTTCCCCATGACCAACTCCAACTAGCTTTTCACTTTCTAATGACTTTTTCAAGTCCAACGTGAAGCTTTTTCTTCTTCCAGAGAAAAGTAAGTGAACTCCACTTAATCCAGTTCAACCCAACTAAGTCCTCGGCGCTGTTCTCAACGGGTTCTAAAAGTAGGGTTAAAGAGCAGGAGATCTCAAACTCAGCTGGTCATTTGGATCAGGTCTGCTGCAGGATGCGATCTTCTTTCTAGACCCTGACGAGTTGTGGATCTGGACGAGGTACTCTGGCGTTGTGTCCAGTGTTGACAAACAGGGGAGAGTCCTGAATCCTCTCATGGTGGTTTCACTTTTTGTTGCCGACCTGACAATGATTTATTTCCCCTCCAGTGATCAGGAAGTGACCCGCACCGTGTCCACTAAGTGCATTTTTTTTCAAAAGCTTCTCCCAAACTGATCTTCACATTTAGTGGGTGTTGGTACTTACGTTCAACATTAAGGAAGCAGGAGGTCTTGAATTCTTTGGCAGCGCAGGAGTACGTACAGGAGTCCTCCAGGGTGCATCGGTGAACGATCAGCATCCTTTTGCATCCATCCACAAGCATCTCGTACTTTTTGGTCTTGTGGATCTCCTGCCCATCTCTGTACCAGTGCACCTCTGCATTGTCCCGGGAGACTTGACACTCCAGAGTAGCGGTGGCCTCCTCCTCTACAGTCTGGTCCTCAAGCGGCTTGGTGAACTCCACTGGTGGCTCTGAACATCCCGCACGACAACAAAGTTCTTTCGGCACCGATGCAGGACATATGAGCAGTCGCCCATTTTGTTTTTTGACGGGGCACCTTTGACAATGAGTCTGGCGTCGCTCCGGCAGTCTTTGGTGGCGAGTCGGACTTGTCCCGCTTCATGCAGCTGAACGTCCCTTAGGGTCATGGTGTGGACTTTGCCCTCCGACTTCAGTACCACCTGGAGGTCAAAGTGAGAAGGTAAGTCTGGGCTCTTGAATGCCGCTTGTGATTAATTTCCTTTCCTGGGTAAAGCCTTGAAATCAAGATAGTACTCTTAGACTGATTGTTGTGATGACACCTTGATTTGTTGAAATGTAAAAAAACTGAATTCAACCGCAGATTTGTGTGCGCCAATTGTGTCCCTTTACAATTGACTGCCTCACACTTGTTACGCACATCTTAAAACTTTTCTCTGTTGTGTCTGTTGACTGTCTTTAGATAACTCCATATGTTCATGTCCTTTCCATTTGTTAACATTTGCAATGTACAGTGATAACTCGGCTTCTGAACGCCTTGGCTAACGAACTTTTCGGCTTACGAACATTATTTTTTTTTAAATTAAACACAGAAACACAGAGCTGCATATAAAAATAGATAGGCAGACGACATAGAGAGAGAGACTTGGGAACTGATTATTCTCATTTTAATGGTTTCCTATGGGGAATTAATGTTTGAGATACACACTTTTCACCTTACACACTCTGTCTGGGAACCAATTAAGTTTATAAGCCAAGGTATCACTATAGTCTCTATTTTTCAGGTACTGCTGGTTAGCTTTGAAGCTAACCCTGCCCAAAAGCATGACTGCTAATTTACACAATCATTCGGCGCGGACAACCGTTCAGCAGCGCTTCATAAGCACAAAAAAGGAACAAAGCGACACTAATAGCAATACTACTACTACTACTACTACTACTAATAATAATAATAATAATAATACATTAAATTTCTGAGCGCCTTTCAAGACTCTCAAAGTCACTTACAGTCACAGGATCAGTTTTTCTGTGGGTGAGCAGCGGCATTTCCACGCGCCAGCGTTCACTCAACCCAGAAGTAACTCAAATAGATAGAAAGCTAGCTAGCTAGCTAATGGATAGCAAATAAATAGCTAATAGATAGCCAGATAGGCAACATCTAGCCAGCTAGACAATTTACAGTCAGTCAGCTAGACAACTAATAGCTAGCTACCTAGCTAATGGACAGCAAGTAAATAGCGAATAGATAGCCAGGTAGTCAACAGCTAGCCAGCTAACAGCCAGCCAGCTAGACAGCTAATAGCCAGGCAGCTAGCTAATGGATAGCAAATAAATAGCTAATAGATAGCCAGATAGCCTATAGCTAGCCAGCTAGACAGTTTACAGCCAGTAAGATAGACAGCTAATAATGGTAAGTGAGTTGAGCAGACTCACCCGGTCGCTGGGCTCCAGCTTGAGGTCCCCGAGAAACCACTCCACGGGGACATCCTCGTACGAAAGCTCACACTCAAAGGTGGCCGTCTCGCCGGCTGTCACTTCCACGTCACTCAACGGCCACATCAGCTCAACAACTCGGGCTTTTTAGGGAAAGAAGAAGGCATGCTGGATGAGAGCCATTTGGAAAACGAGTCCCAGAGGGAGGTCCTCTGGAAGCCCTCTGGGCAAAAAACCAGCAAAATAGCTGCTGCTCAACACCGGGCGGGCCGGCTCGTTAGCATGCTACCCGGGTCACGTCCCGTACGGGCCGATCAAGGTCCGTCGCTTCCAAAATAACCCCGGGTACATCATTGTAGACTCGGGTCTTTGCGATGAGTGTTGGACTACAGTGATACCTTGGCTTACGAACTTAATTGGTTCCCAGATAGAGTGTATAATGCGAAAAGTGTGTATCCCAAACATTAATTTCCCATAGGAAACCATTAAAACGAAAATAATCCATTCCCAGGTCCCCATAAAACATATACAGTAAAGTCTCGTTATATCGATATTCAAGGGAGTCCGAAAAAATATCGATATAACCGGGACTATCGATATATCCGACCCTTTTTGCATGTAATTTTCTCCGTGCGTGCATAGAAATAGTATCGATATAACCGGGACTATCGATATATCCGATATCGATATAACGAGACTTTACTGTATTTCTAATTTTCTAAGCCTTAAAACTACACAAAATATACCTTCTTTTATGTATAATAAATGTGCTATTGTATTCTAATTAAATAAATGAACTGTACTGTGTAAGAAAGTCATTTTATTGACCTCTGTGATGGTCGTTGAAAGTTTGATGGAATGGAGTAGTCGGTTTCATCAGCAATAAACACTTGATGAGGAACGTAGCCTTCTTCTTGCACCATCTTGAGGAATGATTCCTTGTAAGCCTTGGCAGCTTTATCGTCAGAACTAGCTGCCTCTCCATGACGAATAACACTGTTTCTTGAACCATCCGTGGCTAGCCTTAAATCATCAATGGATGACGAACGACCAGGTTGCCTTTTGACGATATCCGACTGAAGTTGCCGTGCTTTCTCTGCGATAATTTTACCTAGTTCATCAATTGTGTTCGGTTTAGCTGGGTTGATAGCTTTTTGCATCAAGTGTACAGATGGCTTGTGCGGATTATTTGTGGAGCCTGATTGATGGGATATTTTTACGTTAGTCTATACTCTGCCTTTGAACTATCAATAACGTTGAAACAAGTCCAAATTTCACTGTGTTTTCTATCCATTTTCTCACACTCTCTCTGTCGTCTGCCGATCTATTTTTATTTGCAGCTGTGATTCTGCAACACCCCCTCACTGTTGCATTCTTGACCAATCACGTGTGGCTTTAATCTATTTTTATTTGCAGCTCTGTGTTTCTGTAAACCCCCTCCCAACCCCCCCCCCCCCCCCCACTACTGTGTTCTTGACCAATCACACACCAGTCAGCTGCCATTTCTTTGTTAGAGAACGGGCTCGTTCGCGAACGACACATCACTCATTGTGGCGCTCCGTGTGTATCCCGAAAAATAGTTCGTATGCCAAGATTAAATTCTCGTGAATTTAAAGTTTGTAAACCGAAAAGTTGCTTAGCCAAGCCGTTTGTAAGCCAAGATATCACTGTGTTTGCATTGATGCCGCCAAGTCATGGACAGTGACAAGCCTATCTGGTCACCTTTTACGCGCAGATGAGCGGACGATTTTGCACTTGCAGCAGCAAAGTCCACGGCCCCCGCCATGTCCTTGCGGCAATTGAAGAGAATCAAAGTGTGCCTGAAGCCTTCCTCCTTAATCTCCACATCCTGAGGGACCAAAACGAGGCGGTGGGGGGCGTCACGGGACAAAACTCACAAGAAAAGAATCTGGCGAAGGTGGAGAAGAAAAAATCTCACAGCAGTCGGGTGAAGGGTCTCGCCCTTCAACTTCCAGGTGGCGTGGAGATCCTCTTCAGAGATCTGGGTTTCAAACTTGGCCGTCTCGGTCTCGGTGACTTCCACGCTGTAGAGCGGACGCACCACCTTGATGTCGCGCTCTGCGCCACGTGGAAAGACGTTAGCGTGAGCACTAAAGAACAATTAAGACGTGGTTTGTGGAGATCATCTCAAGACAGTGAGACCAGCCAGCCTTCAAGATCACGTTTGTGGAAGAAATTTCAAAAACGGTTAATGGTGAGCAGAGTCTGGTTCCCTTGAAGTCAACTGAGGACTTCCAGGTGCTGTGCATGAATGACCCATGTTCTAAACTTTGTTGCTCGATATCAGAAAAAACATGTTAGGGGTCAAACAAGACCCAGCACACGTACTTGCGTTCAAGTCTGACTGAACGATATTTATCAATCCCGTCCTGAGAACTACAGTGGGTGAGACCGTATGGACATATGCACATGTGTACTGGCGAAAAGGAAAGAGTCAGACCAAAGTCCAACTTCTTCACTACTATGATAGAACTAATGGTCAAACTTTAGTCTTGTCCAGGCCAATTCAGAAGACTAAGTTACAGGAGAGCCAATGAAGACCTCACATAAGAGGTTGTCTTGTTTGACAGAGTTGAGATTCGGGTCCTTACGTTCCCGGGAAAAAGTCACCAGAGCGGCTGGCGCAACTCCTACCTTCTATGTTGAGTTGGGCAGTAGTTCTGTCCGTGCCGCAGTCGCACGTGAAGGCCGCCATGTCACCCTTGGTCACCTTGCGGATCACCAGAATGCGCTTCCTGCCATCGGACTGCATCAGAACATTCTTGGAAGCAAAGATTTCCTTCCGGTCTTTGAACCAGCGGACTTGACCATTGGCTTTGCTCAGTTCACAGGAGAGCACCACCTCATCCTTTTCGATGGCGGTGTAGTTTTGGAGCTTGGACGTGAAATAGAGGTCTCCCTCTGCAAGACCATGTCAGGTTCACGGGTCAAGGCGCAGACGTGATTTGCTGTGCGACGACTGTCGTCGTATGCATTCATGAACATAAAGACTGTGGGCTGACATACTAACCCAGCACGGTGAGCATGGCCTCAGCCATCTTGTCCATGGCCTCCACTTTGATCATGGATGTGTCATCGATACAGACCTCCTTGAAGGCCAGCGTGTGGACTCTACCATCCTCTGACATGTGCACTAACTTGCTGGGGTGCAGGCGGGCGCCGTTTTTGTACCAAAGAACCGTGATCTTTTCGTGAGAGAGTTCCACACTGAATTCGGCCGTCTCCCGTTCCTTCACCGTCACGTCCTTGATGGGTTTGAGAAACTCGAGACGGATACCTGACAGACGGAGACCATGTTGACACTGCAGCGGAGCAATACTTGCCCAAATCGGAAAACACTCGTCGAAACCAACAGGATGTATCAAGTTGGAAGACGAATCCTATTGTGGGACAATTAAAGGTTTTCTGATTCTGATTCAGATTCTGATTTATTAAGAATAAAGAGGGTGAGAACGCAAGGTGGAACTAGATACCACACCAGGACATTTGGACCCATGACAAAGTTTTAGGCAAAATCCCTGTTTCCAGTGTACCAAATAGCCCTCAGATACTTTGATAAGATGGAATTGTGCTGAGATGGTTTGGCGTGGAAGAAAACCTACCAGTCCCCACAACTATCCTTTCATTTGTGTCTAAGTGGTGTTGATGCACCTGTGATCACCCAGGAACCTTTCTAAGCCGCTGCGGACCTGATCAGCCAGCTCGCGAGCTGCACTCACGATTCATTTCGAGACGAAAACACTTAAGATCGAACGGTGCAAAAACATCTGATAGTAATTGCCGTCGCACGTGCCGACATCAGATACCTTCGATGATTAGCTTCCCTGATGTTCTCTGGTCTTCGGCCTCAAACAAGTACTTTGCTTCATCTTCATATCTGGCAGATTTGACGACAAGAGTGTGTTTGTTTCCTTCTTGCAGCAGTTGATATTTGTCATCGCTTGAGAGTGTCTGAGAGCCTTTGAACCAACGGAAGGTTTTGGGTTCTCTGGACACCTCCAGCTCAAACTTTGCATCGTCCTTTTCAAAGACGCGCACGTCAGCCAGTGGCGTGATGAAAGAAATGGGAATCTCTGTTGATTAACATAAAAACAATAAATGAGGCAACAAAGGTGGTATTGGCGGAGGAGACGCCGATGCTCACCCTTCACTTTCAGATTAGCCGAGCACTTGACATCAGCGGCGCTGAAGGAAACTTCACCGGTCTGAGGCACTTTGCAATTGTACAGCACCAAAGTGTGCTTAGCCCCGTCTTCCACCATCTCCACATCCTGTTGATAGCGATGCACTTTTCAACACCAAGAACGGGGTCCTGGGACCACCACATGCGAGCACACACAATAGAAGATCTTGTGGGTTCACATACGGGAGACGGAACTAGGACTTGGCCGTTCAGTTTCCACTGGCCGTGAACATCATCTTCACTCAGCTCCACCTCAAAGCGGGCCGTCTCCCCCTCAAAAACCTCCACGCCGTACACCGGTCGCAGCACTCTGATGGGTCGGGCTAGCATTGAAGAGACGCCACAGTTTAGTGACAAAGTTCCAAGAAAGCAGCGCAAGAATGTCATTGACGTCAACGTCTTGATGGTGTTGAAGAAGACAATGTGGGAAGAAATAGAGGTTAGAACATAAAGGTGGCATTTGCGGGCATTGGCCCATTCAAGAAGCTGATCTGATGGCACTGTGCGAGGCATTCATGAATATCCACGACCTTTACCTTCAATATGAAGGCTTGCCGTGGTCTTGTCCGTTCCGCAGTCACACACATACTCTCCCTGGTCTACTTGAGCGACTTTCCTGATGAGCAAGACTCTGCGGGTGCCCTCTGACTTGATGGCGACCACTTTGGAAGCCTTTACCTCCTCTTCGTTGTGGTACCAAACCACCTTAACGTCCTTGTTAAGCTCACATTCTAGCGCCACTTTGTCCTTCTCCACTGCGGTGTAGTCTTGCAGCTTGACCGTGAAGTAAGCGTCTCCCTCTGGAAAGGTACATTTGGACAATCGTAACCCATGAAGAAAAAGACAGAAACTGGATGCGGTCCAGGCGCTAAGATGGTAGACAAGGACACTGGGATGAGCCCTGAAAAGAGTTACCTATGACGGTCAAGTTAGCCATAGAAGACACTCCTTTGGCCTCAGCCTTGACCTGGCAAGTATCATCCAGAGTCACGTCCTTGAGCTCCAGCACATGTCGTTTTCCATCCACATGCTTGAGCACCGTCCGGCTGGGATGTATTTTGACGTCATTCCTGTACCAGGTGACTGGAATGTTTTCGTGAGAGAGCTCCAGCTCAAAGAGAACCGTACTGCCTTCTTTCACAGTTTGGTCCTTGAGCGGCGAAATCAGTTTCAGCCTGATGCCTACGACGTTTTAAAAGCGTTAGAACACATTAGACATGACATGAACGCCACGGGTTCACCACCTACCCTCCACCGTGAGTCTCGCCTTGGACTCTTTGCCCAAGACCTCAATCCTGTATTCGTCCTCGTCGTCAAACTGGCAGCAATTGATGATCAGCATGTGTTTCTTGCCATCATCAATTATGTCATATTTGGTGTCTGGCGTGATAATGTCGCTGCCCCGGTACCAAATGACCTTGGCGACATCTCTAGTGATGGCACACTCAAATTTGGCCTGTTTCTTTTCAGGCACGGAAACGTCCTTCAGTGGGACAACAAAGTCCATTGGGATTTCTGAAGAATGTTAGAATGTGACAAAGATTCGTCAATGACAACGGCAGCACACGTCAGACACAGAGCAGCCATTTTATCATCATTGACACTGCAAACATCACTGAATCTGGTTCCAGACTAGACGGCTGGACAAGAAAACAAACAACAGGTAATAAGAACAGGGACCTCGGGTCACTGAAGTCCTCCTCCGTATCTCACATACAATTGGTAAGCCTACGAAAGAAGCCCTGAATGGAGCTAAATTTAACTAATTCCCGACTTTAGACCTCAAACAGTACAGGGTCAACTCAGGGTCGCGTTAGTACCCCACTGGAAGCCTACGAAAGAAGCCCTAAATGGAGCTAAATGTAATTGATTCCCGACTTTAGGCCTCAAACAGTACAGGGTCAACTCAGGGTCGCGTTCGTAACCCACTGGGATGCCACGAGTACTTTGCTTACCTTTAACGGTGAGCATCGCGCTGGTTGCAGCGTTCAGTGCCTGGTATGACACCTCGCCCGACTGTTCCACTAGACACCTTTTAATCTTGAGTTGGCGCACGCCACGTTCCATCTGGATCTCACAGGTCTACGGAAAGAAACCTGTTACATAAGTGAAAATACATACAAACAAAAATCCAGGGCGTAATACCGGGGATCTGGTCAGAGGCTCCCCTTTGAGCTTCCATTGCCCCGGAATGTCATCCTCGGATATTTCAGTCTCAAAGGCAGCATCTTCCTTCTCGAACACCTCCACACTGGTCAAGGGCTTCAAGATCTCCGCCTCACGCTCTGAGGTAAGACATGTTATCAGGTGCACCCGAGGTTAGACCACGTCAGACAAAACTCATGAGATGCCTACCTCCTAGCGTCAGCTTGGCGCTATAGACACGTCCCTCCACTTCCACAGAGTAGTCCGATACGTCGTCAGGCTGGCAGTTCTTGATGGTCAACGTCAGGTCCTTCCCATCCTTGTTGATCTCCACTTTGTCTGAGGCAGTCAGCTCCTTGTCTCCTTTCAACCATTTCCAGTTGGTCGTGTCCTTAAATAGTTCGCCTCTAAAGGTGGCACTTGCTTTCGGTTTCACGTGCTGGTCCCTAAGAGGCTTTACAATCCAATCTTTGATGAACTCTGTTTGAAACATACCAGAATGTCAGAATCCAGGTTACAAAGACCAAAAGCCTCTAGAATTGAGTGGAATTACTCACCGGTCACTTTAACATTTGTTGATGTCTTCAACTCATTTTGGTTGGCAACTTCGCACGAATAACACCCAGCGTCCTCCTCGACAGCATTTTGGATGGTGACAGCGTGCACCAGGCCGATAATATTGATCTGGAACTTCTTTTCCTGTTTTTTCAAGACCTCGCCATTCTTCTTCCAGATGACATCTCTCTCCTTGTTCAGCTCACAGGACAGGTAGAGCGGCTGACCCTTGACGGCCGACATTTCCGGCAACAACTCTTTAGTCCATTTCACAGGGAGTTCTGAAAATGAGAATAGTTCAGGTGCGGTCCTGACAGTGCCGTGTCAAACCAAAGCTCCCAGATCTACTGGAGCAACCACACACCTTCTACAATGAGCTTGGCGGTACAGGTGATTTCCTTCCCAGCGTTTTTGGCGACACAAGTGTATTCCCCGGTGTCTGACAGCTGGACATCTTTCACCATCATCTTCCGATCTTTCCCGTCAGAGGTGAATTTGTGCTTGGGACTCTCACGCAGGTTGCTGCCGTCCTTCATCCAGGACGTGACAGCAGTGGACGGTGACACCTGGCACTCGAACACAGCCGAAGAACCGATGGACTCGGCCTCTTGCAGCATGATGTCCTCCAGTTTCTTGATGAATTTGAGTGGCACGGCTTTGAGTTTGTATCCTCCAAAAGGTTCTTCCGGAGGTGGCGGAGGAGTACCCCTTCCGGCAGGCCTGAGGCCACGGCCCCTACCCTCCCCGGGTGATGGTGTCATCTTGGCTGAAAGACAAATCAAAAGAAGACGCTTTTCATGGTGGGAAGACGGTTTCGACAGATTTCAGTCTATGTTTAGATCAACTTACGTTTGAGACCTCTTCCTCTTCCTCTTCCTGCTTCCTCTGCCGGTTGTCCCTCTGTTTAGAAACACAAGATATGAGCTGACTTGTTGCAGACAAGCTAACCTGAAATGGTGCCAGTGAACATTCAGTCATGAGCATGAATGAAAGTGGTGCTACGCTACTCAATTAAAAAAAAGAAAATGACACCGGGTTGGAGGGCCGTCATGACATGAGGATGAAGACGAGACAGACGAGGACAGGAATGAGTTCAGAAGTGAGGTTGAGGGCCACCAAAAACAGGTACGGTGGCTGTGAACGGTGTGAAAATGGATGCATGCCCATGGCAATGAGTGGAGATGATTCCGTGCATGAAGGATGGCTCTTTTCCCAGGTTGTCCCGCCTCCGACATCTCACCTCTCCTGGTCGCCCCTGGCACCTCCACAGCACCCTCTTCTACTTCACCTTCCCAGTCTTCATCAGGAACCAGTTCCCAGCCCCATGCCTCTTCCTCTTCCGGCTCTCCTTCCTCGGGCAAGCCAAAATCCTCCTCAAATACCTCCTCCTCCTCTGTCTGAGTTGCGACTTTTGTAATCTTGACTGCACTGGGAGAAATTTCCTTGACTAGAGGAATGGTTTCTTTTGGAGGCTTTGCAAGGTCTCCATCTTCTGGCGAGGGTGTTTTGGGTACTTTCTTGAGAGGGTCTGCTGCTTCTGGGGAGACTGTCGGTGAAACTGTTCTGGGAGTCTTTTTGAGTTTCTCAACGGCAGGAATTTTTTCCACTTCTTTCGCCTTCTCAACTTTTGGTGAAGGTGTCTTTTTAAGCTGAATTTTCTTGATTTGCTCTAGAGGGGTCAAAGGCACCTCTTTTTGTTCCTTGGCCTTGGGAGTGACTCTCTTCCTTAACTGCAGTGGTTTAGGCTCCTCCGGAACTTGATCTGCTTTTTTCAAAGTCGATGGTACTTGAGAGGGAATCTTCTTTGCAGGCTCAAGCTGCACTTTTTCCTCTTTTACTTGAGGGGTCTCAGGTTTCTTCAATGTATCAGCCGGTACTCTCACTTCGGGTTGGTCCTCAAGGGTAACGTGTTCCTTGTGCAAATCTTCAATTGGTTTCTTTCCTTCAACCAATGGTTTCTTCTCAGGTGCAATAGCTTCATTTGAAGGCCTGAGATTGACCTCTGGCAATGGCTCTGGCTGTACTGCTCGGGTTTCCTGTGCCTTGACTGGCGCTTGAGCTTCTCCCTCCTCCGGTTTTTCCTGAGGTACTGGCTTTAGCACCTTTGCTGGGGGTTCCCTTACTTCGGCTGGTGTTTTCTGAGGTATCTTCTGATGTTCTTTTGTCTCAGTCTCCCTGAGGATCTTGGTTCCCTTTTGTAAAGCTATTGTGGCCCTGTCTGCTGTGTCATCTTTCACCTTCTCTGGCTCTTTGGTAGCTTTACCTGGCTTGTCAAAGGGTTTGAGTTTGACAACTTCTTGTTCTTGTTCATCGGAAGGCAGTTTCTTCACTTTTTTCATGGCAACAGTCGGGGGGCCTGGTTTCTCCTCCTTTGGACCTTTGGGAGTTTTCTTCCATGACATGGTTTCTTCAGGTTTATCGTCTTTTGGGGTTACTTTTTGATGTCGCAATTTAGGCTCAGTATCTTCTTTTCCTAATTCTGGTTCCCGCCTTGACATTTCCTGCTTTTTCTCCACATCTGCTTTGTCTTGAGGTGTTCCCTCCTCAGCGGACCTCACAGTGCTAACCTTCATCTCAACTTCTTTATGTTCTTCATGCACCAACTCAACAACATCAACTTGCGTGGACCTGGTGGCTTCTCGAAATTTCTGCTCCTTCTCAACCTCTTTAGGTGATACCAATTGGACCTTCTTGAGAAATACCTTCTCCTGCTCTGGCTCCAACTCTTCCCTCGTGACTGGCGAGGTTTTTCTCAGAGTCGGAAGATCAAATGTCCCTTTCTCTTCCATGGGAACTTTACCTTTTTTTAGCAGAGCTGGTTCTGGGGCAGCACAAGTTCACATTACAAGAAGTCAGTATACGCAAACAACATGTCAGACAACGGACTCCAGACACAAGGACTGAGTAGAAACAAAGTGAATTTGTCATGATTCAAGTCTTGTGAGCATTGTTCCTACCTTTCTTGACTCCCGCCGGTGCTTGAACTGGTCCCTTGGATTCATCTAAAGGTTGAAAAGGTTATTATCAGGTCATTTATTGGTGTAAATGATTGCCAGGGTGTCTTATGGGCCTGGATGAAAGGATTTGGAACCTCAACAATGTAGATAACAGCAAGTGGTACACAAGAAAATAAAGAACCTTTTCTGACAAACTACCTGTCTGAGTGGTCAATATCAAAGGTTTTTCTTCCTCCACAACCCTCACGGTCGGATCTTCAGACTTTACAAGCGGCTTGGTCACTTCAATGGTCACAAATATGAATACATACAGAATGGAAGAGGGACAAAACAAAATTGACGCTGCCGTGAAACAAGCTGACGATGGGTGATGATTGAAGAGCCATCAAAACAGCCTTGGATACCTGGCTTTGATGTGATATTTTTCAGCTGCTCAACCCCATGTGGCTTTTCGACATCCACCGGTAGAGGTGCTTGGCGTTCTTCTAGTACAAGGTAAATCATGTCAACAAGATTTGAATCTTGAGCAGTTTCTGCCTTGGAATGACGTCAAGACTTGCAGAAGCGCAAGACTGACATTCGAAGAGGTTACTACCTTCTGTGGGATGACCCGGTTTAACTGCAGGTTCTTCGACCGGTGGTCGCAAATCCTCCACCGCAGCTTGAAAATCTAACCAAATGACAGGTCAGAGCGTCCATACAGGTGACGCCAAGAACAAAAGAAACATCCCGAGGGACAAACAGAGACTGAAGAGGTTAATGTGCCCCCTTTGAAAGGAGAGGCGATGTGATATGTGGCGGATTGGTGCTTTAGAGGCAAGACTCAAAAACCTGTCTGGACAGGCGCATGCTTGTTTGTGCCCAGAAGAAATGGGTGCCATGAAATGAGACCCTGAAACCAATGTAACGCAGAATTGCTGGACAATGACTTGTGCTCCAGGTCATAAAGACACGCAATTGGTAACACGCCACACAATCTTCTCAGTACCTCTGGAGACATTTTGAGATGAAAGCCCGTTTTCTCCGCTGGTCTCAGCCTGCAGGGGAGCGCTTTCCGTGAGGGTTAGTTTGGATTCATCTGTTACTGAAGGTTCTTGCACTGTGGCCATCAAATTCACTTTTGTTTTTGATGTGGAATTGTCTTGTGCGTCCATTTTTCTTTGGTCTTTGGATTCTGCTTTGCCACTGTCTGTATGATCTCGACTTGCTATATCTTCTTCCACTGCCTGCAGCCTTACCAGATTATTAGGGGCTACTTCAACTTTGTATTGTTCATCTGTTCTATAGGCATCAAACGAAGCTGCTCGAGCCCTTTCCTTCTCAGTGGCTTGATTCTTAGAAGTTACAAGTTCCTCAATGTGATTTAGATCTGCTTTTTTGATGGCATTGGTCACCAATAATAATTCAGGTTTCAGTTCCTCTAGTTGCAGTTGATCTGATTTGAGGGTCAATCTCTTAGGGATGCTCTGAGGACTATCTAACTGTGTTCCTCCCATGATTCTTTCTCTCTGAGTTACAATGCCCATCGACGGTGTCCTTGAAGACATTGGCGGCTTCACTTCTGCTGTCGTCAATGTATGAGGTATATATTCAACCGGATCGGTTTTAAGGGACCTTTTTTCAAGCTCCTGTCCTCTGACTTTGAAAGCTGTGTCTTCCTGTGATGTATACTCTCCGACAAGAGGCTCAGGTGGACTCTGTCTTTGCTGACCCTCTAATCGTGTTCCTCCTGCTTTTTCGATGACTTTCCTCTGACCTACAACATCTGCCATGGGTGTCTTGGAAGAGGTACTTTTCACTGGGTGCTTCAGCTCCGCTTGAGTATCGCCACGTGGAACTTTGGGGAGCAGAAGGACTGTATCATGTTTCAGCTGCTCATCTTTCAGTTGCTCGGACATTCCTCCTCTGTCTTTGAAAGTTGGCTCTCGAAGATCCATGCAATCGGGGATGAGACTCTCGGGTGTTCCGGTGTCTTCTGTGATCGCTTCTCCCGCAGTTTTTGCGTCCTTCGCCAGTTTTGAGGAAGATGTGCCTTCCGTCTGTTCTTTCAGTTCTCTCAGGTGTTCTTTAGATTTGAATTTTCCCATAAGAGCAACATCATCTTCTTCACTTTCTGTTTGAATTCCTACCATCTGACATCCAGCAACGTCCTCTGTTCTCTCTACAGACTTTTTTATTTTCTCAAGATCAAGAGTCAGGTCTTCACCTGCAATCACCACTGTGGGAGCTTGGTCAGTTGACACTTGTGGCTTTAACTGGGAGGCAGTCGGGTCCGTGTAGAGGAGACACGCATCCTCATCCGCATGTGTGCGGGTGCCCTCTGACAAAAGAACTGATGGTGCTGACTGACACAGCTCTAATTCAGCCACTGCAGGTTTCCTTGGATATTCAATTCCACACGTCAGTTTCCCCACAACTATATTGGCCAACAGAACTGATGGAGGTTTTTCGGGTTTTGAATTGTCAAGCGATGGTTTCATTTGTTCAGCATCTGCCAATTCTGTTGGTGCCTTCTGGGCAGTCACCTCACCAATTTTAAGAGGAATAATGCCTAGTTGCTGTGATTGTGTCGCAAGTTCTCCCTCGCGGTTGTTGGATAGCGTCTGTCTTTCAAGAGCTTGAGTTGATGTACAGTCTATAAATGGACAGGAGTCACTTGTGCTAACCTTCGTTCGTGGTACATCATCCTTCGCTTTGTTGAACATCTGAATGTCATCCACTTGTAACTTATCTGGTATAATGGTGGTCTGCTGCCCTTTCTTTACAACAGCTCTGAACATGGAGGTGACGTATTCTCTGCTATTTGTTTGGGGTTCCTCCAAGTAGTGGGACACTCCTAACGTCCTTTCGGTTCCTTTTGGACATTGAATGTCTGCAACTTTAAAAGATTCTTCTGTGCTGCTTGGCAATTCAACCACTTTCTTGTCACCTGTCACTTCCTTCCATTCCATTTCAGAATGTTGTGTAAGGTAAAGTGTCTTGTCTGGCCTTTGTTTCTGAGGCTCGACATCTCCTCGCAAATCGTCGATTGTCAATTTCACCTTGTGCTCAGACAGCAGATGCTTAGTTGCCAACTGCCTCATGGGTGACGTGGTTGTTTCAATTAGGGATTTGTCTCTTCTGATGATATCCACCTCACTGGTTGCCTGGGAGGTTGTCAGAGGAATTTGGACTCCCGAACCCTGTCTGAATTCTGAACTTTCTTGAAGGCCCAGGCTCTTTGAACCGTCAGTAACAGATATCCAGACCGTGGGTTTTGAGATTTCATCCGCATCTTTGCTCTTTTCCTGGTCTTCCCCCTGCCGGCTCTCCGAGGCTTCCTCAGAAAGGAAGCTGCTCCTCAGTGGCTCCCTTTGCTTTCCTTCCCCAGACGCTTAAAGGGGAAGGAAAGACAGATATTGCGGGGAGAGTGAAACAAAAGCACCATGATGCGGTGCCAAGAGATTAGGACCAGACAACATAGACATTTTTAGAGTACATGAAAGACAAACGGAAATTGGTAAGTCTGAAGGAAAACAGGCTGTTGTGATACCTCTCTCAACTTCCTTCTCCAGTGTCTCCACAACGGCTGGAAACTTGTCAGCTTCTTTAAAAAAAGAGGTTAAACGCAAGATGTTAACATTCAGACGAAAAACAACAAAACTAAGTAAAACCCCCAAAAAAGAAAAGGAAGACAAAAGAACAAGAGAATTGCAGATGTGGATGAAGGTAATGCCGCAGGGTGTACCTTGGTCAGCAACTTTGTCTTCCTTCTCTTTGCTTTTTCTCAATGTTCTGGTCTGAAGACATGAGTCCTTCTTTGGAGTTTTGTCCTTAGGAGAAGTTTGCTTGGACAGACGCTTTGGCACCGAGATCGGTGCTTCCGTTTTCACTTTTTCCTGAATTAATGGAGTAGTCTCTTGTGTTTTCTCAGCTACCTGCTGACTCACAGCTACCAATTCTTTATCTTTTGCTACAACATTGTCTGGTTCTCCCACCTGGCCTTCTGGACCGGGGCTCTCTTTGTCTGCTGCAGAAGATGCAGTGATATCAAAACGTTCTCGGTGGGATGCCCCAACTTCTTCCTGTTTGACCAGTGAGGTTTTGACGCGACCCTCTTTGTTTTCTTTCTGGATTTTCGCCTTGCTTTCTTTCCTGACTGCCACCACCTGTTCCTCATCTTTGTTTTCTGCCCTCTCTTCTTTGGAAGTTTTCTGATCATTCTTAAACTCTTCTTTCTGGGTAATAACAGCCATCTCCTTCCTGCTAGCATTAGATATATCTACAGGAGGTTTGGACTTTTTGGTGTGAATCTGAATGAATGAAACCTTCGCATGTTCCGCCGGGCACAAAGCCTTCTCATATGAAACCTGGGCTCTCTCTTCTCGCTCGGCCTCATGAGACCAAGCTTTGTCTGTGAAAGACTCCGTCTCCGTAACGTGATGCACTTCCTGACGCTGCTTAAGCTTGGCTGGCTTCGCTGAGGCACCAAGAGTGGGCGTCATAGGGTGACGCCAGGAAGTGACGTAAAAAAAAACAAAGACAATCAAGTGTGAGATAACAGACAGGGCGGTGTGGGGGGTGGGTGTTAGGTGTTTGTAGAGGTTCTGAAGTTATCCCTCTGCGAATACCTTTTTCTGAAGGAGGTACTTTGATTTCTGGTTCACCCTCCGAAGGTTGCAGAGTTTCCAAACCTTCACGTTTGTCATCCAAGGTGTATGCAAAGGGGAAACAAATATTTTGGAAAAAAGAGGAGAGAGTCATTTCGATAAACGAGGGAGGACAAATGAGAGGTGAGTCTGCAAGATTTCTCCTGCTGCTTGGAGAGGCTAAAGCGCAAGATTTTCTACCAGAGAGCAGCTTTTCAAATGGTGCACGCATTATGATGAAGAAAGAAGAAAGCAAAACAATAGAGGAAGAACAAATACAAGATGAAGGAGCTGAGTAAGAAAATATTTTTTTGTCCCTGCGGCAGTAACTTCTACTACCACTGTTTGGACACAGGCAACCCCAGAGAAGAATTCATCACATGGCTTCTCTGGAACTGCTGCATCTTTACATGCCTTCTGGGGACCCAGAAGAGGCTTTTCTACAAGTGCTCTGTCCTCCCCTTTAAATAAGTTTGCCGGTGTCCTTTTCAACCAAGACCTCTTCAGACTCTTTCTGAGGTGGTAGGACTTTCTCTGCCACCTGAAGCAGCTCCTCTGACTCCCCTGGAAGTTTTTCATCGGGAAGATTATCTGCTACTATATGATATTTACCAGGAAGCCCCTTTGGTACTTTATGAGTCTTATGAGGAAGTTTCCATGGCACTTTGTCAAGTGTCCCTGGTACTTTCTGGGTCTTAGTAGTAAGTGTCTCTGATAGTTTATTGTGTTTAACTGGTACTTTCTGGGGGTTTCTTGGAAATTTATCAGGAGGTTTCTTGGAAATGTTCTCAATTATCACTTCATCAAGGTTATCATGAAGCTTCTGGGTCTGTTTTCTTCTGGTAGTCCACCAGTGATGCCACTTTTTCTGGTACATTCTCCCATTTATCAGATTTATGGTTAAGCTTCTCTGGTACTTCATCAGGTGTAACACAATGTAGCCCTCACACTCTATATGGAGGACCTTTATTCTTCACTGGCATCTCATCAGGCTTCTCTGCCACTTTTTCCGGTACTGGATAAGCTTTATAATGAAGATGTTTTGATTCTCTCTCTGGTACTTTATCATGAAAACCAGGAAAGTTTCCTTGTACCTTGTGAGGTTTTTCATGAAACTTCTCCGGTAGCTGACCAAGCTTACCAGGAAGCATCTATACCGTTTTCTGATAGTTGCTCAGGTTTATCTTGGGGTTTCCTGGTCTTTTCTTCCAGGTTGTATCCTGGATTGAGTTGGCTGTGCGACATGACAAAATGATGAAGCTTCTGCAGAGGTTGTTTAGGAGACAGGCTGGAGTACAAGAGCAGCGTCCCAAGCTTCAACAAGTTTGAAACAATGATATATATCTCACATAAAGAGAAGACCAATGTGCGAGCGGTTGAGGAACAACTAAAACGGAAGCCATTTAGCACAGGCGGTCTGGGTTACCGGGGCCCCAGACAGGAGACCGGTGTAAGTACAAACATCCAAGTACCTTTTTGTGGCTCTGCCGGCTCTTCTTTGGGAGAAACCGGAACAAGTTCAGCTTTCTTTGCTGGTTTTGGTTCATCTGCTATCTTCTCTGCCACAACAGGAACTTGGAAGGATAACAAAGCAATTAGCATTACAAAATAAGTAGAAGCACCTGTGTGAAGAACCAAGGAACCCCATGTGAGAACCACATGTGAGGACATTGTTTTAAGCACATTCCAAGAGCTCCATGTGAACAAGAGGCACAAGGAAAGTGCTCAATGTAATGAAGTACATCCATGCGAAACTAAACCATGACTGATGGAATATCAACGGAGAGCCACAAGTGACAAACAGCAAGAAGAACAAAACATGGTTTCAAAACAAACTTGATATATCACAGATGAAGATGTACGCCTGACAGGCCACCCTTGATATCCACAAACAAACATGAAGAACCAATCATTAAAAAAACTAAGATCCACACGTGAACCACCACACATTGAAAACCACAATACGAACCACACAAGCAGGACTGACAAATGACATATTGATCATCACACGACAAGAACCGATTGCGAAGAACAATACATGATAAAGCAAATGACGGGATGAAGCACACATGACGTGAAGAAGAGTAGAAGATTGCCATCTTGGTTGTTGAGCTTCAGGTACCTTTAGTGACCACTGGTTTCTTCTGTCGTGTTTCTTCATTGGGGGGCTTCTGCAATTTGTCAGCAGCCTTCTTCTTCAGTGGTGTCTTTGGCACTTCAGGACAAGATCTCGGTCAATCAGTAAACTAAATTCATGGAAGAATGACGACCAGCTTCCCACTTTGAGATTTAAGAAGTTGAGCAAAAGCCCGTGGCTGAAAGATGCCTACCTGTTTTGGGAGGTTCCTTTGGTTCTTTGATCTGTGGTTGTTCTACTTTGGGCAGCTTGGGCTCTACTTCAGTCTTTTTCACATCAGGTGCCAGTTTGGGGGGTTTGGCTCTCTTCACTGGCTCCTGTTTGGGAGGTTCTGGTATGTCCACAAGCACTGGTTTGGACACCTCCAGAGGCTCTAGTTTGTGTGGTTTGGCAGCCTCCTCAAGCTTCAGTTTGGAAGCTTTAATTTCCATCACAGGCTCCGGAGTGAGGGGTTTGGGCTCCACCACACGCCCCGATTTTAGTGGTTGACGTACCGCCACAGGTTCTGGCTGGTCTACTGTCACTGGCTCTGCTTTTGGTACTTCAGGTTTAGACTTTACCTTTACAGGTTCTGGTTTTGGCTCCTCTAAGACTTAAATCGACATGTTTGATACTCAAAGACGGGCTTTTGCTCAAAGAAATTCACACACACAAAAAGACATACACCAAGAACACAAAGAAGAAGGCAGAAAGTACCTTTAGGCGGCAGTGGGGGTTCTGGTTCAAACTTTGACTTGACTGTGGGATCTGGCTCAGGCTTTCCGAAGGGTTTGACTTTAGGTTCTTCCACCACCTTGACTTTTGGCTCAGGCTCAAGCTCCTGCTTTGGCTCCACTGCCAGTTTCACTTTGCCAGGGGCCACCATAGACTTTGCCAGGGGCTTGACTTTAGGTTCTGGCTCGGGCTTCGCCACCAGCTGGACTTTTGCCTCAGGTTCAAGCTCCTGCTTTGGCTTCACCGCTGGCTTGACTTTGGCCTTTAGCTCGGGCTCAGTTTCAGTCACTGGCATGGACTCTGCCAGGGGCTTGACTTTAGGTTCTAGCTCGGGCTTTGCCACCAGCTTGACCTTTGGCTCAGGTTCAAGCTCCTGCTTTGGCTTCAACGCTGGCTTGATTTTAGGCTCTGGCTCGGGCTCTGCCGCGGGCTTGTCTTCAGGCTCTGGCTCGAGTTTGGACTTTGCCAGCGGCTTGAGTTTGGGCTTCGCCAGCGGTTTGAGTTTGGGCTCTGGTTCGAGCTCTGGTTTGGGCTTTGCCAGCAGCTTGACTTTGGGCTCTGGCTCGGGCTCTGGTTTGGGCTTTGTCAGTGGCTTGACTTTGGGCTCTGGCTCAGGCTCCGGTTGCGGCTTTTCCAGTTGCTTGACTTTAGGCTCTGGCTCAGCTTCTGGTTTGGACTTTTCCAATGGCTTGACTTTAGGCTCTGGCTCAAATTCCGGTTTGGGCTTTTCCAGTGGCTTGACTTTGGGCTGGGGCTGTGGCACGGCCTGTGGCTCGGGCTCCGGCTTCGCCACAAGCTTGACTTTTTGCTCCGTTTTAGGCATTGCTAGTTGCTGGAGTTTGGGTTCTGGCTCGGGCTCCGGTTTGGGCTCCACCACCTGCTTGACTTTCATCTTTCGCTCTGGCTCTGGTTTGGGCTCTGGTCTGAGCTCTTCCACAGGCTTGACAGTGGACTGTCGCTCTGGCTGCAGTTTCAGCTCTGGCACGGGCTTGACTTTGGGCTCCGGCTTTGGCTCCGGTTTGCGTTCTGCCACTGGCTTGATTTTGGGCTCCGGCTCTGGCTTCAGTTCAGGCTCCGTCACTGGCTTGACTTTGGGTTTCGGCTCAAGCTCTGGTTCAGGCTCCTCCACTGGCTTGACTTTGGGCTTTGGCTCTGGCTCTGGTTTGGGCTCCGCCACCGGCTTGACTTTGGGTTTTGGCTCAGGCTCTGGTTTGGGCTCCTCCACTGGCTTGGCTTTGGGCTTTGGCTCTGGCTCTGTTTTGGGCTCCGCCACCGGCTTGACTTCGGGCTTTGGCTTGGACTCCGGTATGGGCTCTGCCACTTGCTTGAATTTGGGCTTTGGCATGGGCTCCGGTTTGGGCTCCTCCACAGGCTTGACTTTGGGCTTTGGCTCAAGCTCCAGTTTGGGCTGCTCCACTGTCTTAACTCTGGCCTCTGGCTCGAGCTCCGGTTTGGGCTCCGTCACTGGCTTGACTTTGGGCTCTGGCTCCGCCACCGGCTTGACTTTGGACTCTGGCTCAGGCTCTGGTTTGGGCTTCGCCATGGGCTTGACTTTGGACTTTGGCTCGAGCTCCGGTTTGGGCTCCGCTACTGGCATGACTTTGGGCTCTGGCTCTCGTTTGGACTCTGCCACCGGCTTGACTTTGGGCTCTGGTTTGGGTTCCGGTTTGGGCTTTGCCACCAGCTTGACCTTGGACTCTGGCTCAGGCTCTGGTTTGGGCTCCTCCACTAGCTTGAGTTTGGGCTTTGGCTCGAGCTTCGGTTTGGGCTCTGCCAACGGCTTGACTTTGGGCTTTGGCTCAGGCTCTTGTTTGGGCTCCACCACCGGCTTGACTTTGGGCTCTGGCTCAGGCTCTGGTTTGGGCTCTGCCAAAGGCTTGACTTTGGGCTCTGGTATGAGCTCCGGTTTGGGCTTAGCCACCGGTTTGACCTCGGGCTCTGGCTCAGGTTGCGGTTTTTGCTTCGCCACCAGTTTGACTTTGGGCTCTGGCTTAGACTTTGGTTTGGGCTTTTCGACAAGCTCTGCTTTAACTTCTGGCTCAGGCTCAGGTGCTACAACTGGCTTGACAATGGGCTCTGGCTCAAGCTTTGCTGCTGGTTTGACTTTGAGCTCCGGCTCGGGCTTTACCACTGTCTTGACTTCAGGTGGTAGCTTCTTAGGTTCTGCCAGTACAGGGGACTTGGGCTTGT
The DNA here is from genome assembly GCF_051943395.1 of Hippocampus bargibanti. Classification (NCBI taxonomy): domain Eukaryota; kingdom Metazoa; phylum Chordata; class Actinopteri; order Syngnathiformes; family Syngnathidae; genus Hippocampus; species Hippocampus bargibanti. The sequence continues at coordinate 4,376,221 of NC_142741.1, read as the reverse complement.
CTTGGGGGTAGGCAAGACACAAATTAGGGCAAAAGGGCTCAGAGAGATGTTAGTGACAAACAGACAGGACAAACATGAACAAGAGGTGAGAGGCTACAGGAAAGGAGTCAAAAGTACCTCTCTTTGGCTCCTGCGATGGCGGCGGCTGTGCAACTTCTTCTGGTTCTTAGGAGACATTCAAGCACATAAACGACTGACCAGAAAATGGTCGTTAAAGAAAACAAACTACCTTTGACCGGGCTGGTGACTTTCTTCTTCTCCGTTCGAACATCCTCTGTCACTTTGGTCACTGTGACAAGAACAACTTTGTCAGGGATATAGTAGCTTAACTGGGTCAATGCTCGGTGAGTCACAGTGTGGGGCGCTCACCTTGCGGGGGGGCTGTTTGTTCCTGCTCTGCTGATGGCTCATCTTTTGGCTCCTCCTGGGCTTTGGACACTTGGATAGGAAAAACTAATCAGGTTAGCCAGAATACACCAAAGAAGTGGAAGTTCTTTGAAGTCTTGGTACCTCTGGAAAGCATTTCCTCTCTCACTTCCACTTCCCGGCTTTCCAGTCTCTCCTGGACGGTTACTGCCGGAGACAAGTATTTTTTCGCAATCAATTTTATTTTGAAATTCAGCTGTTGTATATCACAGGAACCTCCAAGGGCCAATAGGCAAGAGAGGGACAGAAGGACTTCCTTGGAACAGAGGGACAGAAGGACCCTGTGCACCCGGCCCACCACCTCAGGCAGTTGCTACCTGGACCAAGTCCAGCAGACATTTAAACAGCTTCTTAATTCGCCATTAACTCTCTAAACAGTAACCCAAATAGAAGTGTATAGTGCCTCAATTTTTCTTATGATAATAATAATAATAATAATAATAATAACCATCTGGCCAGCCGGCTTGCTATACACTATCTATTAACTAGCCGGCTAGCTTTCTATTTATTTGAGTAGCTAATAGATAGCTAATAGATAGCCATCTAGCTAGGCAGCTAGCGAATAGATAGCTAGCTAGATAGCTGCAGTTGTTACCTTTTATTTGATTATTTTGTGTGGATTTTTACTTACAGGTAAAAATGACCCACAACATGATCAAGGTCAGCTATCAATAATAGATAGCTAATTGCTAGCCAGATAGCTAAAAGCTATCAGGCTAGATAGCTGCAGATGTCACCTATTATTATGATGATGATACTAGTGCAGCGTGTTCTACCGGAGACAAATTCCTTGTGTGTTCTACATGGCAATAAAGATGTTTCTGACTCTGATGATGCAGAATGTGAACAGGAATGACAATGAGTGTGGATACCTTGTGTCTCAATTTCTTCCTCATAATGATAAAGCTCAGCAGATTCTTGGGGGAAAAAACAGAGAAAAGGAATTGTCATCTCTGTTGAATCACAAACCGTGTGTGTCACTTTAATGTTGAGGAAACAGCAGCAGCAGCAGTTTGACATGTAGTGCGGTGACGTGAGGCCAAACACATTCTTGACACTGAAGAAGGCAAGATTTCATTTCATGCCCCGTTTTGGCCTTGACAAATACCGTATTTATTTGAGTATCTTCTTCTTCTTTTCATTTTGGCTTTTCCCTTCAGGGGTCGCCACAGCGAATCGGTGTACATCTAACCCGGTTTTGTGCATCCTCTTCTCTCACATCACCTACCTTCATGTCCACTTAAACCTCATAAACGTCCTCTTAGGTCTTCGTTTAGGTCTTCTGCCTAGCAGTTCAAGGCTCAGGATCCTTCTACCGATAGAGTCACCCTCTCTCTTCTGGACAAGTCCAAACCATCTCAGTCTGACTTTGTCTCCAAAGCCTCTAATATGAGTTGTCCCTCGAATGTCCTCTTTGACAACATCCATAATCCTCCACTTAGGTCTTCCTCTCTGTCTCCTGTCTGGCAGTTCAAGGCTCAGCATCCTTCTTCTGATAGAGTCTCTCTCTCTCTCTCTCCTCTGGACATGTCCAAACAATCTCAGTGTCACTTTCTCTCCAAAGCCTCTATCTATGTTGTCCATCGAATGTCCTCTTTGACAACATCCATAAACCTCCTCTTTGGTCTTCCTCTCGGTCTCCTGCCTAGCAGGTCAAGGCTCAGCATCCTTCTTCTGATAGAGTCACTCTCTCTCTCCTCAGGACATGTCCAAACCATCTCAGTCTGACTTTCTCTCCAAAGCCAGTAATATGAGTTGTCCCTCTAATGTGCTCTTTGATAACATCCATAAATCTCTTCTTAGGTCTTCCTTTTGGTCTCCTGCCTGGCAGTTGAAGGCTCAGCATCCTTCTGCCGATATAGTCACTCCCTCTCCTCTGGACATCTCAGTCTGACTTTCTCTCCAGCGCCCCTTGTATGAGTTGTCCCTCTAATGTACTCATTCCTGATCCTATCCAACCTGGCCACTCCCAAAGAAAACCTCAACATCTTCAGCTCTGCTACCTCCAGTTCTGCTTCCTGTCTTTTCTTCAGTTGGACTGTCTCCAGTCCAAACATCATGGCTGGTCTCACCACAGTTTTACAGACCTTTCCTTTCATTCTAGCTGAAACCCTTCAATCACAGATCACACTTAACATTTTTCTCCAGGCTTTCCAGCCTGCCTCGACATGCTGCTTCACCTCTTTTCCACACTCTCCATTGCTCTGGACAGTTAATCCAAAGTACTTAAAATCCTTCTTTATCTCTTCTCCCTGTAGCGTTCTCCTCAAATAAATACGGTAATTGTTGGCTGAATACCTTTGTTCAAAATGGGCACAAAAAAGGAGCAGAAACATTTTGTTGATTCACAAAGCATGCAGACGAAAGAATGAGACCAGCCAATTGGGGTTGAGCGGTCTTACCTTGAACGTCCAACGACGAAGGCGCTTCGGGCCTTTCCACAGGAACGTCTTGCACATCTACACAACAATTGAGTTAGTTTATTATTATCCATCTAATCGAGAATAGACAGAATAGAAGTGTCAACACAAATCCCACAATGGAAGCACAGAGAAACCTGGGGTCAATCTGAGGTGAACAGACACAGCCTGTTAACCTGTCATCTTCATGTAGGAGATCTGGCCTTGGGCGGCATTTAGGACTTGGGAAACTCCTTCACGGGACATAATTTAGTACTTGGTCAATTCCTTCACAGGACATAATTTAGTACTTGGTCAACTCCTTCACATCGAGAGGTCATTAGCCAGGTTACAAATCTATTGGTTCAGAAAATGACAACGAATTAAAATGTCTATGTTCTGTTGTTTATAGTTGTTGGTGCTCGGGATGTCCAGGGGCGTGGTATTCAAATCAAGAAGACTATGTTTTATTAATGTATTACTTTCATGCCTGCCGGTAGTAAAAGACAATCGTCCTATGTTCCAGCCTTTGTTCACAGTGTCCGACCGAATATCTTTGACACCATCCAACCCTGTGTTCACAACAATCTTTGGTCTATTTCAAAGCGCTTTCCTCGCTCGTCTCATCATGCGGTCAGAACACAAGCCAATTGTTCATGTCAATTTGCAAATGTTCACATTGTGGGACGATTAAAGGCTTTCTGGTTCTGATTCTGGTGTGTAAATTCCTTCATTCAGTCATAGGATAAATGAATCAAGTCACGAACCGTGACTCAAAGCTCGTGGATGCCTCCTAAAGCAATAATCCAAGTTGGAGGAGTCAACCGCTAACCGTCTTGGCCGCAAACGCAGCTTGCATGAGTTTAAGATGTGAGTCATGCGGTCGAGTCCTTTGCGCAACTGAAAGATGGCCAAAGGCCAGGATTTTGGGCTCAAGAGAAGGAAGTACTTACCAAAGGGAACCATGGCTAATTGGATCTCTGTGTGAACAAGAATAAGAAGCAGATGAAGAAGAAAGGGGTGTCAAAAACAAAAAGAGTGTCAATCTGATGGTGGTCAAAGGTAGTGGCATGAGGTACCTTTGCCAGACAAATAGAGCTCAGCGCTGCTCTTTGCTTCGCCTCTGGGTTCCAACCTCACAATCACGGAGTACACGCCTATGTGAGAGAAGTCACTGGTTGCCGGTTTTGAAAAACAGTCCAATGTGGCAGGATTGTGGGACCTGGACCAGGGCGCTACTACGCACCTTCATCCTCCACGCTCACGTTTTGGATGACCATGAAATGTCTTCGGCCTTCGCTGCGGAAGTTGTACTTGGGGCTTTCCCTCAGCTCCCAGGTGTCCTTGTACCAGGACACCACCGCGTTGTCGAAAGACACCTCGCACTCGAAGGTAGCCGCCTGACGCTCGTTCACCTCCACGTTATGGATGCGCTTGGTGAAATGAATTTGCTCGGCTACAACAGACAAAGACGGGCCGCAGAGAAGTGAGAGAGTGGTGCGAGTGGCACTATGGTTTTTGACGACATCTGCATAGTGTATCAGTGAGAGAGGCTGGGAAGACCATAACGTTAGAAGGGATCTTGTTAGCCTGACAGAGAGATGGACTGCAAGAAGTGCGACAAACGAGGTGATGAGATGATGGATAAAATGTTGGGAGATTTGAGGGTGGTGGGTAGACAAAGGACACAGCAGCAATGCTAGGGTTGGGAGGAACCCGCCTTTGGGTGGCGGTCTAGTGAGAGGTGAGAAGGGAAAGACCGTTGCGGAGGTTGGACTGATGCATTCCAAGCAAAGCACACAACAGCCACACTGGAGTTAGTAGAGACCCATCCCAGGGCGGTTGTTCAAGAAGGAGCACAATCACGGGATGAACAAGAGAACAATGAGTACAAATTGCAATTAGTCATGGAGACATGATGATGATGATGATGATGATGATGATGATGATGATGTTGTCAGAAGAGATTAATCAAGGATGTTTTTTTAACTAGGTACCAACCTTCCACCCAGAGGTCCGCAGAGGACTGCAGGTGCAGGTACCTGCAGGTGTAGCGCCCCTGGTCTTCGGGCTTCAAGTCCTTGATATGAAGCTTCTGAAGCTTGTGTTTGACCTCAGTCTTGAACCTGTCTCGCTTGGTGTCTAACTGCTGTCCATTCTTAAACCACTGCGCCTTTGCATTTGGGATGGACAACTGACAAGACAAAGTACATGACTGGCCTTCCTTACCCGACGTGTCCTGAAGGTGCGTCTCCACCACGGCCTCTGGAAGAATCAACAACGAGGAGGCTTGGGTCAGTCCTATGGACTATGGCAATAAACCCTGGCCTATGGACTGTTCAATAGCACCTATGGACTTGTTCTGTTAAGTTTGATCTGTTGACGATGCACTATGGCTTTTGATAAACGGCCTTTGGATTCTTGAATATGGACCGTGGCCTAGGCACTACTGACTGCGGTCTGTGCATTATGGAATATAAACTGTTGGCTAGGGACTTTGGACAGTGGACTGCATACTATGAGAAGTGGCCTACTGACTATGGACGACAAGCTGTTGACAGGACTGATCAACTGTAATCATTGACTGTTTTGCAGAACTCACCAGTAACGATGAGCTTGGCACTGGAGATGTGAGGTCCACACACCACCCGGTAATTGCCCTGGTCCGCGACTTGGCAATCCTTAACTTTCAGCAGATGGCGCTCTCCACTCATACTGATGTGGTACTTGGGGCTGGTCTCCAATTTCTGTGTGCCCTTATACCAGGACAGCATGATTTCGGGGTAGTTGATCTTGACATCGCATTCAAACAGAGCCTCCTCGTCAACTAGGACGGACTGGTCGCAGATATCCTTCACCACAGTGACGGGCTTGAGGACAGACAAGAGAACACTAGATACAGATTAATGTGCAAAAAATAAAACTGCTCGTCAAGATGGGGAAGTAGCTTCTTGAATGAAGTCCGTGATTGTGTCAACAGGTCTTCCAAGGCACGTTATGTATGAAAGAAGACGTGCACCGACCTCTGTCCGCTCCATCCTCTTCTGCAGGTCGGCCACCAGTCTGGCCATGTCCTCGTCCGCCTCTCTGGGTGCACGTTCCACTTCCTGTCAAGCAAAAGGCGCTTAGGCAAAGTCCCGGTCACCAACGGTGGCAGGCAGCAGGCGCTGTGTCTCACTTGTCTTCCAGTTTCCTCGGCCTTCTCCTGCTTGAGCTGCTCAATGGCCTGGAGAAGACCCCGATAGTCGGTAATGCCGTACATGCGGGCATACTTCTCGTACTCTTTGGGGTCCACGTTTCTCAGCAGCTCTATAATGTCAATATCCTGCTCCTCCTCTGGGCTCTTCTGCTTGGAAGGGGTCCTAATGAGACACAAAACATTCAGCCTTGGGCGGAATTTAGAACTTGGGAAACTCCTTCACAGGACATAACTTAGGACTTGGGAAACAGCTTCACAGGACATAATTTAGTACTTGGTCAACTCCTTCACAAGACATAATTTAGTACTTGGTCAACTCCTTCATAGGACATAATTTAGTACTTGGTCAACTCCTTCACAGGACATAATTTAGTACTTGGTCAACTCCTTCAGAGGACACAATTTAGTACTTGGTCAACTCCGTCACAGGACATAATTTAGTACTTGGTCAACTCCTTCACAGGACCTAATTTAGTACTTGTTCAACTCCTTCACGGGATATAATTCCGTACTTGGTCAACTCCTTCACAGGACATAATTTAGTACTTAGTCAAGGCCTTCACAGGACATAATTTAGTACTTGGTCAACTCCTTCAGAGGACATAATTTAGTACTTGGTCAACTCCTTCACATGACATAATTTAGTACTTGGTCAACTCCTTCACAGGACATAAGTTAGGACTTGGGAAACTCCTTCACAGCATTGCTGTTGTTATTCTCAAAGGGAGAAGGGAGGAGGGGGGAACTGTAAGCGCTCCGACTGACTTCTTGAGCTTGGCTCTCAGGTCTCCTTCGAGCTGTGCAGCCGCCTTTTTCTCATCGACGTGGAGGTCTGCGGCGCACTCGATTTCGCCGTACGTGTTGGAAGCCACGCAGCGGTACTGGCCGGAGTCCGACTTGGTCACCTCGCGGATCTCCAGTTTGGACTCGCGGGCCGTCTGCTCGATGGAGACGCGCCCTCCCTGGGTCAACTGCCTCCACTTGCCCTTCATCCACTTGACGTTGGGGATGGGCTCGCCGCCCACCTTGGCGATAAAGGTAGCGGTGCCCTCTGCAGGGAGACCGTAGGGCTTCATGATTAGTTCCAGGCCATTGTGTCCACTTGGACCGCGCAGACTGATTCTAACTTTTTAATTGTACACGCATCAGGAGAAAGTCTCCCGACGATACTTGTGTTTGGTTAAGATTTTAGCCTTTAGCCCCGACCTGTTGCAGTCAAGACACGCAGTTTTGTTTTGTTTTTGTGACGGAGGACGGTGTCTCACTCTCAGTGATGTGCAGGCCGTTGGGCTCCTGGATGAAGAAAAGCTGGTCCAGCTTCTTGGTGGGAGACGCGTCAGCAGCCGCATCTGTGATCACGGCTTCTTTTTCTTGAATGACAAAAACAACCAACGTCTGTATAAGCTGTCAGTGGTACAGGAGTAGTCCATCGATGAAAATGTTTCTTCAGCCGTCACCTGTACTTCTTTGAAGGGGTCGGACGTTTCGCTTCTCATCCAAGAGGCTTCATCAGCGAACTCAAATTTGATGGTAGTTTTGGCCCTATATACTGTATTTATCCATACTGTGCAGAGGTGGCAGTGCCAGACTCTTCTATGATAGCTCTCTATTCCCTGAGGCGAGACTGATTACTTCTATTGTCCTGACTGATTATGGGGTCTACGACTGGCCTGAAGCCCCATTTGCCCTGGTATCACCTCATCAGCATAACTAAGCCTATGTTGCCTAAGAAGTCTGTTGTAAGAACGATCCAAATTAAACCTCACCTCACCATGGCGATTTAGTGAAGGGTCTTTCTGTTTTATGAAAATAGCTTCTTTTACTCCCCTTTCAAAATTTGTTTCGCGAAGATTTTAGCCTCGTTGCTAGCTTTTAGGTGCATATGTACTGCAGATTGAGGCCCGCTAGTATTATCCCTGCAATGTTGATAAAGTCTTTTTTAGTCAGGACAATAGAAGTAATCAGTGTAGCCGAAGGGTATAGTCCTCTGCTCCCCTGAACCTTAGTACAGTGACCAATCAGAGCAGAGGTCTGGCACCGCCATCTCTGCACTGGAGGGATATATATATATATATATATATATAGGGCCAAAAGTACCAGCAAATTTTTGTTCGCTGACAGAGCCTCATGGATGACAAGCGAAATGTCCACCTTCAAAGAAGTACAAATGACGGCTGAAGAAACATTTTCATCGAAAAAACAAGTAACCACACAAACGATGAAACCAGGGAAGACCGACCAGCATCTGTTCGCTACCCCTAACCCGCTTGTCAAAAGCGGATCACAATTTTCGCCCAAGTGCGCTCGGTTTCTGATCGCAAAAATGAAATCCGGACAATCCGCAAAAGCGTGCAGCTCCGTTTACCCTTGACAGTGACTTTGGCGCGGCACAGTTCACTTCCGGCGTCGTTGCTGGCCTTGCAGATGTAGTCGCCAGCGTCGTGACGGGTCGCCGCCACGATCTCCAGGCAAGCCGTCCCGTCTGAGAAGGTGACGGCGGAAGTAGCGGACGGCGTCAGCTCTTTTCTGTCTTTCATCCACTGGATGCGGAGAGGCGGCGAGCCGCGGACGTGGCAGCGCAGGCTCAGAGACTCGCCCTCGGTCACGGACATGGACTTCAGGGGTACATCAAATATCGGGGCGGACTTTGCCTCTGCGGGGATGGCCAATAATAATAATAATAATAATAATAATACATTTCATTTGTAAGCGCCTTTCAAAACTCTCAAGGTCACTTTACAGTCACAGGATCAGTTTTTCTGTGGGTGAGCAGCGGCAGCCACACGCGCCAGCGTTCACTCAACCCGGAAGTGAGCATGACATTGCAGGCGACACGTCTTCCATTTTGTGGCGAGGGTGAACTGACCAGAGATTTTGAGGCTGACGTCGCACTCCGCCTGTCCTGCGTCATTGGTCGCTCGACAGCTGTAGCGTCCACTGTGCTCGCGCTGGCTGTTCTTGATGCAAAGCACCGCCACGTTGCTCTTAAAACTCAGGTCGTAATCGTCCGAAGCCGAGATGTCGGCGCCGTCTTTTAGCCACAGGATGGACACGGGCTGAGACCCGGACACCCGGGCCTCCATTTTGACCAAGCGGCCCTCAGTGTCCTCCATTTCCTCAGATGGTTTCTTGGTGAATATCGGGGGGTTCTTACGCTCTACAAACACCAGAAAAGGACCATGAGTCATACAGACCTTGGTGAGGAGTGGGATCAGAAGGATGAGGGTACAAAGACTGGGAGGGGATGCAGAGTTCAAGGAGGTCAGACACAAAGACCAGGGGGACCAGGATATACAGATTACCGCCGGACATAATGATCTCATTACGGGTCATGGCAGGACAAAAAGACAAAGGATGGGGGGGGGGGGGCAAAGATTACAGTGATACCTTGGCTTACGAACTTAATTGGTTCCCAGAAAGTGTGTGTAAGGCGAAAAGTGTGTATTCCAAACATTCATTTACCATAGGAAACCATTAAAATGAAAATAATCCGTTCCCAGCTCCCCATGAAACATCATTTTCAACTAAATACGCCTTAAAATTACACAAAATATACATTATTTTTTCATATAATAAATGTGCTATTGTATTGTAATTAAAGAAATAAACCGTACTAGATAATAAATAATTTTTATTGACCTTTGTGGTGGTTGTTGATGGCTTGATGGAATGGAGCATTAGCATCAGCATTAAACACTTGATGAGGAACGTAGCCGTCTTCTTCCACCATCTTGAGGAATGATTCCTTGTAAGCTTTGGAAGTTTTATCATCAGAACTGGCTGCCTCACCATGACGAATGACACTATGAATCCCTGTACGACGCTTAAAGTTCTCGAACCATCCGCGGCTAGCCTTGAAATCATCAATGGATTACACACTTCCAGGTTGCCTCTTGACAATATCCGAGTGAAGTAGCTGTGCTTTCGCTGTGATAATTTTACCTAGTTCCTCATCAATTGTGTTCTGTTTAGATGGGTTGGTAGCTTTTTGCATCGAGTGTCTCAAGGAGCTCTGGGTTATACATCTGGGAAGTTGTGATATTGCAACAGCAACAGATGCAGGCAGACACATTAGGAACGTCATTAATCGCTGGTTCCCTTGATTGTCTTTTAATAATAATAATCATACATTTAATTCACAAGGGCCTAATTGATGGGATATTTTAACCTTTCAGTCTACACTCTGACTTTGAACTATCAATAAAGTTGAAACGAGTCCAAATTTCACGGTGTTTTCTATCCATTTTCTCACCTTAATTTTTTTTTCACTTTTGTTTTTTTTTTGTTTCAAGCTCTGTCGTCCGCCTTTCCTGTGTCGTGTGCTCACAGCGTGCTCACAGCGTGCAATAGCACGCTGTGAGCACTCCAACCCCTTCCCCGCTAACTGTGGGTGTATGCTGCTGGGTGTGTCCCCTCCCTCCTCTTCCACGGATCTTGACCAATCACGTGCGGCTTTAGCCGAAGACTGGGGACGGGGAATAGAGGAAAACAGTAGGCTGCCATTTTCAGCTCCTATTTAGGTGCACCAAGAACCGTCTCTTTCGTGAAGGACACATCACTGATTGTCGTGCTCCGTGTTTCCCAAAAACTAGTTCGTATGCCAAGATTATATTCTCGCGAATTTAACGTTCGTAAAGCGAAAAGTTCGTTAGCTAAAGCGTTCGTAAGATGAGGTATCACTGTACCCAAAAGATAGAATCCAAAAAAACAATGGAACAGAACAGAAGGACTGAGAGAAGGTGGTTGGGATACAAAAACCAGGTAAACAGGACACAAAGACCAATATTTTGGAGCAAAACCTTTGACTGTGACATCACAGGAGCAGGAGTCCTTCCCGACGTCGTTGGTGGCATGGCAGGAGTATCTTCCCGTGTCGCCTTTGTCGGCCTTGACGATGCTGAGCTGGGCGCTGTTGTCCTCCGTGCGGATCCTGTAATTCCCGCCGCTGCGGATGTCCTTGTGGTCCTTGGACCAGGTCACCTTCATGGGGGTGGAGCCGGTCAAGTGACACTCCAGCTCCAAGCTTTCGCCCACAGTCACCGCCTTCGTCGGCAGCAACTTCCTGTCAAAGACTGGCGGGTAGCGCGGTTCTGTGAAGAAGGCAGAATGGGGTTCGGAATCGGTACTAGTGATAGGAATTACGGCTCTTTTCAGAGAGTCGGTTCTTTTGGCTGGGCTCACTAAAAAGATCCGGCTCTTAGGGCTCCTCTGTTTTTTTTGTTGCTTAAATTAATTAACTACCAAAAATCATGTAAAATTATGTGAAAAACGAATTACTCATGTAAAAAAATACACAATATCAAATATTTGTATTTATATGGCTTGATTTCTATGTGCACAGAGAGCATCTACTAACTTTCAATTTCCCCGTGGTTACTCTGGTGTGATGATCAGCTGCCACTAATTAGCTTTTCATATTATTAATGCTATAATACAAACGAGTAAAAAATATAATAATTGAATAATAATAACAGCATAATGTGATAACATTTGTCCAACTGTCTACCCTAAGCCCCCCCCCTCGCTTCTCCTCACTGCTGTGTGTGTCTGTAATTCTCCCCTCCCTCCTCTACCACGGATATCGACCATTCACGTGCGGCTTTAACCGAAGACTATGGGGTGGGGAGTAGAGGGAAAAAAAGTCGGCTCCCATTTCCAGCTCCCTGTTAGTTCTTTGTTCACTTCAGAGAAGGGGCTCTAAGAACCAGCTCGTTCGCGAACGACACATCACTAATCTATTAGCTATCTATTCGCTAGCTGTTAGCTATCTATTCGCTAGGTATTAGCTATCTATTCACCAGCTTTTACCTATCTATTCGCTAGCTATTAGCTATCTATTTGCTAGCTAGCTTGCTATATATTCGCTAGCTATTAGCTATTTATTCGCTAGGTATTAGCTATGTATTCACTAGCTATTAGCTATGTATTCGCCAACTATTAGCTATCTATTCACCAGGGATTAGCAATCTATTCGCCAGGTATTAGCTATCTATTCGCTAGGTATTAGCTATCTATTCGCTAGGTATTAGCTATCTATTCACAAGTTATTGTTTTTTTTTTACTTTCTGACATCCGGGTTGAGTGAACGCTAGCGCGTGTGGCTGCCACTGATCACCCGCAGAAAAAAATATCCTGTGACTGTAAAGTGTCCTTGAGAGTTTTGAAAGGCACATATAAATGAAATGTATTATTATTATTATTATTATTATTATTATTATTATTATTATTAATATAATTGCTACGCTGTTTCTTTTCCCGTTTCTTTCATTTCTAACTTGGCACCGACCTTGCAAGGTTAGCTTAGCCCTGCATGACGCAGAGCCAACAATGTTCGTGGCCATGCAGGCGTATTCCCCGCTGTGCCTCATCTCGCTGCGGTTTATGGTCAGCGTGGCCGTGTTGTCTTGGTAGAGCAGTAAAAATTCATCTCCGTCCCGCACGGGCTCGCCGTCCTTCAGCCAGGAAACCTCCAGAGGGGAGGAGCCAGCCACGCGGCACTCAAAACGGGCCATGGAGCCCAACGTCTGCTGGAGGCTCACAATCTTTTTCGGGAAGCTCGGTGGGGTCTTGGCCTCTGAGGAAGGGAAACATTGATAAAGGGAAAATTTGAGTTATTCCTGGTTGAACGGGGTCACCGTTGATGGCTACCTAGCTAGCTATCTAATAGTAATCTACTAGGTAGCTAGCTAACTTGATCTATTTGAGTTATTTGCAGATGAACGGGGTCACAGTTGCTGGCTACCTAGCTAGCTATCTATTTGCTATCTATTAGCTGTCTAACTAGCTAGCAGGCTGTCTATTAGTCATTAATTAGCTAGCTGGCTAACTTGATATATTTGAGTTATTCCCGGTTGAACGGCGTCCCCGTTGCTGGTTACCTAGCTATCTATCTATTTGCTATCTATTTGCTATTTATTAGCTGTCTAACTAGCTAGCTATCTAGATATCTATTAGTCATCTATTAGCTAGTTAGCTAACTTGATCTATTTGAGTTATTCCCGGTTGAGTGAACGCTGGCGCGTGTGGCTGCCGCTGCTCACCCACAGAAAAACTGATCATGAGACTGTAAAGTAACCTTGAGAGTTTTGAAAGGCTCTTAGAAATGAAATGTATTATTATTATTATTATTATTATATAATTATAAATCCAAGGATAGTAAGCTCAATCGTGCCCTTTGGTCACGACAGTAAGCCACGATTCAGAAGCTTTCGTGTGGTCCTTGCGCAACTTTTGGTGCGTCAACTCCCTCTCGTAGAAGAGTGAAAAACGGACAAAATAACAACGCCAACTTGTGCATCACTTGGCGCAGTCGGCGGCGTCACCGACCTTGCACGCTGAGGCGACACGTGGAGGCGTCCGTTCCGATCTTGTTCTCGGCCTTGCACGTGTACTCGCCCATGTCGGCCATGGTGGCCTTGCTGAGTTTGAGGCAGGCCACGCCTTTGTTGTACTCCAGCCTACAGGTGGCGCTGGAGCGCACTTTGCCATCACCCTTGAACCAGGACACTTTGACCTCGGGAGTGCCCGACACGTGACACTTGAGACAGACCGCGTCGCCGGACGTCACCTCCATGGGCTCCAGGGGTTCCAGGAAGTACGGCGGCTCTGTGAGAAGGAGACAAAGTCAAAATCCGTCTTTGAACCAGAGTTAAGAACTTTGATAAGAGGGTCATCTGAGGGTGGACATTATAGCTGAATGTGAATGTGGAGAAGATGAAGGAGGTTGTTGTGGACTTCAGGAGAGTGCACCCACAGCATGCTCCACGAACAATCGACGGTGCTGCAGTGGAGAGAGTGAGCAGCACCAAGTTCCTGGGAGCGCACATCTCCGAAGACCTGTCCTGGCCAAGAGATCCCATCAGCGCCTGTACTTCCTCCAGAAGAGCTGGAGGCCCGACCCCCATCACGACCTCCTTCTACCGCGGTACCATCGAGAGTATCCTGATCAGCTTTATCACCGCGTGGTACGGCGCCTGCACTGTGTCCTGCCGTAAGACTCTGCAGCGCATCCTGAGGACAGCTGAGATCATCGGTGTCTCCCCCCTACACCCCTTTCAGGACATTTACAACACCCGCCTCACCCGCAGAGCTATCAGGATCGTTGGCGATCCTGATGTCTGGCCTCTACCCTTTGACCTATTCGGCTTGGGTGACTGCCAGGAGTGCAAGACTTCGGCCAACATCGGGGTAATGGAGACACGCAAAGTGCCTCACCACGATAAGGTGGTGATCCCAGTCTGATTTTTCTCACTCTCTCTCTGTCATCTGCCTATCTATTTTCATTTGCAGCTCTGTGTTTCTGTAACCCCCCCCCCCCTCTCACTGCTGCGTTCTTGACCAATCACATGCGGCTTTAACCGAAGACTGGGGACGGGGAATAGAGCCCATTATCAAGGGCTTTGCGCTTCCCGTACTTACCCAGAATGGTGACGGTGGCTTGGCATTCATCCTTGCCGGCATCGTTGGCCACACAGCAGGTGTACATCCCGGCGGCTTCCTTGTCATCAGTGGTGAGGCACTCCAGGATGCAAGTGCTCTCTGTCATGCTCAGGTTGTATTTGTAGGATGCAAAGACCGGCTGTCCGTCCTTGAACCAGCTCACTGAGATCTCTGGGGTTCCCGAGTACGTGCATTCCAGCCTTAGAGGTTTGCCTTTCTCCACAGACACGTCCTTCAGCTTCTTCTGAAACAAAGCCGGCTCTGGAAGAGGGACACCAGGGCGTGACAGGCTTCGGTCACAATCCAATCCATACCTCAAAAGAAGCAACACACCTTTCTCCCACAAGATTTCACATTTTTTATTTAGCTGGCTTGCTATCTATTAGATATCTATTAGCTATCTATTAGCTATCTAGCTGGCTATATCTATTAGCTATCCATCCAGCTAGCTGTCAAGATAATACCTGGCTATCTATTGGCTGTCTGGCTATCTATTAGCTATCTATCCAGCTAGATAAGTCGCAGCAAGACGGAATTTATTTGTGTGATTGAGAGGGATCCAGGTGGCACTAGTATTATCCCTACGACGTTGATAAAGTCTTTTTTAGTCAGGATAATAGAAGTAATCAGTGTAGCCTCAGGGTATATCCCTCTGCTACCCCGAACCTTAGTGCAGTGACCTGTCAGAGCAGAGGTCTGGCACCGCCACCTCTGGACTGTAAGGAAAATATATATAGAGGGCCAAAACTTCCAGCAAATTTTAGTTCACTGACAAAGCCTCTTGGGTGAGAAGCGAAAGGTCCGGCACCTTCAAAGAAGTACAGATGACGGCTGAAGAAACATTTTCATCAAAAAAACAGCCAACCACACAAACGATGAAACCAGGAAAGGCCGACCAGCATCTGTTCGCTACCCCGGACGCTGACTCGCTTGTCAAACACGGATTACAATTGTCGCCCAAGTACGTTCGGTTTGTGACCGCAAAAATGAAATACGGACAATCAACAAGACCGTGCAGCTCCGTTTACCTTTGACAGTGACTTTGGCACGGCACAGCTCGCTTCCGGCGACGTTGCTGGCCTTGCAGATGTAGTCGCCGGCGTCGTGACGGGTTGCCGCCACGATCTCCAGGCAAGCCGTCCCGTCTGAGAAGGTGATGCCAGAAGTAGCGGACGGCGTCAGCTCTTTTTGGTCTTTCATCCACTGGATGCGGAGAGGAGGCGAGCCGCGGACGTGGCAGCGCAGGGTCAGACGCTCGCCCTCAGTCACGGACGTGGACTTCAGGGGTACATCAAATATCGGGGTGGACTTTGCCTCTGCGGGAATGGCGGATTGCCACATTAGCTTGCGCCACACCAACAAATGCTGACGAGGCTCAATCGTTTACCATGCTATAATAATAATGATAATAATAATACATTTCATTTGTAAGCGCCTTTTAAAACTCTCAAGGTCACTTTACAGTCACAGGATCAGTTTTTCTGTGGGTGAGCAGCGGCAGCCACATGCGCCAGCGTTCACTCAACCCGGAAGTGGGCATGACATTGCAGGTGACACGTCCTCCATTTTGTGGCAAGGGTGAACTGACCAGAGATTTTGAGGCTGACGTCGCACTCCGCCTGTCCTGCGTCATTGGTCGCTCGACAGCTGTAGCGTCCACTGTGCTCGCGCTGGCTGTTCTTGATGCAAAGAACCGCCACGTTGCTATTAAAACTCAAGTCATAATCGTCCGAGGCCGAGATGTCGGCGCCGTCTTTTAGCCACAGGATGGACACGGGCTGAGACCCGGACACCCGGGCCTCCATTTTGACCAAGCGGCCCTCAGTGTCCTCCATTTCCTCAGATGGTTTCTTGGTGAATATCGGGGGGTTCTTACGCTCTACAAACACCAGAAAAGGACCATGAGTCATACAGACCTTGGTGAGGAGTGGGATCAGAAGGATGGGGGTACAAAGACTGGGGGTAGGGGGTGCAGAGTTCTAGGAGATCAGACACAAAGTCCAGGGGGACCAGGATATACAGATTACCGCTGGACAAAATGATCGCATTACGGGTCATGGCAGTAATTTCATCTGTGCTGTATGTCATGCATATTAGCATATTTGACAATAAAGCTGACTTTGACTTTGACTTTGAAAAAGACGCAGGATGGCGGGGGGGGGGGGGGGGGGGGGGGGGGGGGGGGGGGGGTGGGGGGCAAAGATTAAAGTCGGTGGGAGACACAAGAAAAAATCCCTGGGGGATTGGTATACAAATACAGTGATACCTTGGCTTTCTAACTTAATTGGTTCCCAGAAAGTGTGTATTCCAAACATTATTTCCCATAGGAAACCATTACAATGAGAATAATCCGTTTTAAGATCCCCATAAAATATCGTTTTCAACTAAATAAGGCTTAAAACTACACAAAATATACCTTGTTTTTTGTATAATAAATGTGCTATTGTATTGTAATTAAAGAAATAAAGAGTACAGTATAATACAGTATTTTTATTGACCTTTGTGATGGTCGTTGATGGTTTGATGGAATGGAGTGGCCGGTTTCATCAGCATTGAAAATTTGACGAGGAACGTAGCCTTCTTCTTCCACTATCTTGAGGAATGATTCCTTGTAAGCTTTGGCAGCTTTATCGTCAGAACTGGCTGCCTCACCATGACGAATGACACTATCAATCCCTGTACGACGCTTAAAGTTCTCGAAGCATCCGTGGCTATCCTTGAAATCATCAATGGATGACAAACTTCCAGGTTGCCTCTTTACAATATCTGAGTGAAGTTGCCGTGCTTTCTCTGCAATAATTTTACCGAGTTCCTCATCAATTGTGTGCTGTTTAGCTGGGTTGATAGCTTTTTGCATCAAGTGTCTCAAAGAGCTCAGGGTTGTACATCTTGGAAGTTGTGATATTGCAACAGCAACAGATGCAAGCAGACACACTAGAAACTTCATTAATAGCTGGTTCCCTTGCTTGTCTTATAATAATAATAATAATAATAATAATAATAATAATAATAATAATAATTTACCAGCGCCTTTCTGGACACCCAAGGACACTTTAAAATTAAAAGAACAATACACAGAATAATAAAACAGATGGATTGTGCGGGTTATTTATAATTGATGGGATATTTTAACTTTGCAGTCTACACTCTACACTGCCTTTGACCTATCAAGAAAGTTGAAACAAGTCCACATTTTACGGTGTTTTTTATCCATTTTCTCAACTTTCACTTTTGATTTTTTTTTCACTTTTGTTTTGTTCGAAGCTCTGTCGTTTGCCCTTCTTGTGTCGCGTGCTCACGACGTGCTCACAGCATTCAACAGCACCTCCTCCCCCTCCCCCGCTCACTGCTGCGTGTATCCTGCTGGGTGTGTCCCCTCCCTCCTCTACCACGGATCTTTACCAATCACGTGTGGCTTTAACAGAAGACTGGGGGCGGGGAATAGAGGAAAAAAGTAGGCTGCCATTTTCAGCTCCTTTTTAGGAGCGCCAAGAACCGTCGCGTTCGCGAAGGACACATCACTCATTGTGGCGCTCCGTGTTTCCCGAAAACTAGTTTGTATGCCAAGATTCTATTGTTGCGCATTTAACGTTCGTAAGGCGAAAAGTTCGTTAGCTAAAGCGTTCGTAAGCCGCGGTATCACTGTACTCAAAAGATAGAATCCAAAAAACAATGGAACAGAACAGAAGGACTGAGAGAAGCTGGTTGGGATGCAAAAACCAGGTGAACAGGACACAAAGACCAGTGTTTTGGAGCAAAACCTTTGACTGTGACATCACAGGAGCAGGAATCCTTCCCGACGTCGTTGGTGGCATGGCAGGAGTATCTTCCCGTGTCGCCTTTGTCGGCCTTGACGATGCTGAGCTGGGCGCTGTTGTCCTCCGTGCGGATCCTGTAATTCCCGCCGCTGCGGATGTCCTTGTGGTCCTTGGACCAGGTCACCTTCATGGGGGTGGAGCCGGTCAAGTGACACTCCAGCTCCAAGCTTTCGCCCACAGTCACCGCCTTCGTCGGCAGCAACTTCCTGTCAAAGACTGGCGGGTAGCGCGGTTCTGTGAAGAAGGCGAAATGGCGTTTGGAACCGGCACGCTTTTTCTTTGCCCGTTTCTGTGGTTTTTCACTTGACACCGACCTTGCAGGGTTAGCTTTGCTCTGCATGACGCGGAGCCAACACTGTTCGTGGCCACGCAGGCGTATTCCCCGCCGTGCCTCATCTCGCTGCGGTTTATGGTAAGCGTGGCCGTATTGTCGCGGTAGAGCAGTAAAAATTCATCTCCGTCCTGCACAGGCTCGCCGTCCTTCCGCCAGGAAACCTCCAGAGGGGAGGAGCCAGCCACGCGGCACTCAAAACGGGCCATGGAGCCCAACGTCTGCTGGAGGCTCACAATCTTTTTCGGGAAGCTTGGGGGGGTCTTGGCCTCTGAGGAAGGGAAAAATTTATATCGGGAAAATTGGAGTTATTCCTGGTTGAACAGGGTCACCGTTGCTGGCTACCTAGCTCGCTATCTATTTGGTATCTATTAGCTTACTAGCTAGCTAGCTATTAGTTATGGATTTGTTATCTATTAGCTGTCTAACTCGCTAGCTAGCTATCTATTAGTCATCTATGAGCTGGCTAGCTACCTTGATCGATTTGAGTTATTCCCAGTTGAACGGGGTGACCGTTGATGGCTCCATAGCTAGCTATCTATTTGCTATCTATTAGCTGTCTAACTAGCTAGCTAGCTATTAGTTATCTATTGGCTATCTATTAGCTGTCGAACTAGCTAGCTAACAAGATAGCTATCAGTTATATATGAGCTAGCTGGCTAACGTGATCTATTTGAGTTATTCCTGGTTGAACGGGGTCAGCTGCCGCTGCCGCTGCTCACAACAGAAACACTGAAATGAAATGTAGTATTATTATTATTATTATTATTATTATTATTATTATTATTATTATTATTATTAAATCCAAGGATAGAAAGCGACCCCGATCCTGAGCTCAATCATGCCCTTTGGTCAG
This sequence comes from Hippocampus bargibanti, assembly GCF_051943395.1. NCBI lineage: Eukaryota > Metazoa > Chordata > Actinopteri > Syngnathiformes > Syngnathidae > Hippocampus > Hippocampus bargibanti. Next base: position 4,356,753 of record NC_142741.1, on the reverse strand, counting down.
GACAGTAAGCCATGATTCAGAAGCTCTCGTGTGGTCCTTGCACCACTTGTGGTGCAAGGACCACTCCCTCTCGTAGTAGAGTGGAAAAAAAGACAAAATAACAACGGCAATTTGTGCATCACTTGGCACAGTCGGTGGCGTGACCGACCTTGCACGCTGAGGCGACACGTGGAGGCGTCCTTTCCGATCTTGTTCTCGGCCTTGCACGTGTACTCGCCCATGTCGGCCATGGTGGCCTTGCTGAGTTTGAGGCAAGCCACGCCTTTCTTGTATTCCAGCCTACAGGTGGCGCTGGAGCGCACTTTGCCATCACCCTTGAACCAGGACACTTTGACCTCGGGAGTGCCCGACACGTGACACTTGAGACAGACCGCGTCGCCGGACGTCACCTCCATGGGCTCCAGGGGTTCCAGGAAGTACGGCGGCTCTGTGAGAAGGAGACAAAGTCAAAATCAGTCTTTGAACCAGAGTTAAGAACTTTGATAAGAGGGTCATCTGGGGGTGGACGTTATAGCTGAATGTGAATGTAGAGAAGATGAAGGAGGTTGTTGTGGACTTCAGGAGAGTGCACCCACAGCATGCTCCACGAACCATCAACGGTGCTGCAGTGGAGAGAGTGGGTAGCACCAAGTTCCTGGGAGCGCACATCTCCGAAGACCTGTCCTGGAGCCACAACACGGCATCACTGTGATCCCACCAGCGCCTGTACTTCCTCCGCAAGCTCAGAAGAGCTGGAGCCCCGACCCCCATCACGACCTCCTTCTACCGCGGTAACATCGAGAGCATCCGGACCAGTTGTATAACCGTGTGGTACGGCGCCGGCACCGTGTCCTGCCGTAAGACTCTGCAGCGCATCGTGAGGACACCTGAGAAGATCATCGGTGTCTCCCCCCACCCCCCTCAGGACACTTACAACACCCGCCTCACCGGCAGAGCCATCAGGAACGCAGAGCCACCCTGATGTCTGGCCTCTACCCTTCGACCTGTTCAGCTTAGGTGACTCTGCCAGGAGTGCAAGACTCCGGCCGACATCGGGGTCATGGAGACACGCAAAGTGCCTCACCACGATAAGGCGGTGATCCCAGTCTGGTTTTTCTTACTCTCTCTCTGTCGTCTGCCTATGTATTTTTATTTGCAGCTCTGTGTTTCTTTAACCCCCCGCCCTCACTGCTGTGTTCTTGACCAATCACGTGCGGCTTTAACCGAAGACAAGGGGCGGGGAATAGAGCCCGTTATCAAGGGCGTACTTGCAATTTCCGTACTTACCCAGAATGGTGACGACGGCTTGGCATTCATCCTTGCCGGCATCATTGGCCACACGGCAAGCGTACATCCCGGCGGCTTCCTTGTCATCAGTGGTGAGGCACTCCAGGCTGCAAGTGCTCTCTGTCGTGCTCAGGTTGTATTTGTAGGACGCAAAGACCGGCTGTCCGTCCTTGAACCAGCTCACTGAGATCTCTGGGGTTCCCGAGTACGTGCATTCCAGCCTTAGAGGTTTGCCTTTCTCCACAGACACGTCCTTCAGCTTCTTCTCAAACAAAGCCGGCTCTGGAAGAGGGACACCAGGGCATGACGGGCTTCGGTCACAATCCAATCCATACCTCAAAAGAAGCAACCCACCTTTCTCCCACAAGATTTCACATTTTTTATTTAGCTGGCTTGCTATCTATTAGCTGTCTATACAGCTGACTGGCTATCTATTAGCTATCTAGCTGGCTATCTATTAGCTATCTATCTAGATAGCTGGCAAGCTAATAGCTGGCTATCTATTGGATGTCTATCCGACTGGCTGGCTATCTATTAGCTACGTATCCAGCTGGCTGGCTATCTATTAGCTATCTATTAGCTATCTAGCTGGCTATATATTAGCTATCTATCCAGCTAGCTGGAAAGCTAATAGCTGGCTATCTATTAGCTATCTATCCAGCAAGCTGGTATCTGGCTACCCATTGGCTATCTGGCTGGCTATCTCTTAGCTATAAGACACCGCATATGCACGAAAAAGCCACCCTTTCACCCAGGAAAGACAGGATCTCAGACCTTTGAGAAGGAGGTTGACGGGGCAGGTCTCTGCGCCCACGTCATTGATGACCTGGCATGTGTACTCTCCGGCGTGACTCTTGTCCACCCGGTAGAGTTGCAGGACGATCCGGTTGTCCTTCAGCGAGAAGTCGCAGTTCTGTCCGGGCTGTAGCTCCCCGGCACCCCTGAACCACTTGACCCTAAGGGGAGCGCTGCCCTTCACGATGGCCGAGAAGGTGACATCCGACCCCAGCGTCACCTCAGCCGGCTGCGGCGTAACCACAAAAGACGGTGGCTCTGGGGACAAAAACCAGTCAGAGTTAGAGTCTATCTTGGAAATGTGCTTGCTTGGTTGTGGATGGTCCAAAAATGCCAGGTGGTTTGTTGGGCAGAACAAGCAAGCAACGGTTGGGACAGCCATGGCCTTTCTACCCAGAGCACAAGCATATGTGCAGTGATTTGGGGGAATTACAGTGATACCTTGGCTTACAAACTTAATTGGTCCTGAGAAAATGTATGTAAGGCAAAAAGTGTGTAGTCCAAATATTAATTTGCAAATTTCCCCATTGCGGGACGAATAAAGGTATTCTGATTCTGATTCTGAATTTCCCATAGGAAACCCTTAAAATGAGAATAATCCGTTCCCAGGTCCCAATAAAACATCATTTTCTACTTTCTAATTTTCTAAGCCTTAAAACTACACAAAATATACCTTATTTTATGTATAATAAATGTTCTATGGTATTGTAATTAAATAAATAAAGTGTGCTGTATAATAAACTCGTTTTATTTACCTTTGTGATGGCCGTTGATGGCTTGATGGAATGGAGTGGCCATCTTGAGGAATGATTCCTTGTAAGCTTTGGCAGCTTTATCGTCAGAACTGGCTGCCTCACAATGATGAATGACACTATGAATCCCTGTACGACGCCTAAAGTTATCGAACCACCCGTGGCTAGCCTTGAAATCATCAATGGATGACGAACTTCCAGTTTGCCTCTTGACAATATCCGAGTGAAGTTGCCATGCTTCCTCTGCGATAATTTTACCTCGTGCCTCATCAATTGTTTTCTGTTTAGCTTGGTTGATAGCTTTTTGCATCAAGTGTCTCAACGAGCTCAGGGTTGTACACGTTAGAAGTTGTGATATTGCAACAGCAACAGATGCAGGCAGACACACTAGGAACTTCATTAATAGCTGCTTCCCCTGCTTGTCTTTTCTCTTCAAATTGTACAGATGGCTTGTGCGGGTTATTTGTGGAGCCTGATTGATGGGATATTTTAACTTTGCAGTTTACACTCTGCCATTGTGTGCAGTGTGCACACATCAATAAAGTTGAAACAAGTCGAAATTTCATTTTTGTTTTCTATCCATTCTCTCACTCTCTGTCATCTGCCTATCTATCTTTATTTGCAGCTCTGTGTTTCTGTAACCCCCTCTTCCCCCGCGACTGCTGCGTTCTTGATCAATCACATGGTTTTAACCGAAGACTGGGGGCAGGGAATAGAGGACAAAAAAAGTCGGCTGTCATTTACTTGTTAGGATAACGGGCTCGTTCGCGAAAGACACATCACTCATTGTGGTGTGTTTCCCGAAAACAGTTCCTATGCCAAGATTAAATTCGCACAAATTTAACGTTCGTAAGGCGAAAACTTCGTGAGCCAAAGCGTTCGTAAACCGAGGTATCACTGTACTCGCATATACATGCCCTTTCAGGCATTGCATGTTTGCTTGTCTGTCCTTCAGTCACACCATACCCCTTATTTGGTGGCAAGTGAACCAGAAATTATGAACTTGGAAGATCGGCATTGTTGCGCAGCGGAATTACTTGCCTTGGACGTCCAAGGTGGCACTTGTCTCGCTGCTTCCTGCCTCGTTGACGGCCTTACACTTGTAGCGTCCCGAGTCAGACATCTTGAGGGTCGCAACCTTGAGGGTGCAGCTGTTGTCACTGAAGGCGATGTCACAGGCAGGCCCGCTGTGGAGTTCCTTGTCATCGTGGTACCAAGAAATGGTGAAAGGGGATGAACCCGACACCTTGCACTCCATCTCGCCGGCTTTCCCCACCACTGTGTTACAGTCCTTAAGTTTTCTCGTGAAGGAAGGCGGGACCACTTTGTCTATCGGGGGGGAAAGATGGCACAATGGTGGAAAACCACCTTGCTCAGTTTCTCTCTCAGTTTTTGATAGCAGACCCCAAACACGGTAGCGGGTCGTAGATGTACTGCACATGCAAAAAATGTGTTTTCAACGTCATTGCATTGAAAAGGTTTGAGACAGCAAAGAAAATATCCCAAGAATCTCAAGGCTGAAGCGAAAGATCAAAGTTGGTGATGAAAAGATAAAGGACAGAAGTCAACAAAGACACACTGGCTTGTCAGGAAATACGATTAGAAACATAAAAGGAAGTGCACCAACCTAAAACAGTCAGATTGATTTTGCTCAGGTCTTTCCCGACCTCATTCATGACCTGGAATGTGTATTCTCCAGAATCGCGTTTCTCTGTAGCCAGCACGTTCAGGCTGGAGATCATCCGGGAGTAAGAAATTTTGTATTTCCTTCCGGAGGCCAGTTCCACGCCATCCTTGAACCACTTGGGAACCAATTCTGGGGTGCCGCACACCTTGACCTCCAGAGTGGCAACGTCGCCAGCTGTTACGCTCAGACTCTCAGGCTTATCTACAACCTTGGCAGGTTCTGCAAGTGACAAACAAGCAAGTTGTTTCCATCCTGTTCTGCTTCCTGGCTTGGAAAATGGGTGAGGCGAGAGAGAATTACTCGGTCACCAACCTAGAACAGTCACATTTGCGAAACATTCAGTAGTCCCTGCGTCATTGAGGAGTTGACAGGTGTACCGGCCCGATGCGGTTGCGTCAGACCTAAAAACCTTAAGCGACGCCCGCTGGTTCTCAAAGCTAATCTTTCTGTTGTTGTCGTCCCGAAGAATGTTGTCCTTGTCCAGAATCCAGGACACAGTGATTGGCTCGGAGCCTCTGACGGTGGCCAAGAGGCTCACCTCCTGTCCCAGAACCACCGTCGTATTGGACGGTTTCTCCATGAAGGACGGAGGCTCTGGAGAAAATCAAATAACCAGTCAGCAAGAAAAAGATATCACACCTTGGCCCCTCACCCGATTCTTTGAAGTCCACAGACCTCTAAGTTTAACTGATGCCTGGCAGGTGTCACTACCGACGGGGTTTGATGCCTTGCACTCATAGTGGCCGGCGTCTGCGGGTTCAATCCCAATGATGTGCAGCGTGACCATGTTGCCCACGCTCAACATCTTGTACTTTCTGCTCTCCATCAGGGGCTTGCCCTCCTTAAACCAGGCAGTCTGGAAGGGGGCAGTGCCACTTATCTCGCAATAGAGACTCACATCCTTCCCTTTCAGGGCCTCGACAGGTTCCGGGAGTCTCACAAAAGATGGTGCGTCTAAAGGAAAACCATCATATGGTTATAGAGGCTCAAGAGTCCTGCGATTGACTGGCAACCAGTCCAAGATGTGATCCACCATGTTTTACCCCATGCCATCTTGGAAAACCAACCTTTCACAGTCACAGTGGTGCTTGAGCTGACACTGCCGGCATCGCTTTGAGCTTCGCACGTATACACTCCATCATCATCAAAGTCGGTACTGTGCATCTCCAGTGTGGCTACTGAGTCAACAAACGACGTGCTACAGTTGCCGCTGTCCTTTAGCATGGTGTCCTGCTTGTACCAGGTCACCTTGATGGGTTCGGTACCGGTGACCCTGCACTCCAAATGCAGTGGCTCACCCCGCTTCACACACTTACTGGCTGCGAGTTTCAACACAAACTCAGGTGGTTCTGGAAAGGTCAAAACATTAGCATTAGCTGGCGGAATGTCTGTGAATATTCTCATTCAGGTCGTGGATCTCCAAAAAGTTGACGGGAGGCAATTGGACTCTTGATTGTGTAACGCCTGTTCAGATATGCACGGTGTTTAAGTTTCTTAGTTCACCTGCTGACACTCAATGTGATGTCTAGTCTGACATGACCAGAAATCACAGTCAACTTAATGCGGGATAAAAAAAAATAAAGACACCAAGGAGTCACGGCGAGCGAGCACCGGTGCCCCACCAAGAAACATAACGACGAGATGGTTGTCCAACCTTTGACCATTAGGTCTGCGCTGGAGTGCACAGAACCGGCATCATTGCTGACTTGGCATGAGTAGATCCCGCTCTGGGTGACACCCACGGAGTAGAGCTCCAGGAAGCAGGAGAGCCCCTCCAGCCCCATGAGACAAGTGGGCCCCGTCATCAGCTCCATATCATCCTTGAACCATTTGACACAGAAGGGTGGTGTCCCCTTGTACGTGCCTTTGAAACGCACGGTTGCATTGGGTACGGTCGCCTGGGACTCAGGCTGGGTGACAAAGCTCGGGGGTTCTGCACATAAGGAAATAGAGCAGGCTTTCAAAACGGTCCTCAAGTTGAGGATCAAGTTCCGAATCCAAAAGAGGCTTTAACCTTTGACTTTCAATGTTGCGGCGCACTGGCAGCTTCCCGCAGAGTTGCTGAGTTTGCAGGAGTAGGACCCTGCATCTAACACCTCTAAGTGCTCAATCTCCATGCTCACAGAGTTCTCTTGCTCAATCAATTTGTGTTTGACCCCGCTGGAGATCTTGGTGCCGTTTTTCTGCCATTCTACGGAGATGGGAATGGACCCAGATATCTTGCAAACCATCTGGACAAAAGAGCCCAGAATCTCTCGCATGTCTTGGAGGGGCTTGATGAAGCTTGGTGGGATGACTTGTTCTATAGCCAGGAGAACAAACAGGAATTGATGATTGGTTCGGATGTCATGGTGTTCTTCATTCACCGTCCTCTTCACACCAACCTGACACAACCACTTTGACCGTGCAAGAACAGCTGCTGATGTGGTTGGACACCTCGAACACATAGTCTCCTTCATCCTCTCTCTGCGCTGACTTAATCTTAAGGCTGCTGATGTTGTTCTCAAAACTCAACCGGTGCTGCCCAATAGACTGAAGCTCCTTGCCCTCTTTTAGCCAGCGCACTTTGATCTCTGGTGAGCCAGTTACCTTACAATCCAGACTGACCGGATCTCCAGACGTCACCTTCACCAACTCGGGTTTCTCTGAGATCCAAGGAGGTTCTGCAAGTGAGTGAAGTCACAAAGTTACGGTAGGTGCAGCATCAGACCAAGATTGCAAAGGAGATTTTGGTGAAGCACCTTGGACGGCCAGGGTGGCGACACACCTATCCTGCCCAGCCTCATTCATGGCCTGGCAAGTATAAGACCCGGTGTGACCCGCTTCACACTCCGGGATCTTGAGCGTGGCTATGTTGTTCTCAAATGTTCTCTCAATCTTTGGATCATCCAAAATCCAGTTCCCGTCCTTTTGCCATTGTACAGAAATTATTGGAGAGCCGTCCACCAAGCACTCAAATACCACCTTCTCTCCCACAACGCAAGTGCCGTTTTCCATTCTTTTGGTAAAGGTTGGTGGTTCTGATACAGAAAAAATGATTTGAATTCTGCTTGTTGAGGAGAACCTGAGACTATTTCAACTCTAGACGGACCAACCTTTGAGGCTCAGCATGGCCTTACAACTGCAGCTTCCGACCTCGTTGGAGACAGTACACTGGTATTCCCCAACATCGCTGGTTTCACATTTGTTGATCTCAAGACCCACCGTGTCGTTGACCAGGGAGAGGGCATGTTTCGCACTGGCTTTTAGCTCCTTGGCATCTTTGTGCCACGTGATCTCAAAGGGAGCAGTACCGGCAAGTTGACAGTTCAGCCAGGCATTGCAGCCCATCACAACGCTAGCCGGCCTCAGCTCTTGCAGAAACATGGGTGGCTCTGACATCGGGAAACAACTAAGTCATCTCGCTGGATTTAAATCCCTGCAAAGGCCACTGAGACGTGCGACTGAACTGACCTTTGACCTGCAGTTCCATGCTGCAGCTCTCACTTCCTGCTTCATTGCGAGCTTCGCAGAAGTACACTCCGCTGTCATTGACAGTGGTTCCGCACAGCTCCAGGGTGGCCAAGGAATTGACGAAGGCCATCTGGTGGTGACTGTCTGGACTGATGTCGGATCCCTCTTTGAACCAATAGATGTCTATCTCGGGTGTTCCGCTCACTTGGCACTCAAATGTTTGATTCTGACCCGGTCGGATCACAGAAATGCGTGCTGGTGTACGTGTGAACTTTGGCGGTTCTGGGAGAGGAAGCAATCACAGGTATGTCCGTCAGAGAGACCTCAAAAGAAAGACTGAAGTTTGCGTTACGACCCTCCAAATGTTATCTTTGTCAAGTTTGAACTATCAGCTGTTAAGTCTTCTGAACAATTGATCCAACTCAGCATTTGAACATGAGCCAATTCAGTCGATGTTCTAGTGGCTTCTCTGTTGCCAATATTTGAGAACTTAGGCTGCTTCTTTTCATTTAAATGACTGACACAATGTGCGAACCAATGGACGAAAGAGGAAATAGCTCTGGTGAGAAACCTTTGACAAAGAGGGTGGCTTGGCAGGAGATGGAGCCGACATCGTTGTGAACCTCACAGACATAGTCACCGGAGTCTGCAGTCTTAACAAAGAAGAGGTCCAAAGAAGTCGATGCATTGTCCTTTGTCACCAAGCAGTCAGTGCTGGATAAAATCTCTTTCTGGTTCTTAAACCATTTTATGGTCAGTGGTGGTGTGCCTGAGATCAAAGCACTAAAATGAACCTTTGAGCCAGGCAGAACGTTCATCGATTCTGGTGGTTCGATAATGCAGGGAGGCTCTGGAAAAATAGAGAATCCAGAATTGTAAAACAGCACATTGGGGTTCTAAACCGGCCTCTGGCAAAAGAGACTCAAACCTTTGACAAACAAGGTGCCGGAGCATTGGGCGCTTCCCGCCTTGTTCTTAGCGATGCAGGTATAGCTCCCGCTATCTTTGTTGTGAAGATTGGAAATTTCCAGGAAAGCCACATTCTCAAAGAAGGTGCACTTGTGTTTGTCATCCGTCTGGATCCAGTTTTCGTTTTTGTACCACTGAATGCTGATGGGCAAAGAGCCCGACACTACACACTCGAGATGTGCAAAGGAGCCTTTGATGCCTTCGCTTTGCTCCAGCTTCCTCGTGAATACCGGCGCAATGATTTGATCTAACATGGGGAAAACAAAGAGGTTAGCAACAAGGCACACATCCAGGCTGAACACTGTGGATCTCGCACAAATGTTATCAACGGACCCAAAATGGTGAGGGTCGCCTTGCAAGAACTGCAACCGACATCATTGGAGACGTCCAAAGTGTACTCGCCATCATCCTTCTTATCTGTTTTATTGATTTTTAGCACAGAGCTGGAGTCTGTGCTTTGTATTTTGTATCTCTGACCAGAGACCAACTCATTGCCAGCCTTCAGCCAGCGCACCTTCAGTGGCTTGGTGCCCGAGAACCTAGCCGCCAAGGTAGCCAGATCCCCCTGTGTCACACAGATGGACTTTGCCTCCTCTGTGACCTTTGCCGGTTCTAAGACGTGAAGAAAATAAGTCAGCAAAGTTTCCAAAGACGCTCCAACCGTTAGAGCAGATGAAGAGCTCTTGTGACCAGGCTGCAACAAAGAGTCGGCGGAGTACATTTTTGAATTGACCTCTACATAACGACCTTCCAACAAGTTAACTTCTTCGGAACTAGGCATGGACAGAAGAGTCCATATGACACAGACACAACTTAGATCAACAGGTACTTCTGGTTTTCAAAGTCACAATTAAATGAATGGCAATGCTAGATGTGGTCTGGCGAACACCGATTGGGGGTTCAGGGAACAGCTTAGATGAGGAAGACTACTGACCTTTCACAGTCAGAATGGCAGAGCAGGTCTGGCTGCCCGCCTGATTCTGGGCACGACATGAGAATTTGCCGCCATGCTTGCTGTGAAGCTCGGTGATGCACAGTACGGCAGTCTGGTGCTTAAATGAAATCTGAACATTTTCGTCCTCTTTCAGCTCATAGTTGTCTTTGAGCCAGGTGATGGTTATGGGCGCAGAGCCCTTCAAGGTGCACTGCAAGGACACCTGGCTGCCTACCAAGCCACTGACATTCTCCAGTTTTTGCAAAAACAAAGGAGGTTCTACAAGAGAATTAATCATCATGGTTTGTGTTAGATCATTAAAAAAGTAAAACAACTAAAATGATCTTGGAATGTCAAAGCAGAAGAAGCAAAAATATTCAGAAGAGTGTCGGATAAGTAGCTGGCACAACAGGGGTGGTCTTGATCTTGGGTCACTTGAACATAGTCGACGTAAGACCATCTGAACTGACCTTTAAGAGTGACTTGACATTCACAAGTGGCCTTTCCCACTTGGTTCTCCACCGCACACTGGTACAAGCCCAAGTCTCCAACTTCTACAGCCAGCACCTGAAGGGCTACCAGGTCCTCCTCCACAGTGATCCTGTGTCTCTTGTCGTTCCTCACTAGCTTTGTGTTTTTGTAAAAGGACACAATGAATGGAGCCGAACCAGAGACTTGGGCTTCCAGCATCATTTCGGAGCCCTTCACCACATCCTTGGGCTCTAAGAAGCGAACGAACGCCGGGGGATCTAGAATGGAATACCATGGAGCAGCAAACATATTCAATCAAACGTCTCAAAACACTTCACCGGAAATGGTGTTGGCTGAGTTCTGCATTATCAGAGCACTTCAACATCAAACAAATATATACGGAACAACGGGTAAAGTGTAACCGCAAAGAGGACGAACCTTTAACTGTGACCGTGCTAGCGCAAGAGTCACTACCAGCCTCACTGCTAGCGATACACATGTATTCTCCGCTGTCCTCGGCAGTGCACTTGGCTATCTCCAGAGAAGCCACCAAATCCACTGAGGTAAGTGTGTATTTCGGGCCGTGGCTAATCTCCATGCCATCTTTCAGCCACCTGAAACCTATGACAGGACTCCCCGTCACTTTGCACTGCAACTTGACTGGGTTTCCACTAACCAGCAGCCTGGTGGCCTCGGGCTTCATCACAAAAGCAGGAGGTTCTTGAGGAACAAGTGAATGGGCATTAGGAGTCAGGTTAGCATGAAACAGGGATGTTCGCACGTACGACGACGGGCACCTTTGACAAAGAGGACCGCGGTGCAGTCCACCTTGCCAGCGTCATTTGACACCTGGCATGTGTATTTAGCAGAGTCGCCGGGCTTGATGGCGGAAAGCTCCAGAGTGCTCATGGAGACTTCTTTCTTGATGAAACAAGAGCCTCCACTGCTCATTTCCTGGTCATCTCTGAACCACTTCACAGACAAAGGAGGGGTTCCAGTGAAAGCAGTCTGAAAACAAACTGTGGTTCCAGGTACAACATCCTGGTCGCTGGGTGTCGCTGTGAACACTGGTGGCTCTGGAGGCCACAAGCGAGATAGAAACAGGTACTTTACATTTGCATCAGACCTACAAAAGGGCAAGACATAATCACACCTTTAACGTAAAGGATGCCGCTGGTTTCTTTCATGCCGGCCGAGTTGGTGGCTCTGCATCTATATATGCCAGAATCTGATTTCTCCAGCTGGCTGATGCTTAGTTTGGCAGAGTTGTCCTTGAAGTCTAGTCGGAATCTGGCACCGAACTCAATTTCCTGTTCATCTTTGAACCAAGCAACGGCGATGGGATGGGACCCTGACACCTTGCACTCGAGTGAGATGTTGCCGCCAATGTTACCGTCCATGCGTTTTAGGACTTTGGTGAAGGCTGGTGGCATTATGCGGTCTGCGTGCCGGGCAGAAGATATTGTGGATGTTAGTGGTCATAGAAAGAACCTAAAACTGACCACTCACTGTCAATCACACACATGGACACGGACACACGGACACACAAAAGAGGTTACGGCAAAGCAAACCTAGAACTGTCACAGAGCACGTGCACTGGTCTTTCCCGACTTTGTTGGCGAGCTCCATCTTGTACACGGATGTGTCCCCCTTTTCTGCTTTGAGAATCTTCAAGGAAACAATATCGCCCTTCTGGCTTATCTTATATTTACGCCCACTGATCATCTCCTTGCCATCTCGAAACCATTTGACTTTAAGGTCAGGGCTTCCGGAAACGGTGCACTCCAGCGTGGCTGAATCACCTGCTGTCACGCTGATGGACTCTGCCGGTTCTACAATTCTGGCGGGTTCTGAGATAAGATTAGCACACGAGGAGTGATGTTCAGCACTTGAAGTTGATTAGACAAAGAACAAAGAAGATTTCATCTGACCGTGAACTGTCAGAGCAGCTTCGCATTTCTGTTGCCCGGCTTGGTTCTCGGCATGGCACAGGTATTTGCCGGCATGGCTGCTGGACACGACTGCTATGGACAAGCTCGCGACATTGTTCTCAAACGACATGGTGATGTTTGGATCGTCATTTCTCAGTACTTCAGAGTCTTTCATCCATTTAACAGTCACGGGGGCCGACCCCTTGACAGTTCCCTGAAGCTTCAAAGGATTTCCCAACACCGCCGTCACACTTTCGACCCTCTTTGTGAAAGTCGGTGGTTCTACAGAAAGATCAATGCCGCTGAGATCTCAGGCAGAGGCCAGAGAGTGAAGGTCAACTGGCGATATCGTTTTACCAACCTTTAAGTTTCGCTAAGCCCTTGGTGGTGACTTTGCCCACAGCGTTGGAAACCACGCACTGATATTCTCCCATATCTGCACTTTCAAAGGACTGAATCTCCAGCCTCAACGAGGGCTCTTGGGAGATGACCTTGTATTTGTGGTCCCCACGTATGGTCCTCTTATTTTTGGACCATGTGATCTCAAAGGGAGCACTTCCTGCCACTTCACACTCAAGCTCAGCGCTGGTGCCCTTCACCGCCTCCACCATCTGGAGCTCCTTCTTAATGGATGGCGGCTCTGTTGTCAGAACAATTTAAGAGCATCAGTACAATATTCTCCGCTCGCATTCCAGGTCATCGTTCACCCCGCCGCTTTATCGTTGATCCCTTTTATTTGACTCATTTAATTTTGGAGCGCGTTTGTTTGTTTTGATCGACAGTGTTACGTGGCTTGCGTTTGTTTGTTTTGATCGACAGTGTTACGTGGCTTTGCTGCAGTACCACTTCACACCACAACATCCAAGTCAGCACCGAGCTCAACCGGAAGAGCTGCAAGAAGTCCCAACGCGATGACGGGCATTGCCGGTGCCAGATGACAGTAATAATACATGCCCCTGAATATTGCTTGGAGATTTCTTTGTATGTGTTGCTTTTTTTGTTAAGGTTACCGAGGTAACATTGCTGCTAATTTGTCATTTTAGTATGTCAGGGTCGCCAGCGCGAATTATTTTACAGTGATTCATTGGCTTACGAACTTAATTGGTTCCCAGAAAATGTAAGGCGAAAAGTGTCTATTCCAAACATTAATTTCCCATAGGAAAACATTAAAATGAGAATAATCCGTTCCCAGGGCCCATAAAACATAATTTTCAACAAAATAAGCCTCAAAAGTACACACAATATACCTTATTTTATGTATAATAAATGTATGATTGTATTGTAATTAAAAAAATAAACTGTACTTTATAATAAAGTCGTTTTATTTACCTTTGTGATGGTTGTTGATGGCTTGATGTAATGGATAGCTTTTTGCATAAAGTGTCTCAAGGAGCTCTGGGTTGTACATCTTAGAAGTTGTGATATTGCAACAGCAACAGATGCAGGGAGACACGAGAAACTTCGTTAATAGCTGGTTCCCTTGCTTGTATGTTCTCTTCAAATTGTATAGATGGCTTGTGCGGGTTATTTGTGGAGCCTGATTTATGGGATATTTTAACCTTGCAGTCCACACTCTGCCTTTAAACTATCAATAAAGTTGAAACAAGTCCAAATGTCACTGTTTTTTATCCATTTTCTCACCATTTCACCTTTGTTTTTTTGTCACATTTGTTTTTTTGTTTCAAGCTCTGTCGTCTCCCTTTCGTGTGTGTTTTCAGTTTCTGTAACCCCTCCCCCCGCTCACTGCTGCGTGTGTCCCCTCGGTTCTCTACCACGGATCTTGACCAATCATGTGCGGCTTTAACCGAAGACTGGGGGCGGGGAATAGAGGAAAAAAGAGCCGACTGCCATTTCAGGAGCTCCAAGAACCGGCTCATTCGCGAATGACACATCACTCATTGTGGCGCTCCGTGTGTTTCCCGAAAAATTTAGGTGTGCTTTGAAAATTTAGGTGTGCGAAATGTGCTCGGCTTCAGTCTGTTCTAGTGTTTGATGTGACAATGTTCTAGTCAAAGAAACAGTGAAAAAAAATAAGCAGCATTGATGGCCTCTAATGGTCACAGGTCTGAAACATCTCCACCATGACCAAGAAGAACAGGTCTACCCGGGGGCAACCTCAACAGAAGGTGATGTCTCAGACAAACCTTTGACGGCCACCGCTGCGCTGCAGCTCTCGCTGCCGGCATTGTTTGACACCTCACATGTGTAGCGGCCGCTATCGGTGACAAGAACATTCATGATCTCCAAAGTGGCGGTTCCATTTGTGAAAGACATTTTGTGTTTCTCTCCAGGGATCAGCTCTCGCTCATTGCAGAACCAGTGGATGTGGAGCTCTGGTGAACCTTTCATGGAACAATGCAATCGAGCGGCTATTCCTTGCTTCCATGTGACACTTGGATCCATTTTCTTGACAAAGCGAGGCGGCTCTGCAGAGATTGGTTGTTTTCAAAACATTTGCCGAGGGAGATGTTGTCGAACAAGCCAGTCAAGTCTTACCTTGAACTATCACAAGAGCCTCGCATGAGGAGCTCCCGGCCTCGTTGGAGGCAGTGCACACATACGAACCAGAGTCCTTCACTTTGGACTTGGCAATTTCGAGAACCGCCACCTTGTCATCAAATGACTGCTTACACTCCAGGCTCTGGTGGACCTTTTTGCCATCCCGGGTCCAGATGACCGTCACACCAGTGTCCTCATTCACCTGGCATTCCAGCCTCAACATCTCGTTAAAGGCAGCGGACACTGGCTCAAAGGTCTTCACGAATTTGGGCTTGTTAATGACTTGGAGTTCTGTGCTAAAAGTAGTAGCGCCGACGCTGTTGGACGCCTTGCAGAGGTACACTCCCTGGTGGCTTGGCTCCAGATTGGAGATTTGCAGGGTGTACTTGTTCTTGTCGTACCTCATAGCATAGTGGTCTGACTGTTTGATGACTATGTTGTCTTTGTGCCAGACCACCTCGATGGGTGCCGAGCCAGTGAGTGAGCACTGGAACACGGCCGTTTTTCCCACATAAGCTGTCAAGGGCTCTGGTTTTGATACAAAAAGCGGTGGGTATATTTCTATGGAAAGCAGGTAGAAGATATCTTAGAACCTGGAAGCAAGAAAACGATACCTGGCAGCTCACCACTGTGAGAGGCCGTTTCTGTCTTAACTGCATTTATAGGTCCAAGGTTGCCCGTAAACACGACACACAGTACAGTACTAGGAAGCTTTGAACTGGAAGACTTACCAGTAACTGTTAGGGAGGCGCTGCAACTGTCAGTGCCGTGCTGGTTGGTGGCCTTGCAGCTGAATTCTCCACTGTCAGCTTTGACAGGGTTTAAGACTTCCAGACAAGATCCATCGTCCCGGTTGATGATGTGGTACTTCTCGTCCTGCTGGATCTCAACACTGGACCTGTACCACTTAAAGGTCACACTTGGGGCCTCCTCGATCTCGCACTCAAATCTGGCATGGCTGCCGATGTTGATCTCCAGGGGGGTAATTCTCTGCCTAAAGACGGGTGGCACTAAGGCACACGGACAAAGAAGAAAATAAATGTGAGTGAAATCATGTCTGGATATATTTTATGGAGAACACAAATAGGCAACAGGGAGAAAGATGGTGGATGTTATTTCATTCTCTGAAGATGAATAGCAAGAACACATGCTCCAGAATTGTGAAACCGGATTTTAGGTGGCTTTCTTTGGTCTTGGGCTTGTGTTCAGGCTAGCAATGGGAAAAAAAGCAGGTGATGACTACATTGAAGTCTTGAAAGCATGCAGACACGTGGCCAATGGACCAAGCAGACCATGAAAGGGGCCTGGAAGCTAGCACCAGGCACCCAGTGGCTGATCTTCAGACAGTTAAGTGCCAAAATACGAAATGAGGTGAGTTAGAGTGAAATGAAACATTTGAAAGACAGAAGAAACAACACATTTGCGTGAACTATGAGGGACTCTCACAGAAGGAAAACACAAAGGAAATGGATGAAATGGAAAGAGGCCACATGGAGTTTTCTTGAAGTCAAACCTCTTGAGACTACTGTGAGTCTGGAAGATGACGTTGCTCGACCAGCTTCATTCTCAGCCTCACAAATATATTCTCCTTCGTGTTTCTCCTTGACAACTTTTCTGATAACCAGCGAGTGCGTGTCGAGTTCCGTGAAACACTTGAACTCATTGCCAGATTGCAGAAGTTGCCCATTGAGGAACCACTTGACCTGGGACACGTATTTTATGCTAGTTCTCAGCGTTACGGAACTGTTTTCCTCAACAGTTACATCTTCAAGGTTCACAACTATAAGGGGACGCTCTCTCGATACTGGGCGAGAGACTGAAATCTCCTCTTTGAAAACCTGCTCCATCCTGTCTTCCACGATGCTAACATCCTGCACCTCCCTATCCTCCACGATGCTAACATCCTGCACCTGTCGCTCCTCCACAATGCTAACATCCTGCACCTTTCTAACATCCACAATGCTAACATCCTGCACCTTTCTATCCTCCACGATGCTAACATCCTGGACCTTCCTATCTTCCACGACACGAACATCCTGCACCTCTTGGGAGGGGGCTGTGGTGGGAGGCAGAGTGGCGGTTAGCACAGCTGTCCCTTCGGCTTTGCGTAGGCTCTGCACTACGGACTTCACCTCCTGTTTGTACACCACCGCTGATTGCTCAAAAGCCACATGGGCCTCGGTAGAAATTTGGACCTGCGACGAAACGGACTGGGACGCCCTCGATTCCATGGATTCCTGCACTACAACCTGATGTTGAGCTGAGGCGCACTCCAGTGCAATTTTGGACTCGGTCCTGAGGTTCGCTGCTTGAGATTCAATGGCAGTAAAGTCCACAGAGGACTCTGCCACATTCACTGTCTGCACAATGGAGGAACTGACTTGCTTCGAGTGGGCCAAAGACACCTGCGCCCTCTGAGGCTTGTCTAGCTGCATGGTACCCGGCTGATCTAAAGTCAGGACATGAGCCTCCTGGTGTACCATGGAATGGAAAGCTGCCTGAAGCTCACTTCTGAGATCAGCTGTGCGAGGATATTCCCCCTGGAAAGCCAGAGTGATTTCCAAAGGTGTGTGTGTTGATGTGATCAGGTATGTAAACAGTGTGTGCCTGGGTTCTCTCTGAACTTTGACTTCCTGTACTTCGGCCACCTGTAGCCCTCCAATGACATCCGCCAGCAACACGGGTTGCTCACTGGCTACTGCAGACTGAAGAGCATTCCTGAGCTGACGACGTATGTTAACACTGGATGCTTTTGGCATCTCAAGCACAAACGTCATCTCTTTGGGAAGAGTTGTGCTGTCTTTGGACTCTGACACAAGCAGAGACAGTGGCGCCTGCTTCGCAGCTGTGACTCTAGCGGAATCAGGTTTGATAATCTCTTGAGAGAGATGCTCGCCCGTTAGGACTTGCTTCTCATCCATCGTTATCGATTGCCTGACCGACTGACCTTCCTGGATTTTGACTGCAAAGTCCTGCTCTGCCGCTTGGAGGATTTCAGTGCTCTCAGTGCACATCGCCTTCTCCTCAACCTGGACAGGCTCGGCAGGAACCTTTGGCTCAACAGCGGTCTTGCAGGTGACTTGGTCGACAGCCATCAGACTTTCCATATGCCCCGCCTCAATCGCCTGACTCTCAGCCACGCTGGTGAGGTGCATCACATTCCAGCGATCCTCCTTCTGCACCAGCGCTCTCTGCTGCTTAGTGTCAGAGGTGACTGGCATCTCCTTGGGCAGTTGAATGGGCTGAAAAGACAACTGGAGAATGTTCTGAGGTCTGGGCTCAGTTCGAAGTTGAGACTGAACTCCAGTCACAGACAAATTGAGCTCTGAGTGCTGATCCGCAGTCATTTGGAGTTTCTCCTCAGAGATAGCTGTGTGACGACGAACCTTTTCATCTTTCTGTGTAGCTGTCTGGTGTTCGGGCTTCTCAGTCACAAGAATATCTTCTTTGGGAAGGACACCAACAGACTGGCTTGACTGGAGATAAAGCAAGGAGGGGGATTCCTTACAGGGCTGAACAGCAACAGTACTCATCTTTGTCTCAAACTCAGATGTGCCCTCAGAAACCACCGTCCTCTGCTCATCCTGGCTCACCGAGTGCAACAAAGTAGGACTTTTTCTGGTATCAACCTGCTCTGCGTTAGGTTTCTGGCAAGTGAAACTGGTTTCAGAAGGGAGCAGGTTTTGATCAGTGATAACCTGCAAGTGTAACAGCTGATCTTCTTCTAACTGGGAATGAATGGATGTGGTGCTGTCCAGAGATGGCAATTGCTGCGAGGATTCGGCCCGCAGGGGGTACTTTTCCTCGGCAGAAAGGCTGACTTTCATCACGCTGTCCTTACAGAGGAGGGCTGTTTCGTCCGCTGGTGTCTGCAAGGAGAAGTCCCTCTCCTTGGCCAGAGTGTGTTTGGATTCACTTACTGAGGCCAGGACTAGGCGATGCTGCTCTTGCTTGACAGAAGTCTTCACGGCAGAGTCGGCTGTTGCGAGCTCGGCAGTGTGACCTTCTGGAAGGGCATATTTCTCTGCAGATTGAGCGGAGTACAAGATTTTAACCCCCTCTTTCACCTTGTAACCTTTCTCCTCCTGTGCCCCAGAAAGCTCTTGGGACTGTTCTTTCATAACCGCCATCTGTGATTCCACCTGATGCCCACTCACTAGATGCCTGGGCTCTGATCTCGGCTTTACTGATGCGGGCATTCTGTCAGCCAATAGCTTGGTGCCGGCGGTCGAAAGAGGGGTCAGCTCCTCGGCGACAGCCGACAAAACTTGCGACCTCCCCTCCCTACTTGCCTGGAGCTCAATCACCTCGGGGCTCTGAATGCGGTCACAGTGCTGCTCTATGAGGCCCTGACTCTCCTCAACAGATGATGTAAAAGCAGCCATGTGAAGCTGCTTTTGAGGAACAGCTGAAACTTGGGATGGGTGGCTGGACATCTCAGAAACTCTCTCCTCTACCTCGAGACACTGAAGCACTGCTGCCTGGTGGGTCAGCTTCTCATGATGAATGGTAGCGGCAGAGATATCCAGCTCCATGAGGGAGCTCACTTGCTCGCTGGGAATAACACGTCGATCTTCAGTCCCGATTGTATACACCATCTGATCGGAGCTGACCACATCCTGGCCTGGGAGGCTGACCTGGTAAAGGCGAGACTCCATAGCCTGTTCTGTCTTGGCAACTTCATAACCTTTTTTCTGGACCAAAACCTGCTGTTTGTGAGACACAGAACGAGATTCCCGGAGCACAACCAGTTCGGCTGCACTGGATGCCTCCCCAAACTGGTTCGAAGCTTTACACGTGTACATGCCACTGTCTTCCTGTGTGACACGCTTGACGGTAACAAAGCCAGACCCGTCCGGGTTAGCGGTAACGACACACTTTGGACTAGACTGGATATCAATCGTACCTTTGAACCACTGGATTTTGGGAACCGGATCCCCAACAACATGGTAATTAAAACGAACTTCCGCCCCTGCAGCGCAGCTCACAGGTTGGATCTGCGTTAAGAAGGTGGGAGGTTTGCCCGTGTACTGAAACATTTTCTCCACCCATTTCTCTGCCTGGCTAAGGTCTTCCTTTTTCACCTCCAGGTACGTGGAGCACGTGGTCTGGCCAAATCTATTGGAGGCGGTGCAGAAATACTCTCCTTCGTATTCTGATGTGACGCGATTGATAATTAAGGTAAACTCTTCTTTCTCCTCTACCAGCTTATACACGGAAGAACTCTTGATCACTTTCCCATCGTGTGACCACTGGACGGTGGGCTTAGGGGTGCCAGACACTTTAATGCTAAAGGTGGCGCTCTGTCCGGCGATCACCGCCAGTGAGGAGAGCTGGGTGAGAAACACCGGCTTTTCCTTTTTCTTCTCGATGGCAGAAGAATAATGTTTGGGCTCTGGCATGAGTTCAAGTGTTTTGGTTTTCTGAGGCAACTGGACGCCAGTGTAGTAGGTCTCCTCCTGCTCCTCCACTGTGGTGACGGTCGTGTGAGAACGTTCTGTCGGAAAACATTGAGCAAGGCTGATAAGAAAAAAGTCATTTCAGACCACGAGAGAAATATTGTCGCGCCGACAACTAGCGAGCACCTTTTACCATCACTGTTTATCTTTCTTCAGCAGTCTAAATTCTTTGTCAAAGTTGGCGTCACAGACGGTGTAAGTGATAAGGATGCCGGTGGTAGGAGGACTGGCTTCTTCGTCATTATTATTATTTTTATCATTAACATTTAGCATGTAGTAGACGTGCACATGACGTCCTTGATCCAGTGCTGAAAGAACTGCTTCATGTCACAAAGAGGGTACAGAAAGTGCTGAAGAATGAATGACTCTCTGTGTCTTTGTGTCGTCATATTATTTGTTATTTATTTTTTTATTTATTTTTTAACTTTGTTTCTTCCGGGTTGAGTGAACGCTGGCGCATGTGGTTGCCGCTGCTCACCCAAATATCCTGTGACTGTAAAGTGTTCTTGAGAGTTTTAAAATGTGCTTAGAAATGAAATTATTATTATTATTATTAGCGATGTCTTTCTATCCATTTGAGTTACTTTCGGGGTTGAGTGAACGCTGGCGCGTGTGGCTGCCGCTGCTCACCCACAGAAAAACTGATCCTGTGACTGTAAAGTGACCTTGAGTTTTGAAAGGGGCTTATACATGAAATGGATTATTATTATTATTATTATTATTATTTATTATTATTATTATTATTATTATTATTTATTTAGCTAGCTATTTCCTGTCTATTACCTATCTAACTAGCTGGCTATCTATCTAGCTATTTTCTGTCTATTAGCTATCTAACTAACTAGCTGTCTATCTAGCTAGCTATCTATTAGATATCTATTAGCTAGCTAGCTAGCTTTCCATCTATTTGAGTTACTTGCGGGTTGAGTGAACGCTGGGCCGTGTGACTGCCACTGCTCACCCACAGAAAAACACAGAGTTTTGGAAGGCGCTTATCAATGAAATGTATTATTATCAATAATAATAATAATAATAATAATAACTCCACACTGCAGTTATTAATGCAAGACATTCACGCATTTGACAAGTGACGTGTTTTGCTGTGAGAAGACCGAAAAAAAGGACAAAATACTCGGACACGGACTCTGGTTCAACTTTTATTGTACAAACTCCACGCCAACAATCTCCGTTGGGCTCACAAAACCAATCAATGCCCTCTCATCACATAAACAGACCTAATGACATACATGTACAAAACCTGGACAGGTTACAGATCCCCTAATAAGCAGCAGGAGTGGTTTTGACAAGGCTCGACGGGGAGAACAACCAGGGTAACTTCTGCCCATTCCAGAAAGGATTAGAGCAGGGGTGTCAAACTCTGGTCCTCGAAGGCTGCCGTCCTACAGTTTTTCTAAGTCTACCTATGGCAAAGCACCTGATTCAAGGGACCGACCGGGCTCATGTCAGACTTCCGCAGAGCTTGCTGATGATCTGATCCTTAGAATCATGTGTGTCCGTTGAACCTGTTCCCTTGAATCAGGTGCGTTGCAACAGGGAGACTTGGAAAACATGGAGGACTGCGGCCCTCGAGGACCGCAGTCCTACATGTTTTACAAGTATGGCAACGTACCAGATTCAAGGGACCAGGCTCATGTCAGACTTCCGCAGAGCTTGCTGATGATCTGATCCTCAGAATCAGGTGAGCCTATTCCCTTGAATCAGGTGTGTTGCAACAGGGAATCATGGAAAACATGTAGCACAGCGACCTTCAAGGGCCGGAGTTTCATACCCCTGGATTAGAGGCTTACCAGTTTAAAGGACAACCGACACCATTTTTTTTTTTCCTAACTGATATCAGAAAAACGTTTTATAGCATCTAAAATACCCAAAACACGCAGGCTGATATTTTTAGTCAAATGAAAAACACCAATAAAAATGACTTAAAGTGTCCCAAAACTGCCACAAAATGAGCTCGGATCTGGGCAGATCCAGAAAATCCTTCCCCTTTGTTCGTGATGTCACTATTGGTCACACACTGCCTTGCTCCAGAATCAAAACAATGGCTTCAGAGAGTTCAGATTCGGAGATGATGACCGCGGTTTTCCAAGAGAATATAAGAAGGAAGTCATCTATGTCAAACTGCAAAGAGCCTTACTAAACAGAAGAAGACCACTTTGGTCTTCAAGGTCAAATCTCTTCAACAACTAAGAGTGCAACTGTTACACTTCCACCTATCGGATCCAGACTCTGCACAAAACTAGTTCTCTAAAAGACCTTCAGCAGTGCTGAAGTTTCAATCCATCCGGAAGGATTCTGGATCAAGCATCGGTATTTGCCAGCGTCTCCCTGGTTGGCGTTGGTAATCAGAAGGTTAAAGTGTCCTGCAGTTTTTTCCTGAATGATGTGCCTTCTGTCGGATATGCGCTCCCCGTCTTTGTACCACTCGGCCGTGGGCTTTGGCTTACCGCTAACCAGACATTGCAGGATGACCGGCGCACCAACGGCGGCAGTCACATCAGTCAAGGGAATGACACACCTTGGGGCCATCTCGGTCACCTGGAATTCAAAGCTACACAAGTCGCTGGACATTGCCTTGAAATCCACCATGTCCTCTTTGGAGGACTCGGCAAACACGTCAAAGTTGATGCTCATGTAACGGTCTTCGCTCATCTCCCCCTCAGTATTGGCCACTAGCCGGACAGCACGCTGAGACTCATCAGCCTCCCGCTGAAACTCAAACTCAAGTTCAATCTCTGACATCTCCTCACCCGCCACCTCCGCTGAGTTTCCAACGAGCAAGTCAAACTTCTGTGGCTGGACTTTGGCACTGCCAAGAGACACGGCTGTCAGCTCCCTGCCTCTGGTCAGTCCAAACGATTCCTTGGTGTTGAGCAGCGCCAGAGAGGCTCTGCACAGTGTTTCGCCGACAACATTGACAGCGCTGCAGGTATACACGCCGCCATCTTGGGCAGCAACATCGCAGATCTTCAGGAAATGCTTGTCACCATCGGATGATTGCAGGTGCCGTTGGTCCTTGTGTGGAATTTTTTGGTCCCCTTTATACCAGGAGACGACGGGAGACGGAATTCCCGTCAGCGAACACTCAAACATGATAGTGGAACCCTGTGAGGTTTGCACGTCACAGATGGGATTGATAAACCGCGGCGGCATCTCGGTCACTTCAAAAGCTATTTTCAGATTGTGATGCTCGTGAGTTACAAAGTCTTCCTCGTAAATACTGGGAATGACATCCAGGGACACAAGCATGCTTTTGCTGTCAGCTGTGTACTCGGGAATGGTAATGATCTTCACCTGTTTCTCAAATTCCTTCACTTGACTTTCATCCAGTTCCACCTCCAACAAGATCTCCTGGGGAGAAGGTGAGCGAGAAGAGTCATCCTTCTCCACCTCAAACTTCATCACATGCTGATGGGTAACTGCGGGCGGGGCGCACATGAGACTCGATTCCTGGGACACCACAACCACCAAGGCAACGCTTCGGGCCTCGCCGACGTCATTGACTGCTAGGCAGACATATTCTCCCTGGTCAGCTTTAGTGACAGAGAGAATCGTGAGAGAGATGCTGTCTCCATCTCGCCCCATATGGATCCGCTCGTCGGTCAAGAGCCGGGTTTTGTTGCAGAACCATTTCACCTCAGGTGATGGGAGGCCCCTGACTACAGCCAGAAAGGACAGGGAGTCGTTTTCAAATAATCTTTTCTGTGTAAGAGGTTTAAGGAAGGCAGGTGGGATTCCATGCACCTTCCCCTGACGGGAGGCAGGACCAAAAGAGTCGCTTCCCCCGGAAAGCAACCATGGCTCATCTACATTTGCCTCAGCTGGTACGTTTGCCACCCCCTTATCCACAGGAGACACGAGGAACTGGACGGGTGAGAAAAAGCTGTCGCCAGAGTCTGGCGAGGGTGTCTTTTGTGTGGGGGAGCATGGAAACTCAGGAGGGGTATCAAAACACCCTGCTGGATCAGAACTAGGAGTATGGAAGGAATCAGGAGAACTGAAGATTTGGAAGGAACTCTGAGACTTGGGTGTATGGAAAGTCGGCTGGGAGAGCTCTGTGGATGGGTGCGGTGTATAGAAGCTCTCAGCAACTTCTACCTCCTCACTAAATGTGCTGCCGATTTCTATCGACATCTCAGACTCAGGGGAGAGTGGCCGTCTCCGGTCTGTCGGAGGGTTGTAATAGTCAAACACTGCACCAAAAGTCACCTCCTCTTCATACATGACGCCAAGTGCACCTCCGCCTTCTGGTCCACCCTTAGAGATTCTAGCGCAATGGCTCTTGGAAGTGATATGTTTGGGACCCTCAACGAGTGGTTCCAGATGTTCCACAACATCAAGTTCATCAGGACCTTTCTCGGTCTCGACTGCATTGTCAGCAGTTAATTGCATTGCAGACATCGGACTGATTTGGGAAGCCGACCCTTTGAAAAACACATCATTCTTTAATGATGGCTCAGGGAGAGAAATGCTCTCCACCTCCAACTGCCAGGTGCTACTTTTCTTCATCTCTTGCATTGGCTCTCTCACAACACCAATGGACTTCTCCTCAACAACATAACCCTGCACCTCTGGAACGCCTTCAGACCTCAAGCCTTCACTCGGTTTTCTAAGCAATCTCAGAGGGTTCTCTGCTTGGTCGGTTGGATCTATTGTCTTGAATGAATGGCTTACCACAGAAACATGATCAGACTGGTCTAAACTGAAGCCTCCAGTTTTGTCAAAAACCTGCACCTTTTTCTCCTCCACCAATCTTACTTGCCCTTCTGTCAGGGGTTGTGGAACACAAGCTAATTCTTGGGGTGTTGGCCGGTCATGCTCCAAAGGCTCGTGTAATCCCCCCACAAATTGTTTGACGGCTGCCTCCTCAAAGTTTGCGGCTGCCAGACTACTTTCAGAGACTTTCTTTATCGAGGTGGCTGAAAGAACAGTTGGGGATATGCATGCCAAGCGGGCTTCCAGCAAGGGATCAGTACGGACACTGGCATGGTCAGGTGTGGCTGGGCGCCTCTGTATTTTATCGTGATTACTGGACTCTGCCGGTATGAACTCCACAAGGGAAAGTACTTCCTCTCTTTGCTTCTGAAATGAATTAGGAGCTGAGTTTGACTCAAAGGCTTGTTTAATCTGACAGACTTTGATCATAGCAGCTGACTGTTGGAGCCCACATCCAGATAGTGGGGGCTCCTTCTGTCCATTCTGTGTGGATTTTGATGGCAACTGGGTCACAGGGTGTGTCTTTTTTGTCTCCATATCACCCCTGCCTGCGATGGAGTCAACAAGCTGTACATCCTGACCGAACACGTCGCAGGGACACATGAATGCTGACGAAGGATATGCCTCCTCGGTCAGCCTGTGTTCAGACTCACTTCTCGGAGGACAGTGTGATGGGGAAGGTCTGCCGACTATTGACCCTTCATGAGTCCCCAGCAATGGGGAGCTAAGTGGACAACTGACTGGAAAGATAACGGGAGGGTTTGAGGGTGAATATCTCATATCAGCATCTTTGTTCATCTGAGTCGTGGATTCCACACACTTTGGTACAAGAGGATGCTGAGGATGCGTTGGTGGATATGGCTTATCATCTACACTGTGAAGACTTGAAGGGGTCATGCTTGCTTCGGCTACATCCGCAGTCTCATTTTGTCCACAAATGGGTGAAGATCTCACATTATGTGGAAGAGAGGCGACATTGAGTAAGGATTTAGTCGGGAACCCAAAAGTCCAGTCAGACTCCAGGTCAGCTTCTGCCCCTGGTTTGACCATATCTGATGACCACGCTTCCTCGTTGACTAAGTAGTGATGGTCCGTCTGCAGTCTGACCTCACCGCCTTCTGTCGCCAACACACCAACAGGTGAAAACGGCCCACCCTCCCCCTCTGGATTGGGGACCGATTGACTCATGAAGAATTTCTCCTCGGACGTTCTTCCAAAGGAAGTTTTCTTTCCACGGGCAGGCTCGTGTGGCTGAAGAGGTTCTAGGGCAATCCTTTCATTCATTCCACTTTCCTCTTGAGTGCTTCTCTCTGGCTGAATAGAGGGGTGTGCATATGTCCGCTCAGAGTCCAGCTTACTGACCACTTTATATTCCATCAAAACATCTTGCTGCCACTTCAAGATGCGCTGAGCCAGGGCTTCCTCTTCACTTACAAGCTGCTCACACTTCTTCAGTTCAGAGATATTTTCCATTGACAGCAGAAGTTCTTGCTCCTTACTTGTTTTCTCAAACAAAAACTGTTCCTCTACTTCTTGGGCCTTGGACGACAATTTCATTTGCAATTTCATTTCCGGCATTTTCCATCTGCCTTCCAGTGCGGGAGGAGTTTTTTCTTCTCTGGACTTTTGTGTTAGCTTCACTGCAGGTTGATTTAGATTTGGTCCCCCCAATTCCGTGGAGAGTGTTTCCTCACATTTAGCAGATTGAGAGTGTTCCTCCTGTGTTATGCTTTGCTGCCACTTGCTGATTTGTGGAGTAAGTTTGGCTTTACACTCATTCTGTTCACCTTCCAGGTTTTCCTGATCCTGCAAGCATTCTGCAGACCATTTGCCTCCAGCTGGTTCAACTATTTTTTCAGCCTCGCCTCTGCCTTCAGTTTTACACGGTACCTCAGTTTGCACTTTGAACGGAGGTGACATTGGTGTCCAGGAAAACAGACCCTTGTCTTCTATTTGTTCCTCCGTGACCTCAGATACTTGACATCTTGAAACAATTTCTGGAGGTTGATCAAAACATTGGGAGATATCGTCACACTCTTCAGGGGTCACCTCGCTCCGATTCTGCTGGGTGCACATGTACTTTTCTGGTTCAATGTGCGGGGTTTGTTCTGGCATGAGCCGGCCAGTTTCAAGTGGAAAGGGTTCCTCCTGTGCTATTTGCAAATCTTGCTGCCTGTGACTGATCTCTAGTTTCACCCTGCACTCAATGCGCTCAGCTTTCAGACTTTTCTCATCCTGCTCCCTCATGCACTCTCCAGACCTTTTGTCCTCGACTGCCACTTCTCGACCTTTCGTTTTAAGCTGCATCTCTGTTCGCACTGTGACTCTGGGATATGCCTGTGGCTGCACGAGCAGATCCATGTCTTCCACTTCCTCTGTCCTGACTTCTACTTCAGGGGATTTATTGTTTGAAGGTGTGGCAGCTTCTGGGTCAGTTCCCTTTGGTGTCAATCTAGGATTTTGGTGGGAACATTGGGGGGTGGCTTTGGGGCCCTCACAAGTTGACTCTATCGCTTCCAGCTGGCTGAAAATATGCTTCTCTGGTTCCAAGAGCAGGCCAGTTTCAGGATGAAAAGTTTCCTCTAGTGTCGTCTGCATACTTTTTTCAAACTGCTCCTTCAAAGACTCTCCAGACCATGTGACCTCAGATGGCTCCATTCTCTTTTCTCTTTTTGCTCTTGCTTTAGTTTGTTGACATGCCTCTGGGTGTACAAAGACTGGAGGAGACATCTGTTGTCCCTCGTCTTTGGTTCCGTCCGCTATGACTTCAGGTGATTTATGTGTTGAAACAGATGGGGGTTCAGGAGTGGATTCCTCAACCTTAGCTCTGGAAGAGTTGTTGGGGCAGAACATGGCTTTGGTCCTATCAGGAATGACCTGTCTTACCTCCTCCAGGGTGCAAATGAGCTCTTCTGCCTCCATAGTGGGCGACTCGTTGCACTTTGGCACACCAGTTTCAGAATGAACTCTTGCATCTTCTGACTCCATATATGGTGTTGCTTTTGGCAATGGTAGGCCAGCTCCCAGTTGTGATGTTTCCTCCTCTGCCATACCTTGCTGCCACTTCATGATCCGCAGTGCTAGGAGTTTACCCTCACAATCCATGCGCTCAGCTTCAAGGCTACTCGCGTACTGTTCCCTCAAAGACTCTGCGCACTCCTTGTTCTCAGCTGGATCAATTCTTTTTAGCGCAATCCCCTGAGCTTTAGTTTTCAGGCATGGCTCTGTTTGTTGTTCGACTTGAGGCAACAAGAGTCTGTCGTCCTCTATTTTCTCTGGTCGAACGTTTATTTCCGATATGCTGTGAGTTGAAAGGACTGAATTGATTTGGGTTTCTTCAGGAGCTACCGCGCTTATATCTCCCTGGCTGAGGGCAAGCTCTTTTGGCATTGTATCCCATATTTCCTCAAGCTTCGGCCGGGCCGCCTCAGGTTGAGAAGCTTCCTTCTGTGTGATTTGCTTCCCATGCTGCTGCTTCCCAAATCCTCGGGCCAGGGCTTTCTCCTGACACTCGACGTGCTCCACTTTGAATCGGTTTTCATACTGTGACGCTCTAGCATGTTGGTCCTGGGACGGCACAACTGTTTTTGCTCCGTCCCAGCTCCCTTTAGTTTTAAGGTGTTGCTCGGATTGTACTTTGTCCTCGGGAGATGTCTGTGGCCCCGTGAACAATTCCTGATTTTCAATTCCAATTGCTGTGCCTTCCAATGTTGGTAAATTTTGCGTTAAAAGTGTTGCAACCTTGGAACGGACACACGTAGCGTTGGGTTGCCACAGAGTGATTTCTCTCGCTGCCTGCTGGATGTAAACATCCTTTTTGGGATCTGTGTATGGCGCCTCTCTGTATTCCGATTCAAGATCTTCGACATCTGACATCCAACTGCCCTTCCTTATCTGAAGGGTTGGAAGCTTTTCCTCATGCACCACTTGACCATCCAGATTCTGACATGAGACTCTTGGGGGCGGTTCATTATCTATTGTTGTTGCAACCTGTTCCGATTCTTCGGGAGAGGCGCGGTTCATAGCAGACTCGGCTAAATTGAGGGTTTGAGATTCTGGCAAATAAAAATCATCATCAGCTTGCTTAGTTACTGCCGATTCCACGATGGCAGTGATCGAACAAGGCTCCCCAGGGGCTACTGGTTTGGAGAATTGTGCGGTTTTAGATAGATATGATGGTTCATGGTGGTGTTGGTTTTCAAGGAGGTATGTCATCTCCGGGCATTCCTTGAGATATGAGGGTTGAGGGTGTTCTGGGGCCTCCAAGTGGCATGTGAATTTTGGATGTAATGGGATTTTAAGGCGGGACTGACATTCGGGGTGGCCTGGTATCTCCTTATAGTATCTGGAGTCAGAGTGGTGTGAGGGGTCCAAGTGGGATCTGGGCTCAGACTGGCATGGTAATTCCACGTGTATTGGGCTTTCAGGGAGGCATGCTTGTTCAGGGAGGTTTAGGTCTACCTCCTCTGTCTCACACTCCACTTGAATGTCACTGACCCTGATTTGAAGATCACCCATTTCTTCCTTAACCTGATCAAAATATCCAGCTTTTTGGGTGTTATCTTGATCAATATACTCCTCTGTTCGATTTGGACTTTGTGGCACCGCCATGTATTTACCTCTCATTATGCTCACGGCTCTGTTTCTAGACTGAGGCTCAAATGAATGTCTCACATGAGCCCTCGAGGTCTCCTGGCTCACCTCCGACCCTCGACAGTCACCCAGAACTTCGGCTGAGTCTAACGCCTTCTTAAAACGCTCAACGTTGACCCTGAATTGCTCCGCGTAATCTGGATAGCTCAAATCACTTGCTACCGACTCCCAGTCCATTTCGGAGGAGGACATGGTGGAGATGGAAAGCCTCTTCCTCTGACGGACAGCTTTCTGCAGCATGCCGAGTTTAGTTCTAACCTCATTGTGAAGACTCTCAGTGTCACTAAACCTTTCGCTGTAGCAGTCACTGCATCGCTCGCTAAACTTATCACTGAAGCGAGTTCCGGTGCGCCGGTCACAGTAGATGTCACTCATTCTGTCGTAAAGACCATCAGGCTGACTAAACATGGGCTGTGGGGACGGGGCGCGCTCTGAGGCCGTCTCCAAACCCCTGGACTCTTTGCCAGACTCTTTCTCGTGCAAATAAGAAGTCGAGTGAAAGAAAACAGTACGCACCAGACCACTTTTGGACCGAGTTCGCTGCTGGCGGACTTTGGCTATCTTGTCAAATGGAGATCCTACATACCTGAGGTCCACTCTAATCTTCCGGCCCTTCCTGTGATCAGCCATACTGGCTACACGCTTGCGGACAAAGCCTAGGCAGTTGGCCCACTGCTCTTCCCTCAGCGAGACCAGAAGAGAGGCCGCAGACTCAACAGAACCTTCCGAGTTTATTGCCATGACCTTGTAACTACCCGAATCCTTTTCCCCGGCACTATCGATGAGCAAGCTGCTTGTGTGTATGTCCATTGTGCTCTCAGTGCAGATCCTAGGCCTGCATGCTTTGGGTATAGACCGATTATTATGAAACCAGAGAATAGTTGGTGGGGGGCAAGCCAGAAGTTTACACTTGAATACAACCGGCTCCCCCTCCAGGACGGACCGGAACTTGATTTTCTTGGTGAAGGACGGCTTCGTGTTACTGGTCGGGGAGCTGATGGAAGAGATTCTACTGGGGCAGGGCTTAGCGGGGACCATGGCGTGATCCAGGAAGTCCTCGTTGCCGGAGAAGGTTCCTGCAGAGAGAATGCAAGGTCTAAAGCGCTGGCATAAAAACCTGCAGATATTATTGGAATGAATGATTTATTCATGGGTGAAAAATGTAATGCATGCAATCACACTGCCAGAAGAAATAATTGCACTCACCATATTGGTTCGAATAAACGCAACACTTGATTCTTTTTTTAGAAAGCTGCAGGACGATTTGATCCTTCTTCTGTGGAAATTTCTTGAAGACAAATTACTTATTGGGAGACTTTCAAAAAGTACAAATTCAGAGTGTGGCTGTTCAAAAAGAACAAAAAATGGATGCCTTCTTACCTGACTTGCAGACAGGAGAATAAACGCCCTTTCTAGTCCTTGACAGCCAAACCAATGAAACGCTCGCACCAAATGTCCCAAAGCAAAGCGTTAGCATAGCGACCAAAGTGCTAAATTTGGCGAGAAGGCGTTTATTCGAACTAATATAGTTTGACTGGAGTTATGATGACTGCAAACCATAGGAGTCACAATCTCGCTATCTGCAAGCCAGCATAAGAAATATGCATTTCGCTATAAATCAACCTTGATGGTGAACGTCAGATCTGATATCGACCCAAGAAAATAAAACTTAAAAAAAAAATCAATGAGAAGGTTTCTCCGGGGGTGGCCCGGTAGTCGAGTGGTTAGCACATCGGCTTCACAGTGCAGAGTTCGCCGGTTCGCGTCCCGGTCCGGCCTCCCTGTGTGTAGTTTGCATGTTCTCCCCGGGCCCGCGTGGGCTTTCTCCAGGTCCTCTGGTTTCCTCCCACACTCCAAAGACATGCATGGCAGGCAGATTGACCACTCCAAATTGTCCCTAGGTGTGAGTGTGACAGTGATTGTTGTACGTCTTTGTGTGGCCTGCGATTGGCTGGCCCCATTCACTGCTCTGAGGTTGGGGGGAGCAGAGGACTATTCCCTGAGGCTACACTGATTACTTCTATTGTCCTGACTGATTACTTCTATTGTCCTGCCTGATTATGGGGTGTACGACTGGCCCATGTGTGGTGTATGATTGCCTCATTTGGCCTGGTATCACCTAATCAGCACAACTAAGCCTATGTGGTCTAAGAAGTCTGTTGTAAGAACGATCGAAATTACACCTCACCCCACCATGGCGATTTAGTGAAGGGTTTTGCTGTTTTATAAAAATAGCTTCTATGACTGCCCTTTCAAAGCATCTACTTTCTTTCGCTAAGATTTTAACCTCATTGTGAGTGGTTGTTAGCTTTTAGGTGCTTATGTACTGCATATTGAGGCACACTAGTATTATCCCTGCAATGTTGATAGTCTTTTTTTGAGAATTTGTTTAGTCTCCCCAATCTATTGCTCTTTACAATTTTCATTTTTACAATGTATTGAATAAACTACGTACATGACTTTGTTTTTCAGTTGGCAGCCTGTCTTTTGGATGCACTCATTCTTGCCTGAAAGTGTTTATCGGTTTGAAATAAGGAGGAAAACTTAAAAAAAAAAAACGTTTCTCGCAAGAAACTTCATGCTGCGAAAAGAACCGCTATATGAGAATAGAAAAGATAAAACCAACAACGCTTGTTGGCAGCACAATAACATGCAAAATCCAACAGGAACATTTGGAACAGTTCCTTCTCTGGCCGCGTTCTGCAGAGGTGCCCGCAAAGCCGCGTCACCGCCTGCAGAGTCCCTCCAGAGTAAAGGAGCCATTTAGCCATCTAGCTATCATTGAGCCGGGAACAGATGACGAGTACCACCTTACCTTTCACCTCCTGCTTGATGGTGGTCTCCATCTCTTCTCGCTCTTGAGTCACTGTGGACCAAAGAGAGTCAAGTTAGATCCGACCCCAGAACCAGATTCTCAAAGAGAGGAAAATATAGTAATAATAATACATTTTATTTCAAAGCGCCTTTCAACACTCTCAAGGTCACTTTACGGGATTAAGTTTTTCTGTGGGTGAGCAGCGGCAGCCACACACGCCAGCGTTCACTCAACCCGGAATAACTCAAATCGTTAGATAGCTAGCTACCTAGCATCTAGCCTGCCAGATAGTCAGCCAGATAGCTAATAGACAGCAAATAGATAGCCAGCTAGGTAGCCATCCAGATAGCTAATAGACAGCAAATAAATAGCGAGCTAGGTAGCCAGCTAGATAGCCAGCCAGATAGCTAATAGACAGTAAATAGATAGCCAGCTAGGTAGCCATCCAGATAGCTAATAGACAGCAAATAGATAGCCAGCTAGGTAGCCAGCTACATAGCCAGCTAGATAGCCAGTCAGCTAACTAATAGACAGTACATAGATAGATAGCTAGGTAGCCAGCTGGATACCCATCTACCTAGCCAGCCAGATAGCTGATAGACAACAAATAGATAGCCAGCTAGGAAGCCAGCTAGGTAGCCAGCTAGGTGGCCGGCTAGGTAGCCAGCCAGATAGATAGATAACCAGCTAGCCAGCCAGATAGCTAATAGACAGCAAATAGATAGCCAGCTGGATAGTCAGCTAGTTAGCCCGCTAGATAGCCAACTAGATAGCCAACTAGATAGCCAGATATTAGTGAGGTGCATGCAAACAGATTTGGGTGGAGGTCAAGAGGTGAGTTTTATTTTGAGTTTGAGCTTTTTTGTGGGTTATTAAGAAGAAAATAAGAGCAGGTGACTTTGGCTCAGGTAGCTCAAAGATGGCGGTCGGTGAAGAAAGAGCTTGTCAACAGAGCCGCCAACGTGAGGACTTGGTGCGGTTTCTTTAGCGACTCTGTCGATGCAAGACTGCGCCGAGGAAGGTGACGAAAAAAATTGCCAAAACGCCATTAAGATGAAATACCGAAGCAAGCATCTCAAGTCCAAAAATCACGGGTGGGCAGTCGCTTAGTTTGTGACTTGGGTCGGGGAATCTCGACGTACAAGTTTTACCTTCTTCTTCCCGGCACACTTGGGTGATGTCGAGCGTGGCCGAGCATGCGGCCTCTCCTGCGAGATTGGTCGCCCTGCAGGTGTACTGGCCGGCGTGCTCCATGAAAGCGTCCACCACAATGAGGGTGGCGGTGCTGGTCAACTCGTCGTAATGGAACACCACGTTCTTGCTGGGCAGCACCGGCTGCCGGTTGAGGAACCAGCTGATCTCCGGCGTGGGGTTGCCGGACACGTGCGCGTGAAAGCGGGCCACCTCGCCATGCGGCACCGTGCAGCTTGTGATTGGTCGCAAGAAAACCGGTTTCTGGCGGGGGGTGCGTTTCTTTTCGCTGCCCGGTGTGGCGGGGATGGAGCGCTCGGAAGGAGGTTCCGCAGATTGTTTTGGCTCTGAAAAGAAGCACGTTGGGCCATTTTAAGGCAGATTGGATTGACTTTGGTGTACTTTGCCAGCTATATAGCTAGCTAGACAGCCAGCTAGTTGGTTAGATAGCTAAAGTTATCACCGCCGGATGCCGTTATTATGATGATTATTATTATTATGGTTATTATGATTATTATGATTACTACCCGGCTGGCTATCTAGCTAGCTACCAACCTGGCCATCTATTTGCTATATGGCTGGCTCGCTAGCTATCTAGGTGGCTATCTATTAGTTATACGGCTACCTAGCTAGCTGTCTATCTATTAGCTATATATTGGCTAGCTATTAGCTAGCTAGCTTTCTATCAATTTGAGATACTTTGATGCTTCTCCGGAAGGGGCGGTAGAGAACGCAACTTTTGGACCAAGTTTGCTTGTTCCCACAATAGTTTGTAAGAGCCGAGACAATGTCTCAAGTGCGATTTAAAAAATGTTTTTTTTTTTTTTTTAACAAAGTGTCCAATAATTTCAGCTTTTACCATCCAGTGTGAGGGTGGCCGAGCAGGAAGCAGTCCCGCCGCTGTTGGTGGCCACGCAGGTGTACTCGCCCTCGTCCGCCGGGTAAACTTTGGAGATCTCCAGCTGACAACTGTCGTCAAACTGAAAGATCCTGAAGAATTCCGACTGCTGGATCTCCTTGTCCTTTCGGAACCAGCTGACTTTCATATCTGAACAAGGAACGACAGGAATGAAGTTCAATCTAGCGCTCGTTGCGGTTTCACACTTAGCCTTGAAGAACTTGGTACCATCGCCACGAATTGTGCACTGGAGGCGAGCCGGTTGTCCTTCCAAGGTGGACGTGCTGGCCATTGGTGAGACCACAATGGGTGCGACCAAGTCCGGGATCGCCACCTCGGGCACTGTCACACAAACAAACACAAGCTGAAAACCACTTGAAAACCACACCTCATGAGCATGACTGAGCCTATGTGGTAACGATCTAAGAAGTCAGTTGTAAGCACGATCCAAATTAAACCTCACACCACCATGGCGATTTAGTAGAGGGTTTGACTGTTTTAATAAAAATAGCTTCTTTTACCTTTTAAACCATCTACAGGTAACATCAGACTTACGACCTGCGCAACTTACGACCACCCGTACTTACGACCACGACCGCCAGACCCTTTTTTTTATTTTTAAATTCGACGCAGCCCAGCAACACGTACGACAATTTTGGCCAGCCCGGATGTCACACACTCGCACAGCAATCTACTGCGTGATGGCACCGGAGGGGGTAGTGTCGGTGCTCAAGCGCGGCCTGGCCAGGACATTTAGCACCGAGTCTCTATTCAACATTTTGAATGAATTTCGACTTACGACCGTTTGGTCAGAACGGAACCCGGTTGTAAGTCGGATGTTACCTGTACTTTGTTGTGTAAGATGGGTGTTGAAGTGTCACACGCTAACCTTCCACAATGAGCGTGGCGGTGCTGGTGGCCACGCCGTAGTCGCTTTTGACCTCGCAGTTGTAGATGGCAGCGTCCTCGGGAAAAGCCTCAATGAGCAGCAGGGTGTGCTCTTGGGCATCACGCAAGAACTTGCACTTGAAGCTGGTTGACAGCGCCTGGGTGTCCTTGTACCAGAAGACCTGAGGCTCAGGGACGCCACTCACGGCCACCGAGAAGCGAGCCGGCTTGCCCGCCTCCACTGACTGGTCCTCCATGTGGCGAAGGATTTGAGGCGCTTCCGGGACTGCACGAGACAAAAAACAGCTCAACAACAACCACACTCGCCGGTCTCATCCGACATTCATCACAGGGTCCAGAAACGGAGTCATGTCGTGACGTTTTGGCCAGGCAGAGTCTTTTAACTAAAGAAATGAGACACGGCCGACTTTTGTGGTCTAGCGCGCGATAGGCGGACTTACTGTTGACTCTCAATGTGACGACGCTGGTGTTCTTCCCGGCGACAAAGGTGTATTCGCCGGCATCGCTCCGAAAGGTTTCCGAGATGGTGAGGCGGTGGAGCCTCCTGATGACGACGTAGCTGAAGCGCTCCTCCGCCGGCAACTGGATCTCCACGCCGTTCCGCAGCCAGCGCCCTTCCACCTCGTCCTCGTTCACCTCAAACTCCAAAGTGGCACGGTGTTTCTCCAGAACCTAACGGCACACACAGTTTAGTTTACCGGCCTTCAAAAGGGCAGCAATCGAAATGGTGACGTGAGAAAGGTCAGTCACCGTGACGAGCCGCTGGGGGGGCTCCGAGATGCGAACGTCGCGGCCTTCCACCGTGAGTCGGGCCTTAGACACGCTGGAGCCGGCCACCACAGAAAACTCGCCGGCGTCCGACATGCGCACCGTCTGGATCATGAGGCGGTGGACGTACTTCTCGGTCGTCACAATGAACCTGCGACGGCACGGCGGCAACTTGAGTTAAGCCCTTGTGCAAATTAATTGCACCATCCTGTGATCTTGACTGTTCGCTGGTTTTAATCATTCTAAAGCTTGTGAAAAGTTCAGAACAATGTTTACCACAATAGGGGTGGAGTCTGTCTCATATACTTTTTCATATACATAATATACAATCTCTTAGTGTCCAATCGGCCTCTTTGGAATGTGGGAGGAAACCGGAGCCGGGTCGGGTCTTGAACTCACAACCTCTGCACTGTGAAGTCGGTGCGCTAATCACTCGACTACCGGGCTGCCCTGATGAGGTGATACCAGAGGAAATGGGGCAATCAGGCCAGTCATATACCCCATAATCAGGTTGGACAATACAAGTAATCAGTCAGGATGATAGAAGTAATCAGTGTAGCCTCAGGGAATAGTCCTCTGCTACCCCCAACCTTAGTACAGGGACCTATCCTAGCAGAGTCTGGCACCGCCACGTCTGGACAGTAGGGATATATACATATATAGTGCCAAAACTACCAGCAAATTTTTGTTTGCTGACGAAGCCTCTTGGATAAGAAGCAAAACGTCCGACACATTCAAACATTCAAAGAAGTACAGATGACGGCTGAAGAAACATTCTCATCTACTCGGCCTTCCACGCCGGCCAGCTCACCTCTCCTCGGAGGTGTCGAGCTCCATGCCGTCCTTCATCCACACCACCTGGACGTTGGGCTCCGACAGCTGGCATTCAAAGACGGCCTTCTTCTTCTCCGTGATCTTAATGTCTTTGATTTTCTTGGTGAACTCGATGACGCGAGCTGTGGTCACATGAAGAGCGATCAGCGAGGAACCGGAAAGGTCGGAACACGGGGGCCGGCTGCGTACCTTCAACGAAAAGGTTGGCAGCGCTGGCAGCGGAGCCGGCCACAAACTGGTACTCTCCGCCGTCTCCAAAGTGAACGTTGCGAACGGTCAGCGAGTGGGTGAGCTGCCGGCTTCGGACCTGGCACCTGTCGGACGACTTGATCTCCACGCCGTTCTTCAACCATTTGTAGGTGATGCCCTCGTAGTTGACGGTGACCTCGAAGGTGATGGTGTCCCGCTCCTGAGCGTTCAGGTCTTTCAGCATAGAGGTGACCAGGATGGCTAGAAGCAGACGGCGATTGTTCTGTGAGTCTGCGCTTGAACAAGAACCGTCAAACTGCCGAGCGAAGCCGCAGAGATGGCACCGTACGACTGTCCAAAACAACCGTGGCGACCATTCAATTTAGGCTTTTGGGTTTTGACGAACTACCAATGGCTTTGTGGGTTAAGCAGTATCTGAAATAACGTCTGCCCGGACGCCTGTGGCATGCAACTTTTACATCGGGCGTCCAACTTACAAAACGTCTACGCCCGGGTGGCCGACAACTTTTTCAAGAAAAAAAAATGCTAGCTATCTATTAGCTATCTAGCTAGCAAGCTATCAATTAGTTATCTATTAGCTAGCTAGCTAACTTTCTATCTATTTGAATTACTTTGGGGTTGAGTGAACGCTGGCACATATGGCTGCCGCTGCTCACCCACAGAAAAAAACGTTCCCATTACTGTAAAGTGACCTTGAGAGTTTTGAAAGACGCTTAGAAATGAACTATTATTATTATTATTATTATTATTAGCTGTCTATTAGCTAACTAACTAACTCACTGGTTATCTACCAGGCTAGCTATCTAGAGAGATAACTAGCTATCGATTAGCTATGCAGCTATCTAGCTAGCTACGTCTTAGCTATATAGCTATCTAGCTGGCTATATAACTATCTGTTGGCTATTTATTTGCTATCTATTGGCTAGCAAGCTTTCTATCTATTTGAGTTACTTCCAGGTTGAGTGAACGAACGCTGGCGCCACTGCTCACCCACAGAAAAACTGATCCTGTGATTGTAAAGTGACCTTGAGAGTTTTGAAAGGCGCTTAGAAATGAAATTGATTATTATTATTATTATTGTGTTTGAAGTTGTGAAAAATGGGGCAGACAACTTTATGGCCGGGCAGGCAACTTGTCAGAGTTGTCTGCCCTGGTGTCCGCTAACTTTTTGTCAGGAGTTTCAGACACTAAGTTGAGGTTTGAAAATGATAAACAAGACACGCTGCCACCGTGCGAGACTGGCTCGGAGCAACGCGGAAGCATGACTCTTACGGCTGACGGTGAGCGTGGCGGACACGCGATCGTTGCCGCACACAAAAGTGTATTCCGCCGCGTCGGCCCGGCTGGTGTTGGTGATCTTTAGCTGGTGCAGCTTGCCCTGCACCACCACGCGGAACTTGTCGCTCATCTGGATCTCCACGCCGTTCTTCAGCCAGGTGGACGGCACGTTGAAGTGGGACACTTCGCACTCCAAGGTGGCTGATTGTGTCTCGGCCACCGTCACGCTCTTCAGGGGTTTGGTCACACGAAGAGCTGGAGAGAGAAATTGAAAAAGGAAGCTGATAGGACTATTTTATACAGTGATACTTTGGCGTACGAACTTAATTGGTTCCCAGATAGAGTGTGCAAGGCGAAAGGTGTGCATCCCAAAAATTAATTTCCAATAGGAAACCATTAAATGAGAATAATCCGTTCCCAGGTCCCCATAAAACATAATTTTCTACTTTCTTATTTTCTAAACCTTAAAACTACACAAAATATACCTTATTTTATGTATAATAAATGTGCTATGGTATTATAATGAAGGAAATAAACTAAATAAAGTCATTTTATTTACCTTCGTGATGGTCTTTGGTGGCTTGATGGAATGGAGTGGCCGGTTTCCTCAGCATTAAACACTTGACGAACGTAACCTTCTTCTTTTACCATCTTGAGTAATGTTGTTGGTGCTTTCTCTGTGATAATTTTATCTAGTTCCTCATCAATTGTGTTCTGTTTAGCTGGGTTGATAGCTTTTTGCATCAAGTGTACATATGGCTTGAGCGGGTTGTTTGTGGAGCCTGATTGATGGGATATTTTAACCTTGCAGTCTACTCTCTGCCTTTGAACTATCAAAGTTAAAACTCTCCCACTGTCGTCTGCCTGTCTCTTTAATGTTTAAACCACCTCCCCTCACTTCTGCGTTCTTGACCAATCACGTGGCTTTAACCGAAAACTGGGGGCGGGGATAAGAGGACAAAAAAAATTGGCGGCAGCCGTTTTCTTTTTTGGAGAATGGCTTCACTCTCTCTCTGTCTGTAACCCCCCGCCCTCACTGCTGCGTTCTTAACCAATCACGTGGCTTTAACCGACGACTGGGGACGGGGAATAGAGGCCCAAAACAAGCCGGCTGCCATTTTCTTTTAGGAGAACGGGCTTGTCTGCAAACGACACATCACTCATTGTGGCAGCTCCGTGTGTATCCTGAAAAATAGTTTGTATGCCAAGGTAAAATTTTCATCAATTTAACGTTCATAAACCAGAACGTTCGTAATCCAAGAGGTTCGTAAACCGAGGTATCACTGTATGCAGATTCTTAAACATCCAATGTTTCTGATTCTCTACTCATTTGTATTTGTCTAAGTTTAGTATGTGTTGTTACGCTATATACATATAGTGTCGTTTACCTTCTAACTTTACGTATTTGTAGTGTGTACTGTTACTCAACCATTCTTATTCCAGCCTAATATCATGTTCCACGCTTTAACTCGCAGCTGATAGGCTCCTTTTGAAATGATGTCGTTCCCGCCCTCTGTATAAAAAACATCTGTGGGGGCGAGCAGGCGCGCTTAAAGAATTTACTACCGTCTTCTAACACCGCGAAGATTCATGAACCAGAGAACACGACCCAACAGGAGCCTTCTCGCCAAAACCGGATTGGGTTTTCATCCCGCAAAGAGTACCTTGCACGGTGAGGTTAGCGCAGCACTGAAGGTGTCCCGCCACGGCCGTGTATTCCCCTTGGCTGGCGCCATCCACGTTCTGCAGAACCAGCTTGTGGGCTTTGCGCTCCACCAGAATCTT
The DNA here is from genome assembly GCF_051943395.1 of Hippocampus bargibanti. Classification (NCBI taxonomy): domain Eukaryota; kingdom Metazoa; phylum Chordata; class Actinopteri; order Syngnathiformes; family Syngnathidae; genus Hippocampus; species Hippocampus bargibanti. The sequence continues at coordinate 4,316,462 of NC_142741.1, read as the reverse complement.
GCAGGAGTCGCCGGGCGTCAGCTCGGCGCCGTTGAACATCCAGCGGACCGGAACGTTGTCGTGAGACAGGCTCATTTCGAAGGACGCCGTGGCGCCTTCCAGCGCCGTCACGTCCTTCATCTTCTTTACCATCTTGATGGCTGCACACAAATAGCGCACCATGGAGGCCATGTCAGATCAATACCCGAAAACGGCTGGGAAAGGCTCCAGTGCCCCCCCGGCAACCCTCGTAAGGATCAAATGGTCCGGAAGATAGATAGCAAATAAAGTGCTAGCTACGTAGCCAATAGAAATGCCACAATCGCTAAAAATGAGCACAGAGCAATAGCTGCTAACAAGCTAGCGACACACTGCATAATGGTAGCTTCAGTGAGGCTTTAGTGACCCCGCAGCATACCAAAATTTGAAATAGGTGGCTTTTGACGGTCCGGAAGATGCATAAAAGTTTTCTGGAGGGCCGCCCATTATGGGCGGAGGCTACTTACTCTCCACATTGAGGCGGGCGCTGGCCGTCAGCTTGCCCAGTTTGAAGGAGTAGACGTCCTGGTCTTGCGAGCGACAGGCTCGGACGCGCAGCATGTGGACGCCGCCTTGGACGCTGACGCCGTACTTGTCACCGTCGTCGATTTCCACGCCGTTGCGGAACCAGCGAGCACCTTTGACGTCGCTGTGCGTCAACTCCAGCGTAAAGAGCGCCTCCTGCATCTCAGTCACCGTCTGATTGCGCAGAGTCTTCTTGATCTTCACCGCTGCATGCCACACAGACCAGTTACACTGGGATTTCTGTCTTAGACTAGTATTTTTCAGGAGTCAGTCCTTTTTTTTGATTCATTATTATTATTACAGGTAACATCCAACTTACGACCAACTCGACATGCGACCACCCATACTTACGACCATGACCTTCAGACGCTATTTTTTAAAACTTTAATTCTACGCCTGGCACCACAACGCGCTAGCAGGCCAGCAACGTGCATGACAATTTTTACCAGCCAGCCAGCATCTCACACTCGCACAGCAATCGACTGTGTGATGGCACCAGAGGGGGGAGTTTGCGAGTCATTTAGCCTCTGAGTTTCTATTCAACATTTTGAATGGGTTTTGACTTACGACCATTTTGACTGACAAACGTTTGGTCGGAACAGAACTCGGTCGTAAGTCAGATGTTACCTGTATAAGGTTTCTTACGCTGCATTGAATGTTTATGTAGTCCTAAAACTCAATACAGGTAACATCCGACTTACGGACAGCACGACTTACGACCACCCGTACTTTAATTGTACGCCTGGCACTGCAACGCGCTATCAGGCCGGCAACGTGTATGACAATATTGGCCAGCCAGCCAGCACCTCACTCTCCAAGAACCGGCTCGTTCGCGAACGACACATCTCTCATTGTGGCGCTCTGTGTGTTTCCCGAAAAAGATCATATTCTTGCGAATTTAACGTTCGCTGTATCACTGTACTTCTCACACGAATAGCGGTGCAGGCATTCTGTACCTGTCTGCTGCCGAAACGTACCTTCTACCCGTAGGTGTGCTGAGGTCTTGGAATTGGCCACTTGGTAGGTGTACTCGCCGGCATCCTGCGGTCGGGTGACCACCACGACCAGGCGGCGGACAGCTCCCTTGGCCATGCTTTTGACGTTCTTGTCCAAGTCCAACGGCTCGCCGTCTTTCAGCCACTTGCCCTCGGCGTCGGCGTTGGCCACCTGGCACTCCAGTTCTGCCGTCTGCGACTCAGCCACCGTCACGTCTTTCAGAGGTCGGGTGATGGCGCCACCTGTTGTGAGCACAACGGCGTGCGAGCACTGATCAGGCAACCGTGCGACCGACTCACAAACGCAATTGGGATCGGAATGGTGAATGGATGCCAAGATGAATCCACTGGGGGGAAAAAAATGTACCGGACACGGTGAGGGTGGCGCTAGAGGTCTTCTGTCCGGCGTGAAAGCCGTAATCTCCCTCCTCGTCCTTCATGGTGTCGATGACAGTCAGTGAGTGAGTCTTGTCCTTGGACTCTATCTTGTACTTGGGACCGGGCTTGAGAAGTTGGCTTCTGAAGATCCAGACCGGGTCGATTCCGGCGTGGGACACTTGAACTTGGAAGGTGACATTTTGGGACTCGGAGCACTCTTTGTCCTCCATGTGTTTGACAATTTCAACCGCTGCAAATGAAACCATCAGAGACAAAAAGGTGAGGGCAAATTCATCCACCACCACCACAAGTAGGAGCGTCGTTACGGCCCCGGCACTCAATGGAAAAACGGGCTACAGGCAAAATGTTGGCATGCCTGCGTCTGGCGCCCTTTCAAGAAGATGAAAAGAACTTACGTTCCACAGTGAGATTGCAGCTGGTGGAGACCTTCCCCACCAGCAGTTTGTAGCGTCCCTCATCCGAAGCAAAAGTTCTGCTGAAGACGAGACGCTGCTTGGAGCCTTTGGCCACGATCTGCACGCGCTCGCTGGCCATTAGTGGCTTGTCGTCGTGGTACCACTTGACCGAGGCCACGTCCTGAGCTGAGATTTTGGCTTCGAGAACCGCCTTGGTTCCTTCCACCGAAGCCACATCTTTCAGGGGTGCCAGAACTTCAATGGCTGCAAAGATACAAGTGGTCATCAACCGCAACCAAAAGCCAATGGGGGAACGGTTGAGCCGCGACATGGCTCCGACTCTTTTGGGAAAAGAACCTTCATCCATCCACTCTCCCTCCCCACCGAACTGACGAAGCTGCAATCTACCAACGGCATTTATTTAATGTGGCTTCCAATGACGACTTCTGACCAAAGTTGAAGACACGTAAGCCTTCGCATCCCTTTACTTTCTCTACTCAACCACTTAAAGTACAGTGATACCTTGGCTTATGAACTTAATTGGTTTCCAGACAGTGTGTAAGGCGAAAAGTGTGAATCCCAAACATTAATTTCCCATAGAAAACCATTAAAATGAGAATAATCCGTTCCCAGGTCCCCATAAAACATAATTTCCTACTTTCTAATTTACTAAGCCTTAAAATTACACAAAATATACCTTATTTTATGTATAATAAATGTGCTATGGAATTGTAATTAAAGAAATAAACTGTACTTTATAATAAAGTCATTTTATTGACCTTTGTGATGGTCGTTGATGGCTTGATGGAATGGAGTGGCCGGTTTCATCAACATTAAACACTTGATGAGGAACGTAGCCTTCTTCTTGAGGAATGATTTCTTGTAAGCTTTGGCAGCTTTATAGTCAGAACTGGCTGCCTTGAAATCATCAATGGGTGACGAATTTCCAGGTTGCTCTTGACGATATCTGAGTGAAGTTGCCGTGCCTTGTCTGCGATAATTTTACCTAGTTCCTCATCAATTGTGTTCTGTTTAGCTGAGTTGATAGCTTTTTGCATCAAGTGTACAGATGGCGTGTGCGGGCTATTTGTGGAGCCTGATTAATGAGGTATTTTAACCCTGCAGTCTACACTCTGCTTTTGAACTATCAATAAAGTTGAAACGAGTCCAAATTTCACTGTGTTATCTATCCATTTCTCTCTCTCTCTGTCGTCTGCCTATCTATTTAATTTGCAGCTCTGTGTTTCTGTGACCCCCCCCCCCCCCCCCCTGCTGCGTTCTTGCTATTTCCTTGTTTGGAAAATGGGCTCATTCACGAACGACACATCACTCATTGTTGCGCTCCGTGTGTACCCTGAAAAATAGTTTGTATGCCAAGATGAAATTCACGTGAATTTAGCGTTCGTAAGCCGAAAGGTTTGTTAGCTAAGGTGTTCGTAAGCCGAGGTATCATTGTACTACATCAAGTCGGTGGAGCGGCGGATAGGCAACGATTGAGAACAGGACTGGCCTTACTCTGAACGTTGAGTTTGCAGGAGGTGCTGATGAAGTGGCTAGGAACCTCAAAGGAATAAGAGGAGGCGTCTTCCGGCCCGACATTCTCCAGGAGAAGCTTGTGGACAGCTTTGTCCACGACGAGGTGGATGCGATCCGTGGCAGAGACGGCCTGGCCGCTCTTCATCCAGGTTCCCTCCACGTTTTCCTGTGAGAACCTGACCTCCAACTGAGCGATGTCGCCCTCGCAGACGGTCAGATCAGACAGAGGTTGCAAAAGGGTCACCGGACGCACTGTGGATGCACAAGCTATCGGTTACCGCAATGCTAACGGCCCCCAAGCGCCGGAATGTCATCTGAGCATTCTGTTCCCGTCCTGAAGGCCTGACCAGTTCATGGGCAGGCACGAGTGTCTGCGAATAGAAGAACGACGGTGCAATTCCTTACATTTCATCTTCAGCGAGGCACTGGTCTTCACGTCTCCACACACAAAGGTGTATTTGCCCTGGTCTTCCTTCTTGACGTCCTTCACGGTCAGGGTGTGCCTTCCGCGACGGGAGGACAGAACATGCTTGCTGCTGGCCGACAGCTCCTTGTCTCCGAAGAACCAGCTGCCCTTGGCATCCTCATGAGACAACTCCACCTCAAACTCCCCAGAGTAGCTCTCGGGAACCTCAATGTTCTCCAGAGCATTGATCAGCTCCAGCGCAGCACCTGAAGTCAGACACGTTGACGTCAAGCGGCAACACCGCAACAAGTTTCAGCAAAGCTGGAGGCGTGATCATGCTGCCTACGCCTCAGAAACAAATGTCTAATCAAATAAATGAAGGGACAATGAAATTGAACTTTTTGGGTTTGTTTTATAATAATAATAATAATAATAATAATAATAATAATAATAAAACATTTGATTTCGAAGCGCCTTTCAAAACTCTCAAGACTTTATAGTCACAGGATCAGTTTTTCTGTGGGTGAGCAGCGGCAGCCACATGCGCCAGCGTTCACTCAACCCGGAAGTAAATAGATAGAAAGCTAGCTAGCCAGCTAGTACATAGCTAATAGATAGCCAACGGATAGCTACCTAGATAGCTCGCCACCTAGATAGCTATATAGCTAATAGAAAGCTAGCCAGCCAGCAGATAGCTAATAGATAGCCAACAGATAGCTATCTATATAGCTCGCCACCTAGATAGCTCACCACCTAGATAGATATATAGCTAGTAGAAAGCTAATTAGAGAGAAAGCTAGCTAGCCAGCTAATAGATAGCCAACAGATAGATAGCTAGTTAGCTCACCATCTATATAGCTATATAGCTAATAGAAAGCTAAGCAGAGAGAAAGCTATCCAGCCAACTAGTAGATTGCTAATAGATAGCCAACAGATAGCTAACTATATAGCTACCAACCTAGATAGCTATATATACCTTGGACGTGAAGTCTGGCCACGGTCCGGACACCGTCGTCGTCTACGAGGACGCATGCGTACTCGGCGTCGTCGCTCACTTCAATCATCAGCACGGACAGGAAGTGCACCTTCCGATCCGAGTGCATCCTGTACTTGTCTCCGCCGGAGAAGATCTCCGTGTTGTCCTTCAGCCATTTGACTTTGATGAAAGGTTCACTGGTCTCGCACTCGAAGGTCACCATGGTGTCCCTCTCTTGGGCCTCGGAGTCTTCTAGATTTTGGGTGAAGGTCACGGCGGCCTTAGCTGCAAGACAAAGCAAGTCTATGACTGCAAGAATCCAGCCCAACAGATCACATGTCAATTAAGCCCATGTGTTAAATCCGCATCCAAGTTGTTTAGTTTTTTTGCACGTGTGCACACCTTTCCAAAACCCACGCTGAAGAACCAAAGGTGACCATACCTTGCACCAGGAGGAAGGCATGGCTGGAGGCCTCCCCTGCGACGTTGACGGCTTTGACCATGATGCTGGCCGAGTCTTCCGGGGTGACGTCTCGTATGACGAGTTCACACAAATGGTCTTCGGGCCAGTACCAGTAGATGCGGTCCGACTTCTCCAGCTCTACGCCGTTCATGAACCACAGGCATTCGGGCTCGGGTCGGCCAACCACCCGCAGTCGGAAGCGAACCTCATCCGTGGGGTTCACGGTCTTGCTGGTGATACGTTCGAGGATCTTGGGTGCTTCCATGCTGGGGGATAGCTGGACCCTCTCGGGTTTGAATGTGGGGATGGTGATCTTGCCTTGCTCCTCCAGCTTCTTCCTCTCCGCCTCCTCTTTCTCTTTCAGGTGGTGGAGCAACTCATCCTTGGTCTTCTTCAACAAATCCTCGTAGGAGTCATCCCTCCGGTGAGCCTTGAATTCCACCGCAGAGATGGACTCGTAGAAGCCTTCTTCCGTCCTGCGTTTGAACTTGCTCTTCAGCTCTTCGGATTCCTCCGAGGTTCTCTCGTGAACGATCCTCTGCGTCTTTCTGAGTTTCACCACCTCTTTTTCTTGCGCGACTTCGGCAGGTTGGTCCGCCTTCACGACGCCAAAGCCGACTCTGGCGGGGTCATGCGGCGACTCCGACGTCTTGGCTTCCGGGGCCCGACGCAGGACAGACCTGAAGTCCTCCCTCTGCGTGACTTCAAGCTTGACGATGTGCTCTGTCGTTCCCAAAGGGTTATCGGCGACCAGTCGGACTTCGCCCGTGTCGTAGGACTTGATGTCCACGATCTCCAGGTAGTAGATGCCGTCGTAACGCAGTCTGTAGCGCTTGCTCTTGCGGATGAGCTGTCCGTTGAGGTACCAGTTGACCTTGGGAGCGGGATAACCGGTCACTCGGCAGCGGAATCGGGCAATGTCGCCTTCCAGCACTTGGGCCGGCTCGGGAAGCAGGACTATTTCAGGTTTGGTCTTTTCGGTCTCCTCATCAGCGCCTGCCCCCGCAGGAGCGCCCTCGTGAGCGATACGTTCCATCTCCTCGATCCGGTGCGCGCCTATCCTTCCTTCGGGCAGCTGGCTCTCCTCCACCAGACCCTTCTCGTCCTTGACGATCAGGGTGGCCGAGTTCTGGTCCATTCCAAACTTGTTGGTGGCTCTGCAGGTGATGACGCCGCTGTCTCGCGCGTACGCCACCTCGTAGTCCAGACTGCAGTAGCCGAATTCGTTGACCATGCGCAGCCGGTTGGCGGCCTCCAGGGGCTTGCCGTCGTGGAGCCACTCCACCGCCATGGTGGGGTCGCCGATGGGCGTCAGTCGGCACTCAAAATGAGCGGGGCCAAACTTCTTCATGCGAACGGATGTCAGCTTCTTCTTGAATTGGGGTTTTTGCTGCTTCTCTTTGTCGTAAAGGTCTCCCTCCTCCCACTGCTCTTGGCCGTAGCGGAGATGCAGGGGCTCCAGCTCGGGGGCGGCGATCTCTTTGGCCTTGTAGGTTCCTTTGGTGATGATGAGCTTCCTCTCGGCTTGCGGTGCGGCAAAGTCCATTTCCACGTTGACTCTGCAGCGGGTGGTGTCACGGCCGGCTCGGTTTATGGCCGTGGCCGTGTACCAGGCGCTGTCTGAACCCGATACCGACGGGATCTGAAACTTGGCCTCTCCCTTGGTGCCCTCAATCCTGGCAAAGCACATGAACAAGGAACCTGAATTGGGACCGGCCCCTAGGCACGAAATGGCACTTGTCCAGGTCACAATTCTCACAAAATATCAAACCCAGTCTACTGGACATTTCACCTTGATTCCGAAAGACACCTTGGGCTCCGAGTTTTCATTAGAAAGGGAATCACACTTTTGGAATCAAGGTGGAATGTTTCAAAGGACCGAGTTGTGGCCGGTGTGAGGGGACATTGCGGAAGAAGCCTACTTGATATGTGGGTGCTTGTGCGGGGTGACGATGTCGCTGTTCTTCAGCCACACGATGTCAGGGACCGGGTTTCCGATGGCCTTCACGGCTAACTCCACCAGAGTTCCTCGTTTGACCGAGATGTTCTTCAGCTTCTCCACGAAAAGTGGACGCATGGAACTTTCTTGGGCTGGGGGCGGAGAGGCCGCAAACGGTCCAGGGGCCGAACGGGGTGACCGAGGCCAGCCGCCAGGGACACTTACCTTCCACGGTCAGAGTCACCGTGATGGTGGTGCGGCCGGCCCGGTTGTGAGCGACGACTGTCCACTCTCCGGAGTCTTGTGGTGTCGCGGGGATGATGATCATGGACTGAACGCCGTCCTCCTTCACCACGATCTTGTGCGTGTAGTCATTCACGACTTGTTGTCCTGGAAGAACATGAAGGGAGGAGAGTCGTGAAGGACTGAGCCTGTGGTACTCGACCTGGAGGGAGAATTACGCTTTTTCTCCCTTGGTTGAAAATACAGTGATACCTTGGCTTATGAATTTAATTGGTTCCTAGAAAGTGTGTGTAAGGCGAAACGTGTATATTCCAAACATTAATTTCCCATAGGAAACCATTAAAATGAGAATAACCCATTCCCAGTTCCGCATAAAACATAATTTTCAACTAAAAAAACTACACAAAATAAACCTTATTTTATGTATATTAAATGTGCTATGGTATTGTAAAAGTATTGTAAAAAAAGAAATAAACTGTACTGTACTGCTATAGAAAGTCGTTTTATTGACCTTTGTGATGGTCGGTGATGGCTTCAAGGATAGCTTTTTTTTGCATAAAGTGTCTCAAGGAGCTCTGACTTGTACATCTTGGAAGTTGTGATATTGCAACAGCAACAGATGCAGGCAGACACACTACAAACTTCATTAATATCTGCTTCCCTTGCTTGTCTTTTCTCTTCAAATTGTACAGATGGCTTGTGAGGGTTATTTGTGGAGCCTGATTGATGGGATATTTTAACCTTGCAGTCTACACTCTGCATTTGAACTATCAATAAAGTTTAAATGAGTCCATATTTCACTGTGTCATCTATCTCTTTTCTTACATTTTCACTTTTTTTTTCTTTCTAGTGCTATTCGGCTGTGTCGTCTTGCTTCTACTGTTTCATGTGCTCACAGTGTGCTTCTGTTTCTCTAACGCTTCCTCGTCCTTGCTGCTGCGTGTCAGTAATTCTCCCGTTCTCTACCAAGGATCATGACCAATCACGTGCGGCTTAAAAAGAATCCTGGGGACGACACATCACTCATTGTGGCGCTTCGTGTGTTTCCCGAAAAATAGTTGGTATGCCAAGATGATATTCTCGCCAATTTAACGTTCGTAAGGTAAAAAGTTTGTTAGCTAAAGCGTTCGTAAGCCGAAGTATCACTGTAGAGACCATTTCTCTGCACTCATTCCTCCATTCAAATAAGATGAGACTAGTTTATGAATTGACCCTCTGTGGAGGATGGGAGAAAGACAGAGGACATGAGACCATGAGCTTCGTTAGCATGTGACGTTTGTTAATTGATTTTTGATTGACACAGGATACCAAGTAATCAAAATAATAATAATAATAATAATAATAATAATAATAATAATAATAATAATAATAATAATAATAATCATTTCTAAGTGCCTTTCAAAACTCTCAAGATCACAAGATAAGTTTTTCTGTGGGTGAGCAGCGGCTGCTACACGCGCCAGTGTTCACTCACCCCGGAAGTTACTCATATAAATAGAAAGCTAGCTAGCTAGCTAGCTAATAGATAGCTAATAGCTAAAAAGCTAGAAAGCTAGCCAGCTATGTAGCTAATGGATATACAGATAGATAGCTTGCTTGCCAGCCAGAAAGCCAGCTAGCTAGATAGCTAGTTAGCCAGTTAGACTGTCAGCGAGCCAGCTATATAGCTAGCCAGCTAATAAATAAAAATAGCTTATTTATTTGTACTTTTGACTTCCATGTCAACGGTTCTTTGTTTACTTGGGTATACAACACCGAAGACAGAATGTGGTAAAGGGGTGTCGGTTCCGGTCACAGGTGCCGCTCACCGTTGTGGAACCAGTACGTGTCCGGCATGGGTCTGCCGACCACCTTTAAGTCAAATCTGGCAGTTTGCCCCTCGGAGCATTTGAGCGAGGTGGGCTTCATGACAAAGACGGGCTTGTAGAGTCTTTCCAGCTGAGCTTCGTCCGTTTCGTCCAGCCTTCGGGCGGGGGAACGTCCGGGAGAGCGGCTGGGAGAGCGGCTGCCGGAGGAGCCCCGGGAAGGGCCCGGGGAAAGGCCCGGGGAGCGGCTCAGCGAGCGCGGTGATGCCGACCTGTGAACAAGCAAAGATCCCGAAAATGCTCAGGTAAGCCAGCTTGAAGGTGCCCGGAGCTGTTGAGGTTGCCCCCGAAGGAAGTCTCCGTTCTTCTGCTGTGATACGCTACATAATAATAATAACAATAATAATAATAATAATAATAATAATAATACATTTGATTTCTAAACGCCTTTCAAAACTCTCAAGGTCACTTTATAGTCACAGGATCAGTTTTTCTGTGGGTGAGGAGCGGCAGCCACATGCGCCAGCGTTCACTCTACCCGGAAGTAAATAGATAGAAAGCTAGCTAGCCAGCTAGTAGATAGCTAATAGATAGCCAACGGATAGCTACTTAGATAGCTCGCCACCTAGATAGCTATATAGCTAATAGAAAGCGCGGAAGTACCTGAAATAGATAGCAAGCTAGCTAGCTAGCCAATAGCTAGCTAATACCTAGTGAATAGATAGCTAATACCTAGCGAATAGATAGCCAATAGCTAATGAATGAATAGCTAATACGTAGCGAATAGATAGCTAATACGTAGCAATGAGATAGCTAATATCTAGCGAATAGCTAGCAAATAGATAGCTAGCGAATAGATAGCTAACAGCTAGTGAATAGATAGCTAATACGAGTGAATAGATAGCTAATATCTAGTGAATAGATAGCTAATAGCGAGCAAATAGATAGCTAATAGCGAGCAAATAGATAGATAATAGCGAGTGAATACATAGCTTGATAGCTAGCTAATAGCTAGCGAATAGATAACTAGCAAATAGATAGCCGATAGCTAGTGAAAATATAGCTAATACCTAGCGAATAGATAGCTAATAGCTAGCGAATAGATAGCAAATAGATAGCTAATACCTAGAGATAGCTAATAGGTAGCAAATAGATAGCTAATAGCTAGCGAATCGATAGCTAATACCTAGAAAATAGATAGCTAATAGTGAATACATACTGGATCCGGTGCACGGCCGGCTGCGGCGTGTATCTCCGAGGTGAGGCGCTCCCAGAAGGCTCCACGTAGAGCTTCCCCGAGCTGACGGCGTTTCCCTTCAGGTTGCTGCCAAAGGCCGTGTACACGCCCTCGTCCTCGGGCAGGACAGCGGCCAGTCGCAGACTGGCGTGTCCGTCCGGAAGAACCTCCAGCTGGTAGCGCCCGCCGGGGCGGATACGCTGACCGTCTTTGTACCAAGCGATCTGTGGAGCAACACCCAAGGAGGCGGTTTCCTTTCCGTTCCGTTCTCAAAGTCCAGCCGAGTCACGCGTCCTCCTCACCTTGGGCGGCGGCGCGCCGGCCAACCTGCAGTGGAAGGTGACGCCCATTCCCTCCACGATGCGGTAGTTTTTCACCAGCGTGTCAAAGGTGGGCGCCATGGCCTGGCCGTCTGGCGCGCTCGCCATCTGCTCACCGTCCTCCGCAAGCAGTTCGGCGTAAGTCATTCTCAGGATGCGGATCTCCATCTCCTGGATGATCCGCTCTTCCATGGCTGAAATGAGGAACTCCTGCAGGACCGGAAAAAAAATAAGTAGAATGAAATCAGGGACGGAGGGCTCAGGCGGCGTCCCGCAGACATCGACGGCAAAAAAGCACTGGCGCTCCGGCGTACAATCCGAGACTTGACAGAGACCATAGGTCACTGGGAGTCAAACCGAGAGACCAAGATCAAAAGGTTTTTGCATCATGTGTACAGATAGCTTGTGCGGGTTATGTGTGGAGCCTGATTGATGGGAATTTTAACCTTGCAGTCTACACTCTGAACTTTGTTTTCTATCCATTTTCTCACTCTCTCTCTGTCGTCTGCCTATCTAATGTTTAAAACCCCGCTGCCTCACTGCTGCATTCTTGACCAATCATGTGGTTTTAACCGAAGTCTGGGGGAGGGGAATAGAGGACAAAAACAAGTCGGCTGCCATTTTCTTGTTTGGAGAACGGCCTCACTCTCTCTCTGTCCATCTATTTAATGTTTGCTGCTCTGTGTTTCTGTTTTTCTGTGTTTCTTGCAGCTCTGTTGCCGGCATTCTCCTACTCAATGCCGGCAAACAATAAACGCGAGTAAACTCAAATAGATAGAAAGATAGCGAGCTAGCCAATCGATAGCCAACAGGTACCTAGCTAGATAGCCAGCCAGTAAATAGTGAATAGATAGCTAGCTAACTAGATAGCCCCCGAGTCAGCCAGGTAGCTAACTAGCCAGCCAGATAGCTAATAGATAGCAAATAGCTAGCAAAATGATAATAATAATACTAATAATAATACATTTCATTTCCAAGCACTTTTCAAAACACTCAAGGTCAGTTTTCAATCACAGGATCAGTTTTTCTGTGGGTGAGCAGCGGCGTGCACACGCGCTAGCGTTCACTCAACCCGGAAGTAACTCAAATAGAAAATAGAAATCTAGCTAACTAGCTAATACCTAGCGAATAGATAGCTAATAGCGAGCAAATAGATAGCTAATAGCGAGTGAATACATAGCTAACACCTAGCGAATAGATCGATAATAGCTAGTAAATAGATAGCTAATAGCTAGCAAATAGATAGCTAATAGCGAGCAAATAGATAGCCAATAGAAAGCGAATAGATATATAATAGCTAATAGATAGCTAGATAGATAGTCATATAGCTAATTGATAGCTATCTAGTCACCAAGATAGCTAATAGATAGCAAATAGATAGATATCCGGGTAGCTAGCTAGATAGCTAGCTAGATCAACCAAAAAGTGATACATTGACCGGAGCGGAGTGGACAAGGGGTTCCGATTTGGGCAGAGCGGGTACCGTTTCAGAGGTAAAACTCATCGGGGATGCTTCACTCTTGCGTAGAGTCCGATAGGCGCTGGCGAGCACGGACGGCTCCTCCACCGTCACCGTCGCCGCCGTTTCGGTCACGGTGGTCGTCGTGGCTTGGCTTTTGTACGTGGCTTCATGCAGCGTCACGTAGGCTTCATAGTCGTCTGCGGACAAAACCAAAAGAGGGTGCGGTTGACTCCCGCCCAGGCTAGCGGGCACCGGACGCCATCTTACCTTCCTCCAGAAGGCTGATGGAGGCCGAGGCTTCACCGTGAGAATTCTTGGCAAAGACGGAATATTCGCCGGCGTCGTCGGCAAAGGTCATGGAGATCTCTAGCTGGCTTTCACCTGTTTCTTTCTTGTAGGTCACTTTGTATCTGAAAAGGGGCAAAAGTCACCTTGCGTCTGTCCGGCCCGTTGGGATCTTTGTGGTGCCGATCGGGCGCGGCGCACAAACACGGTTGACGGCCATTCCACCAAAAATTGTCTTCACCCGAACATTCCGACTTTTGCCGTACCGGTATCCGGTGGAGAGAAGAACGCCGTTCTTCTTCCAAACCACGTGCGGTCTGGGACTGCCTCCCACTTGGCAGCAGAAGGCCACGGCGGCGCCCTCCACCAGCTTCTGCACCGTCGGCTTGCGGATGAAGAAGGGGGCAGCGGCCTCCCCCACGCTCACCTCCTCCGAGGCGGCGACGCTGAAACACGCACGGACATGAGGCGTCACGAACCCAACCAAAAGATCATCTGTGTCTCCCCCCCTTCAGGACATTTACAACACCCCCAGAGCCATCAGGATCGCTGGCGATCCCACCTACCCTCCCACAGCCTCTTCTGCCTGCTGCCATCGGGTAGGAGACTGCGGAGTCTCCGAGCCAAGACCAGCAGGCTCAAGGACAGTTTCTGCCACCAGGCAGTCAGGAGACCCAACTCCCTCTCAGCCCTGCCCCCCTTGCCTCTTTCAACTCCCACACTCACCGAACTGTGAGTACACGCTTCACTATCAACCTGAACGCTATTTTTTTCGTTTTTTTCTGCAAGACCTTACTTCAACTTTTTTTTGTTTTTGCATTACTACACAACGTCACTTTACATACGACACTACGTCACTTTAAATATGACACTACGTCACTTTACATACGACACTACCTCACTTTACATACGACACTACGTCACTTGACATACGACACTACCTTACTTTACATGCGACACTATGTCACTTTACATATGACACTACCTCACTTTACATACGACACTACGTCACTTGACATGCGACACTACCTCACTTTACATACGACACTACCTCACTTTACATACAACACTACCTCACTTTACATACGACACCACCTTACTTTACACACGACACTACCTCACTTTACATACGACACTACCTCACTTTACATACGACACTACCTCACTTTACATACAACACTACCTCACTTTACATACGACACTACCTTACTTTACACACGACACTACCTCACTTTACATACGACACTACCTTACTTTACACACGACACTACCTCACTTTACATACGACATTACCTCACTTTACATACGACATATTAGCATGGACGGACGGACGGGCTCATGTCACTCTAGCTCACCTCGCAACGGCCGTCATCTCCTCGTGGCTCTCCGTTTCCTCGGAAACTGCAAGATAGAGATGTTGAAGGTGCGGTCAAAGAAACGGCGAGCAGCTGATTCAAAGGTTTGGGTCAGGAGCTTCTCGGCCGACTTCACCTTTGACGTTGAGGTGACAGGAAGTGCTGAGGCTTCCCGCCGGGTTGGTAGCGACGCAGGTGAAGCGGCCGCTGTCCTCGGCGAAGGCCTCGCGGATCAGCAGCCGCGCGAGGCCGTCCTGGTAGCTGATCTGGAAGTCGATGGAGCTCTCCATTCGGTAGTCCTCTCGGAACCAGCTGACCTGGGGGGCCGGACGGCCGCTGAACTGGCACTCCAGCATCACTGACTCGCCTTCCGTCACCGTGGCGTCCTTCAGAGCCTGAGGGAACAGCCGCACGCTCACGCTTGACTGCTCGCCAAATCGGCCAAACCGGACATGACGAAAACCAAAGAAATCGCCTGCGTTCTTCTTTCAAAACTCTCAAGTTCACTTACAGTTTTTCTGCGGGTGATCGGCACCAGCCACACACGCCAGCGTTCACTCAACCCGGAAATAACTCAAATAGGTAGAAAGCTAGCTAGGTAATAGATAGCCAACAAATACCTAGCTAGATAGCCATCCAGCTTGATAGTGAATAGATAGCTAGCTAGCTATTTAGCTAGCCAGCCAGCCAGAGATAATAGCTAGGAAATAGCTCGCAAATGATAATAATAATAACACTAATGTTAATGCTAATAATAATAATAATAATAATAATAATAATACATTTCAGCTTTCACCCAACCCGAAAGTAACTCAAATAGATAGAAAACTAGCTGAATTCACTATCTAGCTGGCTGGTTTTCCTACTATCTATTAGCTCTATATCTATCTAGCTAGCTGTGTAGATAGCTAACTATGTAGCAGGCTAGCTGTATATATTTCTAGTTGGCTGGCTAGCTAGCTATCCATTGGCTAGCTATCTACTTTTCTATTTGAGTTACTTTCGTATTGAGTGAACGTTGGCGCGTGTGGCTGCCGCTGCTCACCCACAGAAAAACTGATCCTGTGACTGTAAAGTGACCTTGAGAGTTTTGAAAGGCGCTTAGAAATCAAATGTACTATTATTATTATTATAATTTGGGAGCAAAGGTCGGCCGGGATCTTGTCTTGAAAGAAAAACCCCAATGGCGTTCTGAAGGCCTCACCCACAGACAACCTTCCAGGTCTTCCCTCATTTCAAGGACCACACGTGTCCCCAAAAAGGCAGCAAAACCCCGGCGAGACAGAGAAGATCAAGTACTTACGGCAAGCAGGGTGGGGGGCACCGCCGCCTCCTGTTGGTCACCTGCTGCCACCGCCTCCTGAGAGACACAAAAAAATACAGTGATACCTTGGCTTACGAACCTAATTGGTTCCCAGTGTGTAAGTGTGTGTATGAGTGTATAAGGCGAAAAGTGTGTATCCCAAAAATTAATTTTCCATAGGAAACCATTAAAACGAGAATAATCCGTTCCCAGGTCCCCATATAATATAATTTTCTACTTTCTAATTTTCTAAGCCTTAAAACTACACACAATATACCTTATTTTATGTATAACAAATGTGCTATGGTATTGTAATTAAGGAAATAAACTGTACTGTATAATAAAGTCGTTTTATTGACCTTTGTGATGGTCACTGATGCTTGATGGAATGGAGTGGCCGGTTTCATCAGCATTAAAAACTTGATGAGGAACGTAACCTTCTTCTTTCACCATCTTGGGGAATGATTCCTTGTAGGTGCTTTCTCTGCGATAATTTTACATAGTTCCTCATCAATTGTGTTCTGTTTACCTGGGTTGATAGCTTTTTGCATCAAGTGTACAGATGGCTTGTGCGGGTTATTTGTGGAGCCTGATTGATGGGATATTTTAACCTTGCAGTCTACACTCTGCCTTTGAACTATCAATAAAGTTGAAACGAGTCCAAATTTCACTGTTTTCTCTCCATTTTCTCTCTCTCTCTCTGTTGTCTACCTATCTATTTAATGTTTAAACCCTACCCCCTCAACTGCTGCGTCCTTCACCTATCACATGGCTTTAACCAAAGACTGGGGGTGGGGAATAGAGGACAAAAACAAGTCGGCTGCCATTTCCTTGTTCGGACAACGGGCTCGTTCGCAAACAACACATCACTCATTGTGGCGCTCTGTGTGTATCCTGAAAAATAGTTCGTAAGCCAAGGGGTTCGTAAACCAAGGTATCACTGTCGTGCTCAAAGCTCGGGCTGAGGGGGCCTTGATTCATTCCCGGAAAAAAATGTGAACGGCTAATGAAAACGACGGATTCCGGCAGCATGACAGAAAGGGACAAGGACATTGAGGGACGGACACCAACCAGAGGCTCCCAGTCTTCAAACTCCTCCTCTGCGTCGGGGCCCGGCACCGGCAGCTCCAGCCCGCTCTGATACGCCGGCGCCTTGAAGGGGGGCGCCACGCGGACCTCTGTCGCAACAGTGGCCCGGCGGACCGGACTGGGGGACTGGACGGGCTTGATGACCTTTTTGGGCGCGGATGGGGACGACAGCTCTTTGTGTAGGGTGGCCATGGCCGTGCCCGCCACCGAGACCTGGTCCAGAAACCACCGTCGGGGTTGGCAAAAACGTTTGGGGGTCGGGGGGACCTGCCGGCAAGGAAGGAGGGTCTCCTTACCTCACGGGTGACCTCGGCTTTGGGGACGGCGACTTTAGCCACGGTGAAATGCGGAAGCGCAGCCGAGGCCACGCCGCCGTCCAGGCGGGAGGAGGCGGCCATTGAGGACATCTGGGGGGAGTCGCGCACTGAATTGACGTGGTCAACGCGCAAAATGGCGGGGCGGCGTCGCCCAACTGGCCAGACCTGCGTCATCTCGGTGGCGGCGCTAACGATGCCGACTTGGGTGCTGACGACTTGTGCGCTGACGATTTGGGTGCTGACGGCGCCCGTGGCGGCCATGGCGGCTGTGACGGCGGCCTTGGCAGCTGCGGCGGGTGCGGTCGGCGTGACTTTGAAATGTTTCTCGACGGTGAGCCGCTTCTTGGCCTCCAATGCGACAACGTCCCGCGCGGGTATCTCGGCCTCACCCGCCGACTCTGCAGCGGCCATTTGCACTTGCTGGCCAGTCTGTACCGGTCAGGGATGAGAATGACAAATGAGAAAAAAAGTCTGGAAAAAAAGGCGGGCTCACGGTCGGCGCCGCCGCCTCTTTGAGACAGGTGACCTCATCTGCCTTCTCCGTTAGCAGGGAGAGCGATTTTTGGACAGCACGCATGCGTGGGAAGCCGTGCGTATTTGGGTAAGCAGAAAGCGTCTGCGCCGACACAGTAATAAAGATCGATAATACGAAAGATAAAATGATTAAAATGACACTTGGATAAGAAGCGAAACGTCCGACACCTTCAAAGAAGTACAGATGACGGCGGAAGAAACCTTTTCATCGATGGACCACTCCTGTTTGACTAAGAGCTTACACAGACGTAATGACACTAAAAGTTTCTAAAATTTATAAATGAACTGTCAACATTTTGGTATATAATAGTATTCAATAGAAAATGTTGCTTAAAAAAAAGATTTACATCGTATACTATCTTGTCGTATAAACCTCGCGTCAGCCATTTTGAATGCATTTCGATTTACGACCGTTTTGTCGGAACGGAAGGTCGATGTTACCTGTGTATATATATATATATATATACAGTAAAGTCTCGTTATATCGATATCGGATATATCGATAGTCCCGGTTATATCGATACTATTTCTATGCACGCACGGAGAAAATTACATGCAAACAGGGTCGGATATATCGATAGTCCCGGTTATATCGATATTTTTTCGGACTCCCTTGAATATCGATATAACGAGACTTTACTGTATATATATATATATATATATATATACACACACAGGTAACATCTGAGTTACGACCAGGTTCCGTTACGACAAAACGGTCGTAAGTCAAACGGTCGTAAATCGAAAAGCATTCTAAATGGCTGACGCGAGGATCACGTGATCATAACAAATGACGACACGCTGGCATCTCCTATATGACAGGATAGTATACGATGTCAACCTGTCTACCTGTTCGGCGGTGTCCGGCGGCCCCCGGCGGACGCGGGCTTGATCCACGGCGGCCACCACCGTGGCCACGGCGACGCTGCGACCCGCCTGGGATGCTTGCTCGGCCTGACAAAATAGGGCCAGTTCAAACTTTGTGCTTTAGGGACATTGAAGCCGGGGTGTGTGGACTTTGGCCTGACCTCTCGGGTGACGGTGGTGACCCTTTGCTCCCACTGTTGCTCCACTCGCAGCCCTCCGGCCGCGGCGGCGTAGTCGCCGCGCTTCCAGGGCGGCGGGACCTCCGGCGATATTGAAACCTGCGACCAGCCGGCAGCGTCAACCTCCGAAAACTTGAAAGCGGAAAGGCTACCCCGGGCGCGCTCTTATCACCTGCTTGCGGGTCACGACGGGCGACTTGACGGGTCTGATGGGCGAGACGGATGGTCGGGCAGAGGGCGACACGGATCTGCGGGTGTGACGACAAAGAGGAAGAGGAGAGGTCAGGAACCTTTTTGACTAAGAGAACCATAAAAGTCAAATATTTTGAAATATTTTTCTGTCACGTTTTGCGAGGTGGTGATGGCGGGTTCGGATCCCAAAAAGCAGGCAGGAGGGAGCTTGACAAATTGTATTAAAATAAAGTCAACAGGAACAAAATGTAAAACATCAAAATGATCTGAATGGAAAAAATACAAAGTAGCAAAAGAAAATCTAGTGTAAAAGTCCGCCAATGTTAAACAAACACGTACACGATGCATGCTGCAACCAAGCAGCAAACAAACAATGAATCGGCCAACCATCAGATCCCGCAGGTACATCGGACCCGTCTCATTTCCACCCTGTGCCTGGCAATGCTACGTCCACGTTAGCGCAAGCCTCGTCGAGTTTGAATTGCGTCACTCGACGAGCCGCAACGTCCACGTAAACGTCCGGCCGAGACCTCCTTCCAGGTGGCCGTCCAGGGTGACACTGGGTGACTGGCATTGCACGCCCACGTCCAGCCACGCTGTCGTCGTGCATGACGAATTGAGTCTCATCCACGACGAGCCGTGCAACGTCCGCGTCAACGTCAGTCCGAGACCCCACTCACCGCTGGATCCCGGAGCGGCTCTGGACTGGTCTCGTTCCCCCGGAGCCGGGCAGTTTACGCCCACGTCGGCGTCCGGCCGAGACCTGGTCCCATACGGCCGTACGGGGTGCCATTCTGCGCCTGGCAGTTCGACGTCCACGCAGAGCCATGCGCCGTCGCGTGAACGTGCGAGAGGGATCGCACTCACTCCCACGACGATCCGTGCCGCGTCTTCGTCCACCCCAGGCCGAGTCCCGTTCCCATCAGGCCGCCGCCCGTCGTATGCTGGAGAGGCAGCGGTTGCCCTCTCCACCGACCGTTCCCTGGCGAGTGGACCTTTTGGGAGACTGTTGGGACTTCTGGAAGCAGCCCCTTGAAGGGGGGGTACTGTCATGATCTGGTTGGCGACCAACGGGGGGCGCTGTCGGCCCCGCCTGCACCTGCACAGGTGCTGGTCGTCCCGATCAGATTGGCGATCAGCTGGTAGCGACGTCAGCCCTGCCGGCAGCCTCGCAGGTGCTGGTCGTTATAATCAATAACACTTAAAAGGACACCTGGCACGATCATCCGGTGCCGATTCATTGTTTATTTGCTGCTTGGTTGCAGCATGCATCGTGTACGTGTTTTTTTAACATTGGCGGACTTTTACACTAGGTTTTCTTTTGCTACTTTGTATTTTTTCCATTCAGATCATTTTGATGTTTTACATTTTGTTCCTGTTGACTTTATTTTAATACAATTTGTCAAGCTCCCTCCTGCCTGCTTTTTGGGATCCGAACCCGCCATCACCACCTCGCAAAACGTGACATTTTCTGTTTGAAACACGCACACAAACACACACACACACACACACACACACATATACACACATACACACACACAGTGTTCACTCAACCCGGAAGGAGCTCAAATAGATAGAAAGCTAGCTAGCTAGCCAATCGATAGCCACATGCATACAGACACACGTGTATACAAACACACACACACACACAAACAATCCACACACATCCACACACACACACACACAAACATGCATCCACACAGACACACAAACATGCATACACACACGCACACACATGCATATACACACACAAACATGCATACACACGCACACACGCATACACACACACACACAACGCGCACAAACATATACACACACACACACACACACACGCATAAACACACACACAGTGTTCACTCAACCCGGAAGGAGCTCAAATAGATAGAAAGCGAGCTAGCTAGCCAATCGATAGCCAACAGATACCAAGCTAGATAGCCAGCCAGCTAGATAGTGAATAGATAGTTAGCTAGATAGCTAGCTAGCCAGCCAGAGCTAAAGTGCCACTGATATTCAAGGAGCCATCGAAAAGCGGTTGGAGCAATTTATGGATTCCTTCCGGTGCTAGCAGAGTGAGCCGACGCGGCGCAGGGCGTACCTGACGGGCGCGGGCGACGGTCCTTTGACGTGGCGGACGGGTGACGGCGACTGCTGGCGTCCGCCGGTCACCTTGGTCAAGTAGGAGGGCGGCGATCTGGACGTGGGTTTCGGGGGGACCCTTGGGGGGGTCCTGTGAGCCAGCTGCTGGCTTACCATGGCGCCTTCCACCTGCATTTCCATCACGCTGCTCTGGAAGCTGCTCTCAATCTTGGCGGGAAAGGAAAGAGGATTTGGGATTCTTAGCGGGACCCGCCGGCACCTAATAATAGCCAGCCAGCTAGATAGTAAATAGATAGCTAGCTAGATAGCTCACGAGCCAGCCAGATAGCTAATAGATAGCAAATAGCTAGCAAATGATAATTATACATTTGATTTCTAAGCGCTTTCAAAACTCTCTAGGTCACTTTTCAGTCACAGAATTAGTTTTTCTGCAGGTGAGCAGCGGTAGAAGTAGCTAGCTAGATAGTCAGCCAGGTAGTATTCATAATGATCATAATAACCATAATAATAAATTATTATGGTATATAGCTATAGCGAATATATAGCTAATAGCTAGCGAATAGGTAGCTACTAGTACCTAGCAAATAGATAGCTAATAGCTAGCGAATAGATATCTAACATTGGATGATTATTATTAATAATCATCATAATAACCATAATAATCATCATAATAACAGTAATAACAATAATAATAATAATAATAATAATCCATTTGATTTTTAAGCGCCTTTCAAAGCTCTCAAGGTCACTTTTCAGTCACAGGATAAGTTTTTCTGTGGGTGAGGACATACCTAGCGAATAGATGGCTAATACCTAGTGAACAGATAGCTCATAGCTAGCGAAGATAGCTAACTGCTAGCGAATAGATAGCTAACAGCTAGCGAATAGATAGCTAATAGCTAGCGAATAGATAGCTAATAGCTAACGAGTAGACAGATAACAGCTAGCGAATAGATAGCTAATAACGAGTTAATAGATAGCTAATAGCTAGCGAATAGATAGCCAATAGCTAACGAATTGATAGCAAATAGCTAACAAATCGATAGCCAATACCTAGCGAATCGATAGCCAATACCTAGCGAATAGATCACTAATACCTAGCGAATAGGTAGCTAATAAATCAAAGCTAGCTAGCTAATCTTACCGGGACCCGCCGGTTCCTGGGCCGGCCAGGCGTTCAAAGCTTTGGGCTTTGGGCCGAGCGAGGCTCACCTTGCGCACTCCGGCCTGAGAGGCGGCGGAGGCTGCGGTGGTGACCACCACTGTCTTGGTTTTCTTGGCAGGGACGGCTTCTTCGCCCTGGACCAGCAGCTCGGCGGTGGACGTGGCCCGTCCGCTGGCGTTGACGGCCGTGGCCGAGTAGGCGCCAGAGTCTTCCGGGAAGGCCTCGGCGATCAGCAGGCTGTAGCGCTCGCCGTCTTGGACGATCCTGAAGTCGGTCGAGCTCTGGATCTCGGCTCCCTCGCGGTAGAACTTGACGTCGGGCGGTGGGATCCCGGTCACCTGGACGGTCAGTCGCACCTGGCTGCCCTGCCGCACCGAGGCGCTCTGAAGTCTCTGGAGGAAGTTGGGCGGCGCCGTCTCGGCTGCGCACCCGCCGGCGTTGGTCAAGGAGCCGAAGCATTGTCGAGGAATTCACCGGTTCACTCGGGTCTCACCTGTTACCAGGAGTTCGGCGGTGCTGGTGGCTTGTCCGGTGGCGTTGGTGGCCCGGACGGAATACCGGCCTCCGTGCGCCGGCGTGACGGCGTCCATGCTCAGAACAGCGCGGCCTTCGCTGAACGAGACATGGACGCCGGGCAAGGCGGCGGCGGACAGGACCTGGCCGTCCCGAAACCACGACACCTCGGGAACTGGAGCGCCTGCTCAGCAGACGGCGGAAGTTGGCGGACTGGGTGCGCCCGGAACGGTTGACGAGTCCGGACGGGTCTTACCGCTCACTTGCGCCTGGAACGAGGCGGCACTACCCTCTAGTGCCACGACGCTCTGCAGCGGCTGCGTGAAAGTCGGCGCTTGTGTCGACATGGCGGCTCCCTGAGCGAAACCGCAATTAATTGGAACCTGGCCCGGTTTTCAAAAGGCTTTGGGCCACAACATCCAAATCCATAAAGTGTCAATCTACCACTTTGCTGTAGTCGGTTAATAGCTAGCAAATAGATAGCTAATACCTAGCGAATAGATAGCTAATACCTAGCAAATAAATAGCTAATACCTAGCAGATAAATAGCTAATACCTAGCAAATAGATAGTTATTAGCGAGCAAATAGATAGCTAATACCTAGTGAAAAGATAGCTAAAAGCTAGCAAATAGATAGCTAATACCTAGCGAATATATAGTTAACAGCTAGCGAATAGATAGCTAATACCTAGCAAATAGATAACTAATAGCAAGTGAATAGATAGATAATACCTAGCGAATATATAGCTAATAGCTAGCGAATAGATAGCAAGTACCTAGCAAATAGTTAGCTAATAGCTAGTGAATAGATATCTAATAGCTAGCGAATAGATAGCTAGTGCCTAGCGAATAGATAACTATTAGCTAGCAAATAGATAGCTAAGAGCTAGCAAATATATAGCTAATACGTAGCAAATAGATAGCTAATACCGAGCAAATAAATAGCTAATAGCTAGCGAATAGATAGCTAATTCCTATCGAATAGATAACTAATAGCTAGCGAATAGATAATACCTAGCAAATATAGAGCTAATAGATAGCAAATAGATAGCTAATAGCTAGCGAATAGATAGCAAGTACCTAGCAAATAGATAGCTAATTGCTAGTGAATAGAGATCTAATAGTTAGCGAATAGATAGCTAGTACCAAGCGAATAGATAGCTATTACCTAGCAATTAGATAGCTAATACCTAACGAATAGATACCTAATACCTAGCAAATAGCTAGCTAATAGCTACCGAATAGCTAGCAAATAGGTAGCTAATAACTAGTGAATAGATAGCTATTAGCTAGCGAATAGATAGCTAATAGCAAGCGAATAGATAGCTAATAGCTAGCTTGGCTTCTTCGGTTTCTTAAGTCATTCACTGCCATTCACGAATTGATTCGGGTATTGAAAATATGACGTGGAGCCCCTTTTCCCAATTTAATGTAATTATTCTTTAATTTATTTATTAATTTGTATATGAAAAATGGTTTGCTCTGCTGAAAGAAGAGTCTAAGGTTTCTACCGCTGCATTAAAAGTTTATGTCGTCCGAAAACGGAATATTCTGTGGGTCCTGGAATTTGAGTGACAATGACAAAAACCCTGGCGCTGGAGTGGACACATTTTTGCACATCGTCTGGCAGTCAATGAGTTCATTGGCGGGGGAAAGAAAATCACTGCTTTGTATGACGAATGTATTGCTGTCTCCATTTTTGTTCCGACTAAATCTGGTTCAGTTCTTGAAGAGTCCAACAAGTCCAATGATTTTTTATTTATTTATTTTTTGGGGGGGGGGCCTGCAGTAACGGCTTCCTTGTCTCCAAATAACTTTGGATCTTTCTGTCCCCAAAATAAAAACCGCTGCAGCTGTTGCATCTCATCCGAATCAAAGGCTCTCCGGTGTGTGTGTGTGGTGTCAGGGTCGGGTGTCATCGCAGGCACTAAAAATAACACCCACCCCCCCCCCCAACCCCACACCTCAATCTGATTGACAGGCGGCATGTGCGCTCAGTGATTCCCTTAAAAAGTCATGGCGCTCCTCAGCGGCGACCAATCTATTCTGGGAACGAGTCGTCACCCCCCCCCCCCCCCCCCAAACCGACGACCAATCCAACGAGTCAAATAGGGTTACTTACTTGTTAGCACAAAGGTGCCGGCTGAGGTGATGGGGGGTGGGGGATGGGGGGGGACAGAGGTCTGGGGTGGGGAGTGGGGGCGTCCTTCTCCTGGTTGAATTCCCTTCACCTGGAAGCTCCTCCGAGGAATCCGAGTCACCCAAAACAAAACTACCGGCCCTGAACGGCGAGTAGTTTTGTTGGCGTCCCGAGCCGGAACGCTGACCCTGCTCAGAGGGGCCGGCTGCTCAGCTGGGGGGTTTTATACCTCCGTGACGTCCAACGGAGCACGCGGCCCATTGGTCGGCCTCCTGGTGGGCGGGGTGATTTTTATACAAGTGGTCCACATGACAGCTGGTCCTATCTGTAAAGTGAAAAATCTCCCCCACCCCCACAACTCCCATTTCCAAGGCCACCACGTGTGCACTAGGCCAAGAAGACCACTTTGTCCCCAAGCGGAACCTGATGCCCATCAGGTCCCCAAGCGGGTCCCCACTAGACTCTACTGGGCTGAATAGTCGTCATTGCTGGACTTGACAGAATTGTCCTCAACTTTGGTGAACTCCTCCAAACTCGAGTCTGGTCCACTGAACTGGGACTTGACTTTAGGTGAACGTAGGGGGACTCGGTGTGACTCCGCTAAACTCTCGGGGACTCGACGGCGCTGGACTGCACGCAACTCTGACAGATATCACTGGATTTGACAGAATTGTCCTCAACTTTGGTGAATTCCTCCAAACTCGAGTCCAATCCACTGAACTGGGACTTGACTTTACGTGAACGTAGGGGACTCCGTGTGACTCCACTAAACTCTCGGGGACTCGACGGTGCTGGACTGCACGTAACTCCGACAGACATCACTGGACTTCGCTGGACTTGACAGAATTGTCCTCAACTTTGGTGAATTCCTCCAAACTCGAGTCCAATCCACTGAACTGGGACTTGACTTTACGTGAACGTAGGGGACTCCGTGTGACTCCACTAAACTCTCGGGGACTCGACGGTGCTGGACTGCACGTAACTCCGACAGACATCACTGGACTTGACAGAATTGTCCTCAACTTTGGTGAACTCCTCCAAACTCGAGTCCGAGCCACTGAACTGGGACTTGACTTTGGGTGAACGTATGGGGACTCGGTGTGACTCCACTAAACTCTCGGGGAGTCGATGGCGCTGGACTGCACGCAACTTCGACAGACATCACTGGACTTTGCTGGACTTGACAGAATTTTCCTTGACTTTGGTGAATTCCTCCAAACTCGAGTCCAATCCACTGAACTGGGACTTGACTTTACGTGAACGTAGGGGACTCCGTGTGACTCCGCGAAACTCTCGGGGACTCGATGGTACTGGACTGCACGTAAGTCCGACAGACATCACTGGACTTCGCTGGACTTGACAGAATTGTCCTTGACTTTGGTGAACTCCTCCAAACTCGAGTCTGGTCCACTGAACTGGGACTTGACTTTAGGTGAACGTAGGGGACTCGGTGTGACTCCACTAAACTCTCGGGGAGTCGATGGCGCTGGACTGCACGCAACTTCGACAGACATCACTGGACTTTGCTGGACTTGACAGAATTTTCCTTGACTTTTGTGAATTCCTCCAAACTCGAGTCCAATCCACTGAACTGGGACTTGACTTTGGGTGAACGTAGGGGGACTCGGTGTGACTCCACTAAACTCTCGGGGACTCGATGGTACTGGACTGCACGTAACTCCGACAGACATCACTGGACTTCGCTGGACTTGACAGTATTGTCCTCGACTTTGGTGAACTCCTCCAAACTCGAGTCCGAACCACTGAACTGGAACATGACTTCAGGTGAACGTAGGGGGACTTGACAATGGGGACTCTGCAATGGGGACCAGGACCATCCGCCAAGTGGGGTTTGGCCTTGCCCCCACCAACCTCAATCAAAATGCCGCTTTCCGCCAACACAAGCCGAAACAAGGAAATGAACAGCGAAAATCCCTGGACTGACAAGACGTCACAGATTTAGATCGGGAGTTGTCGTCAACCCAAAACGATGTAAAAAAAGGAAAACAAATCTCTGTGGAGCTGCCCCCCTTGGAAAAAAAAAGATATGAGGCTTTAATGAGTCTCTGAAGCAATGCGACACGTGTGCTAGCTAAGCGTGGCAACGTTAGCCTCCTATCAAAAGTGCTTTGCAATACATCACGAACAAAGATTAGATTAACCTTTATTAGTCTCGCCGTGGACAAATTTCACAGCAGCAGAGTGATGAAAGGAAAGAAAGAAGTAGATGAAAACAAATTCAGGAGCTGCTGTAAAGACAGCCGCTATAGCGCGGCACCATCTTGAAGTCCCCAAAAACTTAATAACAAATAATGTGAGCCAACACATGAGTCATTCAATCTTCAGCACTTTCTTTTGGTTGTATGTAGCAGTTCGAGATGAAAAAAGAGAGGGTCAAAGTGTCCTTTACACCAGTGGATCAGGGACGCCATGCTGAAAATGTGCTACAAGCTAAATGTTGAAAGCAAACCCGAAGCTGTAGCATCCATTGACCCACATCAATAATAATAATAATAATAATACATTTGATTATTAAGCCTTTCAAAACTCTCAAGGTGACTTTACAGTCACAGGATACGTTTTTTCTGTGGGTGAGCAGCGGCAGCCACACGTGCCAGCGTTCACTCAACCCAGAAGTAACTCAAATAAATAGAAAGATAGCTAGCCAGCTAGTAGATAGCTAATAGATAGCCAACGGATAGCTACCTAGATAGCTCGCCACCTAGATTGCTATATAGCTAATAGAAAGCTAGCCAGCCAGCTAGTAGATAGCTAATAGATAGCCAACAGATAGCTATCTATATAGCTCGCCACCAAGATAGCTCACCACCTAGATATATAGCTAGTAGAAAGCTAATTAGAGGGAAAGCTAGCTAGCCAGCTAATAGATAGCCAACAGATAGATAGCTAATTAGCTCGCCATCTATATAGCTATATATCTAATAGAAGCGCTAGCTAGCTAATAGATAGCTAATATTTTTTTTTTTAATCTTTTGACATTATCGCGGGTGAGTTTTAATGAGACTTGCTATGTTACTTCCGGGTAGCGCGAACGCTGGCGCGAATGGCTGCCGCTGCTCACCCGCACCAAAAAAATTACGTGACTGTAAAGTGTCCTTGACAGTTTTGAAAGGCGCTTCTAAATTAAATGTATTATTATTATTATAATCGATAGCGAGTTAGATACCTAATAGTTAGGAAAATAGCTAGATAGCTATAGCAATCCGTTTCAATTCCGAGCCGCGACCGTTCCACACCTGAAATGGACCGACGCCAATTTCCTTGCGCAGGATGACGCGCCGCACATGGCCCACGCGAGTCCTCCGCCTCCTCAAGTTTCACTTGACAAGCGTCTTAAATGAAAAACCTCCAAATAAATATTTTCACAGGAAACGGACTCGCGCTTTGCTTTTCAAACGGCCACGTGAAGAACCTCCTTCTCTCCAAACACTTTGAAGATGGAGCTGGCGGAGCGCCGCATTCAACGCCCGTCGTCGTCGTCGTCTCTTGGACCGTCGTCGTCTCATCCGGACCGCAGGCTGTCGAAAGCGCAGAACTTCCATCGCTTCTCCAGCGTGGCACCCACGCCGCTCAGCTCCTGCCGGAAGACCAGGGGAAGGCGGCCCATCAGCCCCTCCAGCTGCCGCGACGACACCTGAGACACACGCAAAGCCGCTTTGGGGTCCGTCTCCGGGCCGGCCGGGTAGGCGGACGGCGTCCGGATGCCCACCTGCGAGTCCAGCGTGCGTACGTAGGAGCACAAGTATTCCAGGTTGGCCCCAAACGGATGGACGTGCAAAAAGGCAGACATGACACCTGCGGAGAGGACGCAGTTTTGGCTCAGAAAGTGAGTGGACAATACTAATAATAATAACAAAAACAACAATAATAATAATAATCGATTTGATTTCTAAGCACCTTTCAAAACTCTCATGGTCACTTTACAGTCACAGGATCAGTTTTTCTGTGGGTGAGCAGCGGCAGTAACTCAAATAGATAAAAAGCTAGCTATCTCGGAGATCCTAATAGATAGCGAGGTAGATACCTAGCTAGCTAAATAGCTAGCTGGCTAATAGATAGATAGCTATAGCAAACCGTTTCAATTTCGAGCCGCGAGGTCCTTCATGCTCTTTTTACATTATGTTGCTCACTTGAGCTATCTAGCTGGCTATTTAGCTAGCGATCTAGCTGGCTACCTAGCTAGCTATTTTCTATCTATTAGCAAGCTAGCTATATATTTGCTATCTATAAGCTAGCTATCTATCTCTATTAGTTGTCTATTAGCTAGCTAGCTAACTTTCTACCTATTTGAGTTATTCCGGGTTGAGTGAACGCTGGCGCATGTGGCTGCCGCCGCTCACCCACAGAACAACTCACCCTGTGATGAAAGGCGCTTAGAAATCAAATGGATTATTTTCATTGTTATCTTACCCAGAAGCAGCGCCTCCTTCTCCGAGACCAGAACGCCGCCGGCTCCCCCGCCGACTCCCCCGCCTTCCGCGTCCCGCCAGCCATTGACCCAAAAGGCGGCAGGCGCGCCGGTCACTTGGCGGGACGGCGGCCCCCCTTCCAGAAACTCCGCCTCCTCGTCCCCAAGGCCGAACACCTGCGACGACACGGCACACCGACCAAGGCGTCACACGGCGCGATTGGCTGCCATACCGCGTGTGACCAGCGGGCGGAGTCCGGTTCTTCCCACCACACTCCTACGAAAATATCAAGGTTTTGCTGGGTGGTGATTGCGGGTGCGGATCCCAAAAAGCAGGCAGGCGGGAGCAGGAGGTTGTTTGACAAATTGTATTAAAATAAAGGTCAGCAGGAACAAAATGTAAAACATCAAAATCATCTGAACGGAAAAAATACAAAGTATCAAAAGAAGACCAAAAGTAAAAGTCTGCCAAGGTTAAACAAACACATGCACAGCATACACATTGCAGACAAAGCAAACATGCAGCAAACAATGAACCGACATCGGATGGTCGTGCCGGGTCTCCTTTTAAGTGTCAGTGATTAAGACGACCAGCACCTGCGAGGCTGCAGGCAGGGCTGACAGCGCCCCCCGTTGGTCGCCAACCAGATCATGACAGAGAAACCCAAAGTGGGAAAAAGACGTTTGGTTGCAATCCAAAGACGCCTGTAAATGCTGCTAATACATTTGTTTATAACTGCTATCCCATAGTTGACCAGCAGATGGCTGTGCTTTAGTTTCTTGGCATTCATTAGTGTTACCTTGGCTTACGAACTTAATTGGTTCTCAGACAGTGTGTGTAAGGCGAACAACGTGTATCCCAAAAAATCATTTCCCATAGGAAACCATTAAAATGAGAATAATCCATTCCCACGTGCCCAGAAAACATAATTTTCTACTTTCTAATTTTCTAAGCCTTAAAACTACACAACATCTACCTTATTGTATGTATAATAAATGTGCTATGGTATTATAATTAAACAAATAAACTGTACTGTATAATAAAGTGGTTTTATTGACCTTTGTGATGGTTGTTGATGGCTTGATGGAATGGAGTGGCCGGTTTCATCAGCATTAAACACTTGATGAGGAACGTAACCTTCTTTCACCATCTTGAGGAATGATCCCTTGTAGGTGCTTTCTCTGTGATAATTTTATCTAGTTCCTCATCAATTGTGTTCTGTTTAGCAGGGTTAATAGCTTTTTGCATCAGGTGTACAGATAGCTTGCGCGGGTTGTTTGTGGAGCCAGATTGATGGGATATTTTAACCTTGCAGTCTTCACTCTGCCTTTGAACTATCAAAGTTGAAACTCTCTCAGTCGTCTGCCTGTCTTTTTAATGTTTAAACCACCCCCCCTGGCTTTAACCGAAGACTAGGAGTGGAGGACAAAAACAGTCGGCTGCCATTTTGTTGTTAGAAGAACGGGCTTATTCGCGAACGACACATCACTCATTGAGGCAGCTCCGTGTATGAAAAAAGTTTGTATGCCAAGGTAAGATTTTCATAAATGTAACGTTGGTAAACCGAAAAGTTCGTAAGCCGAAAAGTTCGTAAGCCAAGGACCGAGGGCTTCCGGTACAGGTTTTACTTTCCGCGCTTCTTTACTTAAAGGACAACCGACGTCTCCGGACAAGTTGTGTCCATAATTTGTAAAATGGCTTCAAATGACTTCTACTGGGCGTATTTTAATAAGATTCCACCGCATATAGCTATATTTTACGTTTTAAGACTCACGCTGAACATTCAGGAAGTCTTGCTTTTGAGTTGGTGACGAGTCCGTACGTGACGTCAGAAAAGGGCCGCCTCCTAACCGTAAAAAAGACGCATTGTAGCGTCTTTCCATCACGTCAATGTATTTTGCTGTACTGTTTTTTTTTTAAACATGTCTTACACCCAAACGCCGCCAGCAGAGGGAGGCAAACTCCATGGAAAGATAGTATCCGCCTGTGGAAACGAGCTGATTCATTCTCACTGGAGCTGGTCGCCATTTTTCTGCCTCTTCTTGGGTGAGACATCCCTCCCCCCCGCCCGTTTGCCTCAAAATGGCCCAAATAAATTCTTTAATCGATTGCAAACACGTATGCTTTGCTCATGAGTACTATTTGAATCATATTCATAACTGGATGTGTAACAAGAAAGCATATACAGTAAAGTCTCGTTATATTGATATTCAAGGGAG
Source organism: Hippocampus bargibanti (assembly GCF_051943395.1). Taxonomy (NCBI): domain Eukaryota; kingdom Metazoa; phylum Chordata; class Actinopteri; order Syngnathiformes; family Syngnathidae; genus Hippocampus; species Hippocampus bargibanti. The sequence continues at coordinate 4,285,058 of NC_142741.1, read as the reverse complement.
TCCGAAAAAATATCGATATAACCGGGACTATCGATATATCCGACCCTGTTTGCATGTAATTTTCTCAGTGCGTGCATAGAAATAGTATCGATATAACCGGGACTATCGATATATCCGATATCGATATAACGAGACTTTACTGTAGTCCGAATCTGAAGCCATTGTTTTGATTCACAAGCAATGCAAGACGTCTTGGCGTGACGTCACGAAACGGGGGGCGGGACTTTCTGAAAATGCCCAATTTTTTGGCAGATTTTGGACACTTTAAGTCATTTTTATTGGTGTTTTGCATTTGACTAAAAATATCATACTGCATGTTTTGGGTATTTTAGATGCTATAAAACGTTTTTCTGGTGTCAGTTAAAAAACAAAAAAGTGACGTCGGTTGTCCTTTAAGTTTCATTTTTTGCCGATAAGACGTCGAGAACGGACATGCATTATCGCTGTACTGTTTAGCAAGAAAAAGATAAAAAGGACAAAGATCAAAACTTCCATTTCGGAACGGAAAGTGGGCAAAGTGGTTTGTACGATTTTATTGCATACGTTTTATTTCATTGATGTAAAGTCCAAATGTTTGTGTAAATAATAGCTATATTTTTATACTTGTTTGTAGTTCTATGGTGGTGTGAAATCACATTAAAAAATTAACCATCAGTACAAAGAACCGAAGTCCTCTGTTTCGAATGGGAGCACAACGCCCTTGAAACCTGTGAAAAACACCGTTCGTAGAGGCTGCAGATCGATTGAGGAATACCTGTGGCTCCGCCTCCTGGCTGGGTAGCTCCGCCTCCTCTTCAGAAGACTCCGCCCACCACACATGTGGCTCGCCTTCTCGGTCAGCGACGGCCATCTTTGTCTTCTTCCCGAAAGGGCCTCCGTGGTCCCCGCCGCGGTCCTGGTCTTCGTCGGGGTGGACGTCCCGCCCACCGAGGCTCGACACCTGGTCACTGTCCGCCTGCAAACACGGCGTCGCCGTCACCGCGGTCCCTCCTCGGTATCGGTCAACGTGGGCGTGACTTTGGTCACCTTTGCCGCCTCCCACGGGGCCGGGCGGCCTCGGGCGTCCCTGATACCCACCCTGATTCTGGCCTCATACCAACCTGGCACTGCCTGGTCCAGGCGTCAATGTTCTTGCGCTGAGCTTTGGAGAAGTGGTCCCGAGACTTTTGCCGACTGGACGCCGCCAAGACGGACGAGACCTGGTCCACTTGGGCGAGACACGGACAATCCCGTTATGGGGCTCCGCTTCGTATTTCCGCGTCTACTTACACGTGTCCGTGCGGCGTCGTGTCCTGCTCGCCGTGGACTTACCGTGTACTTCCGTGTGCGATTTTCCCGTCGCCGCCATTGCCCTTCGTTCTCAAGACTTTCTTTGCTTCCTGGACGACTGACGGAATTGGACTAACGCATTGTATTTCGGACATCCGCCCCCATTTCAAGCTCATATAACTCCAGACCCATATCATTTAGGAACTAACTCTTTTTTTACTGATGAAAGTACGTTTTTTTTCTTAACGCTGTATTGAATGTTTATGTAGTATGCATCTGTGGGTCCTGGAATTGGAGCGACAATGATAAAAACCCTGGCACTGCAGTGGACACATTTATTTTCTGTCTATTAGCCATCTAACTAATTGAGTTATTCCGGGTTGAGTGAACGCTGGCGTGTGTGGCTGCCGCTGCTCACCCACAGAAAAACTTATTCTGTGACTGTAAAGTGACCTTGAAAGTTTTGAAAGGCGCTTAGAACTCAAATGTATTATTATTATTATTATCTAGCGAGCTAGCAATTTTCTGTCTATTAGCTTTCTAACTAGCTGGCTATCTCTCTAGCTAGCTGTTTGCTGTCTATTAGCTATCTGACGAACCAGCTGGCTATCTATCTAGCTATTTTCTGTCTATTAGCCATCTAACTATCTGGCTATCTAGCTACCTATCTATTAGCTATCTAGCTAGCTATCTATTAACTAGCTATTAGCTAGCTAGCTATCTATCTATTCGAGTTCTCAGGGTTGAGTGAACACTGGCGCGTGTGGCTGCCGCTGCTCATCCACAGAAAAGCTTCTCCTATGACTGTAAAGTGACCTTGAGAGTTTTGAAAGGCGCTTATGAATTAAATCTAGCTCGATAGCAATTTTCTGTCTTTAAGCTATCTGACTAGTTGGCTATCTATGTAGCTCGCTATTTGGTGTCTATTAGCTATCTAACTAGCGGGCTATCTAGCTAGCTATACATCAAGCTAGCTAGCTTTGTAAGGTGCTTAGAAATCACATGTATTCTTATTATTATTATAACGTCCAACAAAGTGCGCCTTGGCGAGTGTGTGTCCTTACGCTGCAGGAGGATGGCGGCCATGGCGGCGCGATAGGTGTCGGTGGCTCTCCGAAGCGCCCGGCGTTGCTGGGCGGCGTCCCTGCGCAGGCGTCCGCCGTGCGCCTTGGCGCTCTGCAGCAAAGCGTAGATGTGGTTGGCGCTGGCGCGCTTCACCTGGTCGCCGTCTAGCCACCGCAGGAGCACCGTTGCCGCCCAGCTGAAGCGATGCTTGTCTGGCGGAAACACACACAAAGGGAAGAGGGTGATTTTTCTTTGGCAGGCAGGAGGGAGCAGGAGGTTGTTTGACAAATTGTATTAAAATAAAGGTCAGCAGGAACAAAATGTAAAACATCAAAATCATCTGAACAGAAAAAATACAGAGTATCAAAAGAAGACCAAGTGTAAAAGTCCGCCAAGGTTAAAAAAAAAACACATGCACAGCATACAACGCATGCAATTGCAGACAAAGCATGCAACAAACAATGAACCGACACCAGATGGTCGTGCCGTGAGTCCTTTTAAGTGTCACTGATTAAAACGACCAGCACCTGCGAGGCTGCAGGCAGGGCTGACGTTGCTACCCGTTGGTCGCCAATCCGAACGTGGCAGTCCGCCACTGATCGGGACGACCAGCACCTGTGCAGGTGCAGGCGGGGCCGACAGCACCCCCCGTTGGTCGCCAACCAGATCATTACACTTTGGTTTTTTCTTCTCCTTTTTCTTTGCCTTTTTTGTTTGGATTTTTCCTTGGATTTTTCTTTGTTTTTTTCCTCTGGCTTTTTCCAGGGCAACATGGCGCAGAAGCGAGCAGGCTGGAGTCGTTCCCGCGGCGCTTAGCTGCACGCTAATGGGAAGTGACGCTTCCTTCACAGAAGCTTGAGCATCCAATCGGGCCGTAAATGGCTTCCGCACGTACGGGCGCCGTCGTTTTGGCAGGCGGCTCCGCCCGCCCGAGCCGCGCTCACATTTGAATGACAACGGGAGCGGCGAAGCGAAGATGGGGGCTATTTAGGAGCCTTGAAGGCGTGCGCCGCCGCCGGCGATTAGCGAGGCGTTACAAGAATGACACAAAGCGTGACATGCACGCCGTCGCAAAGCATTGAAGAGAAATCTTAGTGGCGCTCCCATCAACTTTTTCCTCTTTGCAAGCGCTGGACTGAACCATTCAAAGCGCAACGAAGCCTTGAAGGCCTCTTAACGCCTTCACTGCCATGCCCGAATTGATTCGGGAATTGAAAATATGACGGAGAGCGAGGGCCATTCTCAAATTTGTTTGAGTTTTGTTGTTTCATGCTTGGGTGCCGATAAAGCGTTGGTCAGACCTCTGGCCATATTTTTTTCCCTTCCACAAGGAGGCAGCATTTCCATTTTGCCCATGTTATCGCTTTCGTATGCGTTGTATTGTATTTTGTACAGCCGTCCCCATTTCAAGCTGATATAACTCCAGACTCATAATTTAGGAATTAACTCTATTTTTCCGATGGAAAGCACTTTGTTCTAGCTTCAGCAGCGCTGTATAAAGCAATATATATGTATTGTATTGCATTGTAGGGTACTTTGCACAGCCGCCCCCATTTCAAGCTCAAATAACTCCAGACTCATAATTTATGAATTAACTATTTTTCCGATGAAAAGCACTTTGTTCCAGGTTCAGCTGTCGTTAAAGCTCTGTATAAACCAATATGGATGGATTGCATTGTATTTTGTACAGCGGCCCCCATTTCAAGCTCATATAACTCCAGATTCATATCATTTAGGAATTAACTCTATTTTTCCGATGAAAGTAGAGAGTCCAAGGTTTCTTACGCTGCACTGAAAGTTGATATAGTCCTAAAACTCATGATTCTGTGGGTCCTGGAATTGGAGTGACAATGACAAAAACCCTGGCGCAGTCAGGTAGTCCGGCAGTCAGATAGTCAGGTAGTAAGGCAGTCTGGCAGTCCAGAGCCCTGACCGGTGGGGTCAGGGCTCTGGACTGCCATCCACGTTCGCGGCCTCACCTTTCAGGCACTCAGCCAAGACGAGCGCCTGTCGCTCGGAGAAGCGCGGCATAAGAGGCGGTGAGGGCGTGGAGGGCACCCCCTCCCGCTGGCGTTTTTCCCCCGGCAAGAGTCTCTGCCGGCATTGCCACTCGTACAAGTCGTCACGCGCCTCCGCAAAGTCCACGTGGATCTTGCCAGAGTCTTTCTTGTCCGTGCTGGATCCCAGACGGAGACGGTAGCCTGAAAGACAACAAGGCCCAGCTTGGCGTCGCTCTTCCAGTTCCGAGTCGGACGCCCGAGCGCTTCGACCACCCCGACGCTCAACCCAATCCAAAGGTTGCCGGTTCAGTTCCCCAGACGTCACCTGACAGGCCGAGCGCGGCGTCCACCGTGGACTCGCGGCTGAAGCGAATGTGGCAAAAGTTCTTCTTGCTCTTGCGCAAGGCCACAATGTGGCCGCAGGGGCCGAAGACCTCCCTGATGATGTCGTCGTCGGCGTTCTCCGGAAGCCCGCCCACAAACACCGTCTTGCAGCCGGGGGGGCGGGGCCGAGTGGACGGGGGCGGCAGGTCTAGGAAATGGCGGCGCGTTATGATCTGTCAACGCGCTGTGAGATTCGGGGCGTGGCCAACGTCCTTACCGGGGTTCTGCGGGAAGAGCACGCATCCGTTGCGGCGGATGATCTCCTTGACGGGGGGCGGGGCCAAGGGGTCACAGGCTGACAAAGAAGGAAAAGACGTTAGCCAAACGCGGGTTGGAATTGAAGCGGATTTACGTGGGACAGGAGATGGGAGACAATCTCTTTGAGTCAATGGATGCGACGTTTAGCTTGTAGTAGACGTGCACATTCCACCATGACGTCCCTGATACACTGCTGAAAAGGACGCTTTGATCCTCTCGTCTGTCATCTAGAACTACTTCATGTCGCAAAGAGGGTACATTAAGTGCTAAAGAATTAATGACTCTGTCTTTGTGTCGTGATATTTGTTATTTAGGTTTTTTTGGCTGTTGTTGTTAGACTTTCCAGCAGCTCCTGTATTTTCTTATTCTACTTCTTTCTTTCCTTTCCTCTTCCTTTCATCACTTTGCTGCTGTGAAATGTCAATGTCTCCACTGCCAGATGAATAAAGGTACATCCAAACCACCCATCCTATTATTATTTATTATTATTATTATCATCATCTAGAACTGCTTCATGTCACAAAGACGGTACAGCAAGTGCTGAAGAATGAATGACTCTCTGCGTCTTTGTGTTGTCATTATTTGTTATTTCGTTTTTTTTTTACTTCAAGATGGCGCCGTAAGAGTGGCTGCCTTTCCAGCAGCTCCTGTATTTTGTTTTTCTACTTCTTTCTTTCCTTTCTTCTTCCTTTCATAACTTTGCTGCTGTGAAATGTCAATTTCTCCACTGCCAGACGAATAAAGGCTAATCCAATCCAATCCAAAAGCGGCTGAGCGAAAACAACAAAAACAAAGATAAAAGCCTGCGAAAAGAAAAAAAGATTGATCTCCCCACGCCGGCGTGCAGGGAGTGAGAGGGAGGCGACCCAACAAGAACGGCTCGGTCGCCGTCTAAGCGCTAATGATGACGAGCGAGCGAGCGGCGGCGGCGGGCCGCGGGCGAACGTTCGCCATCATGTTACGCGCGATAACCCTGACAGCTCAATTACGGCGAAGCCTCCAAGCGAGGACGTTCCCGACGGCGCCACCCGCCGTTCGCTAACGCAGCCGCGTGGCGGCAATCACCCCAATTAGCCCCCGTTTGACAATTCATTAGCGGCACGTGACAGCGCGACACCATTTTGCTAGCGTTTACCTCCACAACAAAAACATCACAGGCGACTCATTAGGTCATTTGAATATTCATGATTAATATTCATGAATATTCATGAACCGCCGCATCTGAAGACGCTCCAATCAAAAGCGTACCTAATGAGGCGGGCTTGCCGGACAGGAAGATGGCCAGAGGCGACGCCGCCGCCACGGCCGAGGACCACACGGGAGGAGGCGGCGGGCCGTCGGATATGTTCCCGGCGGCCGGCGTGCTCCTCTGTGATGTCATTGGGCCGCAGACATAGAGACGCTGGACGTCGGAAGAAGACAAAGACACGTTAGGGTTGTAGGTAAGCGGGGGGGGGGGGGGGGGGGGGGGGGGGCGGTGGCGACCTCGCCGGAGGCCGACGCCACATTTCCCATCCGCATGATTGCACGCCAATTAAGGCGATTCGGCGCCGTGGGCCGGGTGGCTGTCGGTAATCACTTCCTGTCCTGGGGGAGTAATGAAGGCAGCCGCTGTTTTGGTCAAGCTCCGGAACGTTCCAGTCAGCCAATTGGCGTCGCCATTTCCCTTTTGATGAATGGAGGATGGATTCCCATGGAAAGCATCCGTGTGGCGGGTGGGCGACTTGGCCCCTCCCCCTTTCACTTCCTTTTGGCGTCCCAATAGTTTTGCAAATGGCAATGACGTCATGGAATCCTTCTCATCCGTCTCGCAGAGGCCACGCCTCCTCCGCTTCTTTGTCCGCCTCCCCCATTACCCCCACCCCCAGACGTTGATGGAGAGCGAGGCGCCGCTGCCGGTCGCCGCGCTACTCCGTCAGCGCCACTGCGCACGATGCGCCGCATAGATCAAGATGTGATGTGGAGGGGGGGGGGGGGGGGCGGCCGGCGAGGACAAAGAGGTGGAAAAATAAACAAGATAGATGCGGGCCAGGACAGAAAACGACAGCGGGAGAAAAAGCCAACAGGACTGAGGTGGAAGCTGCACGCGCGCGAGCTAACGGGCATAAGCTAGCGCGCGTATCCGTTTGGAGCGGCACCGTGTCAGTGGCTCATCCACAAGGTCCAGACCAAAGAGAGCCCGGAACAAAGAGAGCCTACCTGTGCCAGGCAGGAGACCAAAATTTCCAAATTTCCCCATTGTGGGACAAATAAAGGTTTTCTGATTCTGAAAAGACCAAAAAAAACAAACAAAGACAAAAACAAAAAAGACCCAAAAAAAACAAAAGACCAAAAAAACCTGAAAACCAAATAAAACAAAATACCCAAAAACCGAAAGACCAAAAAAACCCAAAAACCCAAAAATGAAAAGAACAAAGACCAAAAGACCAAAAAGACCAAAAAAACAAAAGCGCTAAGGGCCAAAAAACCAAAAAAAAAAAAAAAACAAAGACCAAAAGACCAAAAAAAGGACCAAAACATCAAAAGACCGAAACACTAAAAAGACCAAAAGAACCAAAAAGTCCAAAAGACCAAAAAAACAAAAGACCAAAAGAACCAAAAAGACCAAAAAAAAAAAAAAAATACAAGACCAAAAGAACCAAAAAGTCCAAAAGACCAAAAAAAAAACAAAAAGTCCAAAAGACCAAAAAAAAAACAAGACCAAAAGAACCAAAAAGACCAAAAAAACAACAGACCAAAAAAATGTTCTCAAGCACCCAATGAGCCCGCAAAAAAAGAAATAGCGATACCTTGGCTTACGAACTTAATTGGTTCCCAGACTGTGCACGGCGAAAAGTGTGTATCCCAAAAATTAATTCCCCATAGGAAACTGTTAAAATGAGAATAATCCGTTCCCAGGTCACCATAAAACATAATTTTCTAAGCCTTAAAACTACACAAAATATACCTTATTTTATGTATAATAAATGTGCTATGGTATCATAAATAAAGAAATAAACTGTACAGTATAATAAAGTCGTTTTATTGACCTTTGTGATGGTGGATGGCTTGATGGAATGTAGTGGCCGGTTTTATCAGCATTAAACACTTGATGAGGAACGTAACCTTCTTCTTTCACCATCTTGAGGAATGATCGCTTGTAGGTGCTTTCTCAGCGATAATTTTACCTTGTTCCTCATCAATTGTGTTCTGTTTAGCTAGGGTTGATAGCTTTTTACATCAAGTGTACAGATGGCTTGTGCGGGTTATTTGTGGAACCTGATTGATGGGATATTTTAACCTTGCAGTCTCCATTCTGCTTTTTTATCAAAGTTGAAACAAGTTCAAATTTCACTGTTATCTATCCATTTTATCACTCTCTCTCTCTCTGTCGTCTGCCTGTCTCTTTAATGTTTAAACCACCTCCCCTCGCTGCTGCATTCTTGACCAATCACGTGGCTTTAACCGAAGACTGGGGGCGGGGAATAGAGGACAAAAACAGTTTCTTGTTAGGAGAACGGGCTCGTTCAGGAATGACAAATCAGTCATTGTGGCGCTCCGTGTTTTTCCCAAAAAATAGTTCGTATGCCAAGGTAATTTTTTTGTAAATGTGCCGTTCGGCAACCGAAAGGTTTTTAAACCAAAGGGTTCGTAAACCAAGGTATCACCGTATAGCTATCTAGCTGGCTGGTTAGATATCTATCTAGCTAACTATCTATCTATCTATCTATCTATAAGCCCAACCTCGCCTTCATTTCCTTCCAAATGTCAAGCTAGTGATGCTACGCTAACTTATTGCTCAACAATTGTCGGTCGCTCGTTCGTTCGTTATGCAAACGATGTAGCGGAAACGGCAGCTGTGATTTTTCAGCTGGAAAGGTCACCGCGACAACTTTGCCGTCAACGAGCCGCATTGTGGTGGCGCCGTCACGCCGTGTCAGCAAGCGTGCGTTGACTTGACGCCACCTTTGCGCCAACACCCCCGAAACCATCCCTCCTGAGAAAGTCATCCCGGCGGACATTTTGGAGCGCACACAAACGACGGATGAGGTGGAAGGTTCCATTTCCATCAGCCGACCAGCTCACTTCCGGTTCTCGCGACGCCGACTGGTCGCCGGCAGGCTACGGTCGGACAGAGAATGGAGCGGCAGCCCTTTCCCTCCCACGGAATGAGGCGAAATGAAAAGAAAGAAAAGAAAATGAAGCGGTGGCGACGGAACAAGAAAAGCCAGCCAGCCTCCATTAGGAGTGCCAACTAAGTCAATAATATTAATAATAGATTTCATTTTAAGCGCCTTTTAAAGCTCTCAAGGACACTTTAGTCACAGACAAGCATAGGTACTGTAATAAATAAAATACAATCACAAATAGAATACAATAAATAAAATACAGTTATAAATACAAACAAGAGAACGAGCTACACAGAAAATGCGATTCTAAATTCCACTTACGGGGTTTCTCGTCGGTTCCGGGCAGCTGCGGCGGGTCCCCGCACCCCTCAAACGAACGTGGACACGGTCGCCTTCGAGGAGCCTCGACCGCGGGACGTCAGAGTCGAACCTTCCGCCGGGGACGCGATGACTGAGAGAGCGAATATGAGCTTACCGCTATCGACGCCGCGCGACCGCGCGCACGTCAGCCTGAGGGCGCGCGCGCATAATCATCGACGTCGTCAAATTGTTGAGGAATCTGACGACATTTTGTTTGTTTTGGCGGCAACGGCGCTTTCAATGGCTGACAGCGGTCGCTTCGGTTCGTTGGGCTCGTCGTTGTTCTTGTCACTTGATGGCTTGGTCGTTTTGTGAACGGTTTGCTCCACGTCGAAAAAGGATCGCTGGACTTGGTGTGAGTGCGAAAGTCACTCAAGCAGCTCTCTTCCGGGTTCCCGAAAACACAACCAATCAAACGCTGTCACATCAATAAAGCAATTCACGATCAAGCCATTCCAAACGGAATAACATTTTCTTTTATCATCATTAAAGAATGTAATGCTCAATCGTGATGTGTCGTTCGCGAACGAGCCGGTTCTTAGAGTTTTTTGGTTCTCTGAAGTGAACGAAGGAGCCAACTTTTTTTGTCCTCTATTCCCCGCCCCTGGTCTTCGGTTAAAGCCTCACGTGATTGGTCGATATCCGTGCTAGAGGAGGGAGGGGAGAATTACAGACACATGCAGCAGTGAGGAGAAGGGGGGGGGGTTAGGGTAGAGAGGTGGACAAATGTTATTTCATTATGCTGTAATTATTAATCAATTATGTTTTTTTACTAGTTGGTATGATAGCATTATTAATATGAAAAGCAATTTATTGACAGCTGATCATCAGACCAGAGTAACCACGGGGAAATTGAAAGTTAGTAGATGCTCTTTGTGCACATATAAATCAAGCCATATAAATAAAAATATTTGATATAGTGTATTTTTTTTACATGAGTAATTCGTTTTTCACATAATTTTACGTGATTTTTTGGTAGTTAATTAATTTAAGCAACAAAAAAGCTAACAAACTGAAGAGCCATTTTGTAGCCAAAAGAGCCGGATCTTTTTAGTGAACCGAGCCAAAAGAACTGGCTCTCTGAAAGGAGCCGGAATTCTCATCACTATTTGGCGCCGCCTTGCGGCGACTCACCGCCACGGCGGCAAAGAGGAACATGCGGAGTTTGGGATCGCCTTCGACCCTTGACACTTTGACGTCACGCGTTTGCTCTCCACCCCTTCGTCGCGGAAGAGGAAGCGCGTCTTTTTCTTTGTCTTTTTCTTCCGCATTTTCCGTTCTTCGGCCGCCCGGTCCGGTCCGGTGGCGATGGCGGCCGTGCTGCTGGACCTCGCGCACGCCTGCCGCTGCGGCTGCACCGAGCGGCACTTCCGCGAGGAGGCCGCCGACGGGCACGCGCACCTGTTCGTGCTAGGCGCGGCCCCGTGTGGCGGCCTGGCGGACGCGGCCCTTCGCGCCTGGGGTGGCCGCGGTGCGCGCGTCCGCCTGGACTGGCGCGCCACGGCCGCCTGCGCGTACCGCCTGAAGCGGGCGGCGGACGAGGTGGGCGCGCTCTCGCTGCGCGTCATCACAAGCCCGCGGGGGCGCGGGCGCCTGCTCGTCTACGAGCGCGCGCTCTTCACGCCTCTCTACGCCTTCACTTACCGGCTGGGCTGCGGCGACGAGGCGCCCGTCCCAGACGCGGACGTGGACGCCGACGTCGCGGCCGTGCTGCGGGCGTTGCCGCCGGTGGGCGGGGCCATCCGCGTGCTGGCGTCTTCGCTGATCCCAGGTGAGCGATCGATGAGTGATGGCTCGTCTTTTCCGAGCCACTTCCTCCACAAATAACCCGCATGGGTATTTTTTGGTGGCCGGAAATGGCAAGTGGACGAGATCAAGTGCGCCAATCAACTCGGAGCTGGGGGCGGAGGGGGGGTTGTCAATCAATCAAATACACCAACCGAGAACAAAAACAAATACAGTGATACCTTGTCTTACGAACTTAATTGGTTCCCAAAAAGTGTATGTACGGAGAAAAGTTTGTCTTCCAAACATTCATTTCACATTGGAGACAATTAAAATGAGAATAATCCGTTCCCAGGTCCCCAGTAAACGTGATTTACTATGAAATAACCATTCAAACAACACAAAATATACCTTATTTTACGTAGAATAAATGTGCTATTGTATTGTAATGAAAGAAATAAAATGTACTGTATAATTAAGTCATTTTATTCCCCATAAGACACCATTAAAATGAGAATAATGTTCCCAGATCCCCAGAAAACATGATTTTCTACGAAATAAGCCTTAAAATTACACAAAATATACCTTATTTTACATGTAATAAATGTGCTGTTGTATTGTAATGAAATAAATAAACTGTACTATATAATAAGGTTGTTTTATTTCCAATAAGAAACAATTAAAATGAGAATAATCCGTTCCCAGGTCCCCCATAAAACACTTTTCTGCGAAATAAGCCTACACAAAATATACATTATTTGATGTCGAATAAATGTGCTCATTTTATGTATAACTTTTTGATGACAACAGCGGATCGAACTTAATTGGTTCCCAGAAAGTGTGTGGAAGGCGAAAAGTGTGTCTCCCAAACATTAATTTCCCATAGGAAACCATTAAAAATGACAATAATCCGTTCCCAGGTCCCCAGAAAACGTGATTTTCTACGAAAAGAGCATTCAAACTACACAAAATATACCTTATTTTACGTAGAATTAATGTGGTATCCGTGAGCCTCCGCACTGACGTCCGGTATCGCGGCGGTCCTGGCCGGGTGGTGCTTCCTGTGGCCTCAGACTGCTTCGGCCATGGCTTCAGCACGCGCGGCGGCGGCGTGTCGCACGGGCCCACCTTATCGTCGTTGAACCTGTTCAGTAGCCCCAAACGGCGCGACTCGCCGGCCATGGTCCAGGAGAACCGGCGCCGCCTGGCGCTGCACGCCGGTTTCTACCCGCGCCCGCTGCGAATGGTCAAGGTGAGCGTCGATCCTGCTGGGTTTTTGTTTTGTTTCTGCGTCACCCTGACAGGAAGCGGACCGTTGCGGCGCAGGTGGAGCATTCAAGCCGCGTGTGGGTGTTGGGGAAAGACGAGCCGGAGCGCTACGACGCAGCAGTGACGGACCAGGTCGGGCATGTCCTGGCTGCGCCTGGCGCCGACTGCATCCCGATGCTCTTTGCGGACCCCGTGGCCAAAGCGGTGGGCGTCGCCCACGCAGGTACACCCCGTGGCGTCCAAGGACAAAAAAAAGACGTGCCAAATAAGCATGGAGGACACTAATAAAGGCTGGATTTGGTGCGCGTGGATCGGTAGCGCCTGCCTGAGGGGGAGTCGCTGGAAAAGGTGGTGAGCAGGGTGCGCAGGGTTGGGTTCAGTAGGAAGTGTAAAGTGAAAAGTTTGTCTGCCAAACATTTATTTCCCATAAGAAACCATTAAAAATGAGAATAATCCGTTCCCGGGTCCCCATAAAACAATTTTCTACTAAATAAGCCTTAAAACTACACAAAATATACCTTATTTTATGTAGAATAAATTTGCTCATTTTATGAATAACTTTTTGATGACAACAGCCGATCAAACTTAATTGGTTCCCAGAAAGTGTGTGTAAGGTGAAAAGTGTGTCTTCCAAACATTAATTTCCCATAGGAAACCATTAAAATGAGAATAATCCGTTTCCGGGTCCCCATAAAACATAGTTTTCTACTTTTTCATTTTCTAAGCCCTCAAACTACACAAAATATACCTTATTTTATGTATAATAAATTTGCTATGGTATTATAATTAAAGAAATGAACTGTTCTATGTAATAAAGTCATTTTATTTACCTTTGTGATGGTCGTTGATGGCTTGTGGGAGGAGGTCGGAGGGAGGGAATTGCTGTTTGGAAGGAGTCACATTCCATAAGGATTGTGATTAAAGAAATAAAACATACATTTCTACTAAATAAGCTTTAAGCTATTAGCTAGCTAACTTTCTATCTATGAGTTTTTTAGCTATTTATCTAGCTAGCTTTCTATTTGCTATTAGCTATCTAGTTTTATATCTATTTGAGTTACTTCCGGGTTGAACGCTGGCCCATGTAGCTCAGCGTTTCCCTACCAATCCACTGAGCTCGGCGTCCCTCTTCAGGCTGGAGGGGAACGCTGCTGGGCGTCGCCGCGGCAACGGTATTGGCCATGACGACGGAGCTGGGCTGCGCCAGCGCCGACATCCTGGTGGTCTTGGGGCCCTCGGTGGGCCCGTGCTGCTTTGCGCTGGAGCCGGAACAGGCGGCCCGCTTCCAACCGGAATGCGTCCGCTGGGCGCAGAGGCGCAGGCCCGGCGTGGACCTGCGACTGGCCAACAGGTGGCGGCGCGCCTCCTCCCTCGACCTCACCGCCGTGCCCGTCTGCCGTTCCTGCGCCGACCGACTCTTCTTCTCCGACGGTTTGGCTTCCCCGTTTGATAGGCAGCAGCTGGAGGAGGCGGGCATCCTGCCGCGGCACATACAGGACGACCCCAGCGTGGCGCCGTGCACCTCCTGCCACCCACGAGACTTCTTCTCTCGCGTGAGGGACGGAGACCACTTTGGCACCCAGGCGGGCTTCGTGTGGATCAAGGACAAGGTGCCCGACGAGGCTTGTTCGGCTTCGCGCCGGTGAGGCCGGCTCCGACCAGGGCGCTCGGCTGCTGGAGTGTCTCAAACAATGCTTTCCCGTACGCCCGGGGCGTGCAACTTTTACATCGGGCGTACAGCTTACAAAACGCCTCCGCCCGGGTGGCCGACAACTTCAAGAAAAGAAAGAAGAAAAAAAATTAAAGATTTTTTTTTTTCAAATCAAACGCTTGCTTTATTCAATAAAGGCGAAAGACCAGCTTGTCGATGCACTCGTGCAGGCCGCGGCAGGCACAAACCTGCAGGCCTCCCCCGGGCAACGCCGCTGCCGTCACCAGGCACTCGTGGGAGGCAGAGTCCAGCCCAAGCGCCCCCTGCGTGGCCCTCTGGTGAGGCGTCATCGGGCGTCGTTGCCGGGTCTGGCCGGGCGCATGCAGGGACTCTAACGCCGCGGCGCTCCTTCCTTCCTATTATTATTATTTGTTTTTTGAATTATTTTCCGCGTTCGGTGCTAGACGAGTCGTAGCTTTGCTGCCCCCTGGTGGCCAACAAGTTCAACAACAATGAGAACAATGGACAGACAAACGTTTTAATTCCAAAGTGAAAAGACGAATCGGCATCAAAGAGGAAAAATACCCCCCCAAAAAAATCAAGAGAGCCAGTGGGCCGAGCACATGGGGTCAAATGGCGACGTTCAGGCGCGCCGCCTCGCCCGCATTTTGCCGCCAATGGAAGCCGACAGGAAAACGGCACGAAACGCGAGTACAGTGAAACCTTGGCTTACAAAATTAATTGGTTCCCAGACAGAGTGTGTAAGGTGAAAAGTGTGTATCCCAAAAATTAACTTCCCATAGGAAACTATTAAAATGACAATAATCTGTTTCCGGGTCCCCATAAGACATAGTTTTCTACTTTTCAATTTTCTAAGCCCTCAAACTACACAAAATATACCTTATTTTATGTATAATAAATGTGCTATGGTATTATAATTAAAGAAATGAACTGTTCTATGTAATAAAGTCATTTTATTTACCTTTGTGATGGTCGTTTGTGGTTGGTTTGCTTGTGGGAGGTCGGAGGGAGGGAATTGCTGTTTGGAAGGAGTCACATTCCATAAGGATTGTGATTAAAGAAATAAACTGCACTATATAATAAAGTGGTTTTATTAACCTTTGTGATGGTCGTTGATAACTTGATGGAATGGAGTGGCCGGTTTCATCAGCTAAACACTTGATGAGGAACGTAACCTTCTTTTACCATCTTGAGGAATGATCCCTTGTAGGTGCTTTCGCTGCGATAATGTTACCTTGTTCCTCATCAATTGTGTTCTGTTTAGCTGGGTTGATAGCTTTTTGCATCAAGTGTAGAGATGGCTTGTGCGGGTTATTTGTGGAGCCTGATTGATGGGAATTTTAACCTTGCAGTCTACACTCTGCCTTTGAACTATCAAAGTTGAAACGAGTCCAAATGTCACTGTTTTCTATCCATTTTCTCACTCTCTCTGTCGTCTGCCTGTCCCTTTAATGTTTAAACCACCTCCCCTCACTGCTGCAATCTTGACCAATCACGTGGCTTTAACTGAAGACTGGGGGCGGGGAATAGAGAACAAAAAAAAAAGTCGGCTGCCATTTTCTTTTTGGAGAACGGCCTCACTCTCTGTCTGTAAACCAGCCCCCATCCTCACTGCTGCATTCTTCACCAATCACGTGACATTAACCAAAGACTGGGGGCGGGGAATAGAGGACAAAAATGAGTCGGCTGCCATTTTCTTGTTAGGAGCACATTTGCGAACGACACATCACTCATTGTGGCGCTCCGTGTGTATCCCGAAAAATAGTTTGTATGCCAAGGTACAATGTTCATAAATTTAACGTTCGTAAACCGAAAAGTTCGTAAGCCAAGGGGTTCGTAAACCGAGGTATCACTGTACGCTTCAAAAGTCAGTCAACATGCTTTGATTTGCAATTTGACGCCTTTCGTCTGGCTGCCTGCTGCTGGTGATAAGGAATCAGCTTTTCAAAATGGCTGCCGGCGAGACGATTTGGCGGGGTGTTTGTCCAATAAAAGGGTGACATAAATGGCGGCCGTGGGAGACAATGGTTGGCAACTCAAAATTTGTGTTAGGACAGATTGTGGGGAAGAAAGCAAAGTGATGCGCAAAGAGCAGCGGCGAGCGCTATCTTAGCATCGGGATTAGCGGACAAACCCGGCAGATGGTTGGCGTAGGCGCCCGCCAACAAAGTGCAAAAATGGGACTCTGCTCACGCGTGTGCTTTAGTGCTACGCTACACTAGGCTAGGCTAGGCCAGGCTAGGTGTCGGTATTTCCGTTCTCCTCGGGCTGGAGCTGCTCCTTCTCCAAGCAATCCTCCTGGGGGGGCCGTACTCGCTTGAAGAACCCCAGCTGGACAGACACATGCAAGCATCAAGCGGCCATTTTGAAGCCGTGCCTTGTACTGGCGGACGCTAACCTTGTACATGATGAAGATGAGCAGCGCCAGGAGTAGCAAGCCGGCCAGCACGGCCAGTGCCACCACCCAAGCGGGCACCGGCTGGGGGGCGTCCGCCACCCACAGCACCGACACGCTAACCTGCGGCACCAAAAGAGACAAACGAATCAATCCAGCTGGCAATCTATTAGCTATCTAGCTAGCAAAGTATCTAGCTAATAGATAGTTGTTAGCTAGCTGGCTAGCTTTCTATCTATTTATCTGGCTACCTAGCTATCTATTTGCTATCTAGCTATGTCTTCTTTTTATTTATCTAGATATCTACGCATTTAGCTGGCTACCTAGATAGCTATCTATTAGCTATCCAGCTAGCAAGGTACCTAGCTAATAGCTAGCTTTCTATCGATTCAGCTGGCTACCTAGCTAGCTATTTTCTGTCTATTAGCTATCTAGCTTACTATGTATCTATTTAGCTGGCTACCTAGCTAGCTATCTATTAGCTATCCAGCTAGCAAGGTACATAGCTAATAGCTAGCTTTCTATCTATTCAGCTGGCTACCTAGCTAGATATTTTCTGTCTATTAGCTATCTAGCTGGCTATCTATTAGCTATCTAGCTTACTATGTATCTATTTGCTATCTATTAGCTATCTAGCTAGCATCGCGCTATTAGCTAGCTTTCTATCTATTTAGCTGGCTACCTAGCTATCTATTTGCTGTCTATTCGCTATCTAGATGGCTATCTATTAGCTATCAAGGTACGTATCTAGCTGGCTAGCTGTTAGCTATCTCTTCACTTCTGCGGCCCGAAAAAGACAAACGAATCAAATGGGAGCCCGCCCGCGGCGCCATCGCCTCACTCACGGTGGTGCTGTTGGACGGCAGCGTGGCCGGAATCTTCTTGTAGGGCATCTGGATGACGTTGAAGGAGGCGCCCGACACCAACACGTACGAGCGGTTCTCATTCTCCGCCTAAGCACAAAATGGCGTCAGCGATGATGCCGCGGCGGGAACGATGGATCGTGCGTACCCTCAGCAAGTTGTTAACGTCCAGCCGCGAGTAAACGAAGACGATGGCGTTCTTCTTCCTCTCCAGGCGGCCCACCTGGCAGCGAAGCCTCATGCAGGCCGCCGTCCCGCAGTCCTGCAGGCAAAGCCGTATGGCCGCCCGAGCAAAGTCGCCTGAGCAAAGTCGCCGAGCGAGGCCGCCGGGCACCTCCCCTCCACGCCGCGTTTACCAGCTTGACCAGGTGGTCGTCCGGCATCTGCAGGTCCCGCTTGCGAAGGCGCTTGCGCTCTCGTCCTTCCGTCTGGCCGTCTCCGCCGCTGGCGTTTCGAAGCGCCGCCGCCGACGAGGGACTCTCCAGCTGCCGGCGAAAAACGGGTCAGTGACAGACGGGGTGGGCGTAAAAAAATAAGGCGGGGCCTCACAGTGAGGTTGCGTGCGTTGAGCCGCACGTCGCTGGAGCAGTTGACGGGTCCTTCCGTGTCCAGATGGGTGACGTAGAGCAGGGTGGCGTTGTCGTAGGCGTACGGCCACTCCACCTCCAGTGCCGCTTGGCTCAGCGTGCTTGGCCCGTCGTTCAGCAACTGCGCCAGAGCACAAAGCCTTGGCCGCCACATTCGCCACCACATTCGCCGCCCCTTGGCCGCCACATTCGCCGCCCTCGACTTGGCCTACCTCATAGACGTGCACAATTTGCGGTCCGATGTCGTCGCCGGTGATTGGGGGCACTTTGGGGCGCCAGTTGGCGATGGGGAGCAACAGCTGACCGGGAGACGACGTACTGCAGACAAAATGTCCGTGGCGCTTTTCTCAACGGCCTTCAGGTGTTGACCCCCCCACACCAAAAAAAAAAAAGCGGGTGAGCATGGTTACCCGCGTATAGAGACTTGCGCCACCACGATGAGCTTGGTGACGCTGGACACCTTGGCACTGGTGCTGTTGAACTGGTTGGAGCTGCAACGAAAGGCGTCAAAGGCACAAACTGAACTTTCTCTGTTGGGGAGGGGGCTAGGGGGGTCCTCACCTGACCATCTGCAGGTCAAAGCGCACGTCCGTGTCGTCCTCCGACAGCTGATGGACGCCGAAGCGCAGCTCTGCCAACACCTGCATAGGCGCCCATCCAGAAGGGGGGCCGGGGGACAACACACACCATGGTCTATTCACTTCTTTTTATTTAGCTGGCTATCTAGCTATTTAGCCGGCTACCTAGCTAGCTATCTATTTGCTGTCTATTAGATATCTCGCTGGCTATCTATTAGCTATCTAGCTAGCGAGGTACCTAGCTGTCTAGCTATTAGCTATATATTAGCTGTTAGCTAGCTAGCTAGTTTTTTATTTATTTGAGTCCGGGTTGAGTGAACGCTGGCGCATGTGGCTTCCGCTGCTCACCCACAGAAAAACGTATCCTGTGACTGTAAAGTGTCCTTGAGAGTTTTGAAAGACGCTTAGAAATCAAATGTATTATTATTATTATTATTATTATTATTATTGGTGTGAGACGGCTGTGAAAAGACTCGGTGGGCTTGGGCGGCGCCCCCACCTTGCTTCCGCCCTTCATGGGGTTCCCCAGATCGCACACCACCATCTTGGTCCCGTTCTCCTTCTTGTAGGCGCACGATAGGCGGCTCAGCGTCTGGCGGCGACACGCATCTTCAGAACCGGGCCTCGAGAACCCCAAAGTGCCGCCCCCCCGGTCAGCCTACCTGACTGCGCACCACACCGGTGAAGTCGGCCTGCGGCGGCAGGAAGACGTGCAGCTCGGCCTCGTAGGCGCCCTCACCGCGGTTCTCCGCCGCGATCTCCAGCGTCACCGCATTGTCGTCGCCGATGGCCATCTCGGAACGGTCGCTGCCGGACGGGATGAGGTGGGAACGGGGGGGGTTTAGGGGCGTCGGCGCCACCCCGCAATGACATCTTTTGGCGGCGGCTTCACCTCTGGACTGACAGCCGCAGGTCAGGCTTGCAGACGTTGTCGTCGCCGCAGTCCAGCAGGATGTGAGCCTGGGGGCCGCGGAACGTCAGGTGGGTGGGCCGAGGTGGGGGGCAAAAACCGCAGCCCTAGGCGCTTTACCTGCCGGGTGACGTTGGGCGGGGCGGCTACGTCCAGGACGGGCCGCAGGCCGTTGCGGTCTTGGGCGCGCCCGTAGTCCAAGGCGTACTCCAGGACCACCGAGATGGGCGTGATCTTATCGCGAAAGTCGCGGTCGTCCTGCCGTCGCAAAGGCGCATCAGCGGGGGAGGACGGCGGTCGTGACCCCCCCGACGCTTGACTTTGGCGGCCCCCCCTACCCTGAGGAAAACCTGCTGCTCCTCGCAGGCGGGCCCCCCGCCGTTATTGAGCGTGATGTTCTTGGCGTAGGCCACGCCGCGCCCGTGCAAGAAAAGGACCCGCCTGGCCGAGTCCTTCGGCTTCAGCCGGTCCAGGAGCACGTCCACGCCGAAGGCTGTCAAAGGGAAAAAGTGGCCAAAGTAGCAAAAATTGCCAAAGTAGCAAAAATTGCCAAAGTGGCAAAAAGGGCAGCAATAGAGGCGCAAAAAGCTACTCACTGAGGGAAGATGGCGCCCCCGGCCCACTCGCCTTCAGGCAGTACTTGACCTTGAAGCTGCAAAGGCAATGCCAGTTACAATGGCGGCCCGGCCTGGTTAGGGGGGCGAGTACGACGGGGCGGCGGTTCGCTCACCAGGAGACAGCGGCGCCGGAGCCCGGCAGCGTGCAGGTCTTCTCCTCGGGGTTGATAATCTGTGGGCTGATGTCCAGCGTGGCATTGACGCTGATCACCGGCCGCGCTCTGCATACACACGAGCACCATTGACTCCACATCAGATTCCCTATTCGCTAGCTATAAGCTATCTATTCGCTAGCTATTAGTGATCTATTCGCGAGCTAATAGCTATCTATTTGGTAGCAAATAGTTATCTATGCGCTAGCTAATAGCTATCTATTTGGTAGCAAATAGCTATCTATGCGCTAGCTAATAGCTATCTATTCGCAGATAGCTTTCTATCTATTTGAGTTACTTCCAGGTTGAGTGAATTCACAGCATTCACTGCAGACAAAAACGTATCCTCTGACTGTAAAGTGACCTTGAGAGTTTTGAAAGGCGCTTAGAAATGAAAAATATTTCCGCCTGGACTTTTGGGACTAGACTTGTGCTTGGATGGTTTTTTTAGGGTCATGGAGCACCCTGGTTGTGGTTGGTTCTTGTTTGTCTGAACTATTCTCGCAATCAGCTGCATTTGAGCCAACTTGAAACAGCCACGCACACGCAAACAACCCACCCGACCCCCCTCGGTGGATTACCTGTACAAAACGGCCCTATCAGCTCCAAAGACCCCCACGAGTAAATCTGGTGACACATAAAAAAGGTTTGGTGGCGGTGAGCCCGCCTTTGATGCCCCCCCCTCCCATTTGGCAGCCTACCCGGGTAGCCGTTGCGGTCGATGTCCGTGTTTCCCGTCATGGAGTAGCCAAAGCTGGCCGGCATGGCGTCGGAGGCCCACTGGCCCCGCAGGACCTGGTGGGCGGCGCGCCGGTTAGCACGTCGGCGGCGCCAAAGCAAAACGGAGCAAAGACCTCCCGGAGTTCCCATTGCGGAGAGGCGATTTTCTTTCCTTAACTTGGCGTCGGGGGCTCGTACCTGCGAGGGCGCCTGCGATGGGCCTTGGGGACCCCCGTTGTGGATGTAGACCTGGCCCAGGTGCCGCGGACCACCGTAGGGGGCCGAGATGGCCACGTCTGGTCAAACACGCAAGGTGTCAGCACCTGCCCACGCACCCGCGCATCCCCGTGCCCGCCTACCGTTGTATCCGTCCATGTTGAGGTCTCCGAGCGCGGCTACGGCCGAGCCGTAGCGGGCGTAGACTTCCGAGCCGACCAGCGTCCGCGGAGGCTGGAAGGAAAAGCCACCGCGGCCCAGGAAGACACACACCTGGACGCCAGCGCCCGGTCAAGATGGGTGAAGACGCCAGGGGGGCTGTTGGGGGGGGGGGGGGTCCCTTACCTGTCCCACCTCCCTCAGCTTGCCGTCGGAGCCTCTGTCCATGAAGAGGGGCGCACCCGCCAGCAGGTCCGTCAAACTGAGCACAGGCGCAAGCGTTAGCCCCGCGACTCCATTCGAGCCACGCCCGCCCCAGCACGCAACTCACCCGTCGCCATTGACGTCGCTGGCGGCCACCGAATGGCCGAAGTAGGCGGCCATCTTGAAAGGACACAAAGAAGAGAGGAGAGAGGTGCGCTTTTGGACTCGAGTCCGGGAAAAGCGGCGATCGGGCGCTCACCTGACTTCCGGTGAAGTTGACCACCGACTCCATGTTGAGGCCGTTGAAGATGTTGACCTGAAACGGGGAAACGCTCGCCGCTTAGCACGGGCGCTAACCGGCGTGCGCTAACTGGCGTGCGCGAACCGGCGTGCGCTATCCGACGAGGAGCGAGCCACTCACGTAACCCAGCGCCTTGTCTCCCCGCGGCACCCCCGTTACGTAATCTGCAAGGACATCGGCGCTCCTCAACTTCCGGCTTCAAATTGAACCCGCCCACCCCAAAAAACAACAACAACAAAAACAAAGTTGTCTACCTTCTTTGCCGTCATCGTTGAAGTCCGCCACCGTCACCGAATATCCTGGCGAGAGAAACAAATGAGCACGGGACCCCCCCCCCCCCTCACGCCCCCCTGACGTTTCGCTAACCCAGGTAGCTGTCGTCGTACTGGGCGCCGGCCGACTTGGTGGCCAGCGTGTTTCCGTAGGGGCTGATGAAACGGTCGTCGAAGCGGGCCAAGATTTCGGACACGTCGTCCGATATCAGCTGACCTGCGGGGGTGATGGAGGGGTCGCCATCAAAGAGGGGAACTTGTTGACCTTTGTTGACCTTGCAAGCCCCGCCCTCAAAGGCCAAAAAGGGGAAGCGGGAATGCGGCTGAGGTGACCTTGCCAGTAGAAGCTTCCGGGTCCTCCCACCACCACTCGCTTGTCCGTCTGAAACACACATCCCCCCCTTTTTTTTAGTATCGCAGCCCCTCTGGAGCACACTGGCCGGGTCGGGGACACCAACCTTGAGGAAGTCGGCGCTGAAGCCAGCCTGGCAGAAGCCCTGCCCCTCCGGAGAGTTGGCGCCTGCGCAGGGGGCACAAAATATCGATCAAAAGGCCACGGGGCAGGTCGGCAGAGGCCGAAAGACAACGCACTTGATCGGCAGGGCGAGTACTCCACCACCGTCTGGTCTTTTTTGAGAAAACACGTCCCCACAGGCTCGCGCTCCGAATACCCAAAGGTGGACCACTGGTAGAGCGGCGCACACGCCTGCGCCATTGTGGGGGTGACAGGGCACGTCAATCACAAGAAGAAAAACACCCTTGTACCGTTATCAAGCGCCCAGGAGCTCAAAGGAGAGCTTCTCGATGGATCTTACCAGGATATGCTCGCCGTCCGAGCGCACCGAAGCGCCGAACCACTGCTTGGATTTAAACTCCATCTGAGCGCCGTCCGCGTTCTTACGCTCGCCTGACAAAGAAACAACAACAGAAGTCAACCTGGCGGGACACGATCAATTACTGATTACACGATCAAGTCCTCGGCCAGTTCTGTCCTGGGCTGCTTGCTGGACTCTCTGGAGGAGGTGGGTAACAGAGGGACGCTTGCTAAGCTAAAAGCTATGATGGACAGCCCTTTCCACCCACCCTGACAGCACTGGGTAGCTGTTATGAATATGATTCAAATAGTTCTGAAGAGGAAAGCATAAATGTTTGCAATCTATTAGAGAAGTCCTTCCGTATCAATTCAAGGTGTCTGGACTCTAATGTAGCGCCCAGAAAATGCACAAGATGGCGCACAAGCCTTGTTGGAAATGGGCTAATTTGTTCGCTGGGAATTCGTGTAATACATCTTCTTTATGCGTGTTACCGCAATTAGTTGCGACACACAACGATTCACCATCGTGTTATTTATGTAGTTTTCTTTCTAATTTCACGATCAACACGGTGTTTTCAGATGAAAAAAAGTACTCAAAATGCATTGTGTGTCACTTTCTTGGTCAGGGGCGTTCCCTCCGTAACGTCACGTCAGGAATCGTCACCAACTCGAAAACAAGACTTCATGAATATTCAGCGCGAGTCTTAAAATATAGCGATATGCGGTGGAAACTTTGGAAAATGCGCTAGTAGAAGTCATTTGAAGTGATTTTACAAATTACGGACGCAACTTGTCTGAAGGTGTCGGTTGTCCGTTAAGAACAGCTGAAACAAAGCGCTAACAGAAAAAATGCTGCCCCCTCCCGGAAGGGATAAATAATATAGGAGATTTTTTTTATAATAAGCACCCAAACTGAGTTCTTGTTTAGGTCAAAAATTTTGAGCGTTATAATATATATATATATATATATATATATATATATATATATATATATATATATATATATATATACATACAGTAAAGTCTCGTTATATCGATATTGGATATATCGATAGTCCCGGTTATATCGATACTATTTCTATGCACGCACGGAGAAAATTACATGCAAACAGGGTCGGCTATATCGATAGTCCCGGTTATATCGATATTTTTGCGGACTACCTTGAATATCGATATAACGAGACTTTACTGTATATATATATATATACAATAGTTGTTGTCATGTTTTTTTTTTTTTTTTTGGGGGGGGGGGGGGTTGTCACGTTGCCATTTGCGGGCATCTGTCACAGATAAGCATGAACAAGCCTTCGAAACGGAAACTTGTCTGACCTTCACGAGGGAAAGAAAGATGTCAAAAGCCCCAAAAATGGCCCACAGTCAACAGCTCACTTCCTGTTGTGCGCTGACACACACACACACACACACACACACACACACACACACACACACACACACACACACACACACACACACACACACACACACACACACACACACACACACACACACACACACACACACACACACACACACACACACACACACACACACACACACACACACACACACACACACACACACACACACACACACACACACACACACACACACACACACACACACACACACACACACACACACAGCCATAACGGTGCACGGTGCTGCTTAATCACGCAGGCAGGCGATGCAGACGGGCGACGCTGATGGCCTCAAAGTAACAAGCACTCTCCTTTTAGTCCACCGTAATCGATTCGAGTATGTTTTTCAAGTAATTTTGGTGGAATCCGAATAACACTGCAATGCATTTGGGAGTGCCACTCGGCTCTGTTTTAGGGCCTTTTCCATTCAATACAAAAGTATCCCATTTTCACAAATTCTATCCATCCATTTTCTAGACTGCTTTATCCTCATTGGCTCATTGAGTGGCAGACAATGTGCCACAATGTGTCCACTCCAGTGCCAGGGTTTTTGTCACTTTTAATCAAATTGCAGGACCCACAGAAGAATATTGACTTTTAGGGCTAGATAAACATAAAAAAAAACTATTAAAAAACTTTGATTTTCTTTTTTCATTAGAAAAAAAATAGTTATTGTAGTAGTCTAATAGTCAGTAGTTGGGTAATTTGTTTCTAAAATGAGGGGTGTAATGATTCGTCATTACAATAAACGTATCCTCTGTATGAAATGATATCACCCAATAGAGCAATATATCGTTCTAGCGATCTAGCTGGCTACCTAGCTGGCTATCTATTTGCTATCTATTAGCTAGCTAGCTGGTTATTTAGAAACCGAAATATTTGCTAACTATAAGCTGGCTAGGTATTTATCTATCTATTAGTTATCTATTAGCTAGCTAGCTAACTTTCTATCTATTTGAGTTATTCCGGGTTGAATGAACGCTGGCGCATGTGGCTGCCGCTGCTCACCCACAGAGAAACTGATCCTGTGACTGTAAAGTGACCTTGAGAGTTTTGAAAGGCGCTTAGAAATTAAATGTATTATTATAATTATAAAGTTTGGGTGTGAAACGGCCCGTTTCAAGAGTGGCAAACACATTTGGAAAGAAAAGAAGAGCGGAATTTGAAAACAAATGAAAGCCTACCTGAGGAGTCAAAGAGGATCTGGCGGCAGGCGGCGGCGCCCCCCGCCCAGGGGCAGCTGTAGACGGCCCCCCGCTCCAGCACCTCGCCTGACGTGTTGGCCCGCGGTGCTCCGATCAGGACGTCCGACCTGGGCATATTGGCGGCAAAATTGAAGTTATTATAATAACAATAATACATTTGATTTATAAACACCTTTCAAACTCTCAAGGTCACTTTAGAGTCACAGCATCAGTTTTTCCTGTGGGTGAGCAGCAGCAGCCACACGCACCAGCGTTCACTCAAGCCGCAAGTAACTCAAATAGATAGAAAGCAAGCTAGCTTGCTTATCTAGCTCTTAGATAGCTAGATAGCCAATAGATAGCTAGCCAGCCAGCTATAATAGATATATATAATAGCTATTAAGTAGCGAGCTAGATAGTTAATAGATAGCTGCCACCTGGGCAGGATGATTAATGAAATGAACACGTCCCTGGTGAAATATTTGAAGACAAGGACTGCAAAGTATCAAATTTCTCCATTGTGGGACTATTAAAGTCTTTCTGATTCGGATGAAGTTGAAAATAGGCCGGTTTGCTCAATCTCTTTGTCATTCGCATGCCATAACTTGTATTGCGAGTCAATTGAGTAAGGCTTGGTTCAGCTGCCACCAGCTTTTTTTCCTATCGCGGGTGGTCCTGGTCCCCATTAACCGCGAAAAACGAGGGGTGACTGTTTACTCGTTTGCGACGAGGACAAGGTGGAAATGGGCGCGTGCTTGCCAAATATCACACATTGAAGCTTGGCATTATTAACCAGTTGGTCAGCATAAAAGCATAGAGGACTTGAGTTTCCAATCCAAGTCCCGAGTTGAGACAAAAGACCAGAGGGCGATTCGGATTTGGGTTCGGAAGCGGCTCACTCGTCATGTGTCCAATTATGGACACGAGCGGGAGGGAAGCGAAGCCGATTGCGGCGCATGCGCACTAGCGCGGCTTTCCCAATTTATGGTGGTTGAGGGCTCCCCTGGCCCAAAGTGCTTGAAAAAGTACACCAATAACAAGAAAACAAGTCGCCTCCGCTCCCGTAGAGTGAAGTTTGTCAAATATGGCGACGGGGTCCGTCTTTTTCCGCCTTACCGTTGGTTGTTGGGGGCTTTAAAGAAGTCCACCGAGAAGCCGAAGTAGCTGCCCGGGGGGCCGTCGTACACCGACGGCCGCTCGGCGTCCAGGTTGAAGGCGCCTCCGCGCCCCGTTAGCACCGCCAGCGCCGCCGCCAACTCGATGACTACGGCGGCGGCGGGGAGACGGCCGCGCCGCCCCGGCCCCGCTGCCATGGCTTGGCCGAGGAGAGGAGGCGAACGAGGAGAAAGTTTTCAAGACTGAAGGCTCGCCGGCTAAGGCAGCTAGCTAGCGAGCGCGCGTCCTTGCCGAGCCTCGCCGGCGTGTCGGTTCCTTCGTCGACCGTCGTCGGACTCCCTGGGACGAGCGCTGGCTTGTCCCGGCTGGGAAATATTTGAGCGTGCTCGGAAGGGAAGACCAGGAAAACAACCAGTGACGTCTCTGGAAGTCCAACTCCCTCCTGTCACATTAAAAGTCAGAAACACTTTTCACAATAAAAGAACAAAAAAAAATGCGGTCTCTCGTCCCACACAAAAACTGTATTGCGTCCACGACTTTTCTTCGCTTTGTGGTCAATTTGCATATGTCGACGATGCCGTCGTGTGTCGGTCAAGTTATTATGACATTATTATGGTTATTATGATTATTATGATTACTACCCAGCTATCTATCTATCTATCTATCTATTAGCTACCTAGCTGGCTATCTATTCTCTATCTATTAGCTATCTGGCTGGCTCTCTAGCAGTTATACGGCTACCTAGCTAGCTGGCTATCTATTAGCTAACTAGCTTTCTGTCTATTTGAGTTACTCCGTGTGGCTGCCGCTGCTCACCCACAGAAAAACTGAAAAGTGACCTTGAGAGTTTTGAAAGGCGCTTATCAATAAAATGTATTATTATTATTATATTATATACCTTCCTAGAGGACAGTAATAAATCTGTGCTGTATGTCATGCATATTATTAGCATATTTGACTATAAAGCTGTCTTTGACAAGTGTTCACCGAGTGTCGGCGTCTTGCACGTTGGCCAATTTGCCAGCAGAGGTCGCCGTCGCTCCTTTTGCTCTTCGTCAATGTGAAAAAAGGGGGAGAAAAGCAAACCACAATGGTCATCCTAAAGGAATCCGCTTCAAAAAGAAACGCCAAGATTTTACCACGAGAGGGGTGGATTCAGGGGATGGGGTCACGATTCGCTCTTTCACAACAGGATGCCAAAGTATCAAATTGCAATATTCTTTGCTATTTTATGACATATTCGGAATTGTCTGACTTTTAATCATCAAAAATTGTATTCATAATAGTGATGGGAATTCCAACTCTTTTCAGAGAGCCGGTTCTTTTGGCTCGGCTCACTAAAAAGATCCGGCTCCTTTGGCTCCCAAATGGCTCCTCAGCTTGTTGTTTTTTTTGTTGCTTAAATTAACTACCAAAAATCATGTAAATTATGTGAAAAACGAATTATATCAAATATTTTTATATATATGGCTTGATTTATATGTGCAGAGTTAGTGAATGCTAACTTTCACTTTCCCCTGTGGTTACTCTCGTCTGATGATTAGCTGTCACTAATTTGCTATTCATATTAATAATGATAGCAACTAGTAAAAAATAGAATAATTGAATAATAACAGCATAATGTGACATACATCATACAACATAATGTGACATACATCAGTGTTTGAAATAACGTCTGTCCGGAGGCCTGTGGCGTTTTACGTCAGGAGTACAACTTTCAAATCGTCTCGGCCCGGGTGGTCGCCAACTTCGTCAAGAAAAAAAAATGTTTTTTTTCAAATCAAACGTTTGTTTTATTCAATAAAGCAAAAGCTACAAGCAAACCTTTCAAAACTTTCAAGTACACTTTACAGTCACGGTATAGTCCGAAGCACGAAACAGGCTTCTGATTGGCTGCCGTGCCGAGTATGCAAATTGCCAAACAAACATTCGTTTGAAGTCGTCTTATTGTGTTTCAAGTTGTGAAAAATGGGGCAGGCAACTTTATTGCCGGGCAGGCAACTTTTCAGAGTTGTCTGCCTGTCCGCTAACTTTTTGTCATGAGTTTCAGACACTGCATTTATCCATCTGTCTCAAGCCAGTTCCATTTCGTCTGCTCCAAAATCACAAATCAACAAAAGAAAACATTTGCTGAGGTAGCTGGCTACAGATACAGTGTGCTAGCGCTCGCCAGTATGCGCTTGTCACCAGCGGCTAGTGAGACGATGATTGACTGGTGACTTGCTATTCGGAGTTTGCCGAAACTCTGACGTTATGGTGAATTTCTGACATGTGATTGGTTCAATGCTTGAATAGGAAAACACATCTGGAAGTAGCGCAACTGGGGAAAACTGATTCAAATTCATGGACAAAATATCATTTGCACGAGTCTGTGATTTAGGCCAGCAGAGAAGGCGCCCGCGGTGGTCCACCACTGTACCAAACTTTGACGCGTTGGCCGCTTGTGGCGTTGTCGGGATGATTGGGCCATGACGTCATGGTTGCGCCTTCCTTCATCTGCTTGGAGGCGCCAAGTGGAAGTTTTTTTTGGGATGAGAGTGGCGGCAAAGTTCAGAAGCAGAAGATCACGTGCTCAGCAGACTTTGGAAAGCCTCCTTGAGGACGTCCCAGGAGAAACGGGATGTGTCCACCTGGGGACACAAAAGATGGCAACCGCTAAGAGAATGGAAAACAGGCCAAAATAAGGCACGCTCACTGCCGATGGAATAGCCGTCGCCATTTGCGCCTTTTTTTCCACTCACACGGAAAATCTTCATTAATAATAATCATATATTTGATTTCTAAGGGCCTTTCAAAACTCTCGCGGTCACCTTACAAGGTCAAAGGATCAGTATTTTTGTGGGTGAGCATCGGCAGCCACACACGCCAGCGTTCACTCAACCCGGAAATAACTCAAATAGATAGAAAGCTAGCTTGCGAATACATAGCCAATAGCTAGCAAATACATAGCTAATAGATAGCTAATAGCTAGCGAATAGATAGCTAATAGCTAGCAAATAGCTAGCAAATAGATGGCTATTAGCTATCAAATAGATAGCTAATAGCTAGCGAATAGATAGCTAATCGCTAGTGAATAGATAGCTAATACCTAGCAAATAGATAGCTAATAGCTAAATAATAGATAGCTAATAGCTAGTGAATAGATAGCTAATACCTAGAAAATAGATAGCTAATAGCTAAATAATAGATAGCTAATACCTAGCGAATAGACAGCCAATACCTAGCGAATAGATAGCAAATAGATAGCTAACAGCTAGCAAATAGCTAGTGAATAGCAAGCAAATAGATAGCTAATAGCTAGCGAATAGATAGCTAATAGCTAATGAATAGTTAGCTAATACCTAGCGAATAGATAGTTAATATCTAGAAAATAGATAGCTAATAGCGAGCAAATAGATAGCTAATAGCTAGCGAATAGATAGCTAATACCTAACGAATATATAGCTGGTACCTAGCGAATATATAGCTAATTGCTAGCGAATAGATAGCTAATACCGAGGCGAATAGATAGCTAATAGCTAGCAAATAGATAGCTAATGCCAGGTAATGACAAGCAGTTAGCTAGCCATTAGCTAGATAACTTGCAAGCTAGATAGCTGGGTTAGAGAGGACATTAATTTCATCTGTGCTGTATGTCATGCATATTAGCATATTTCACAATAAAGCTGACTTTGACTTTTGACTAATAGACAACCAGCTACATGGCTAATAGACAGCAAATAGATAGCTAGGTAAGTATCCAGCTAAATAGCTAGATAATTAAAAAGAAGTGAATACGTCGGCGCCATATTTTGGAGCAAATGTCACGACTGACCGGTCGAGGGTCTTTTAACAGCCAATTGTGGGCGGCGGTCATCGAGGGGCAGCGGGACCCCTCCCCTACTTTTTGTTCACCATTTTCAATGTGTGCGTGTGCGATACCTTAAGCGCGTGCGTCCGTACGAGGCTCGGTTGGCGGCAGAAGCGGCGCAACGTCTTGAAGAGCTGCTGGGGGGTGGCGTACAGGTACTCCGCTGGGGGGTGCGGGGGGTACATGCTTCATTTATTGCGTTTTGTGAGGGTGTGCGCGCATTTACCTGGGAAGATTTCAGGGTACACTAAGGCCTTGGGACATAGCGGGTAACAGCCGCAGTGCACCGCTTCCAACCTGAACAGCCAAACACAGCGAATCAGCGCCCGGCGCGGCGGCAGTCGCCATGGTGACGTGCAGGCGGGCGGGCGTCTCACACGGCCACGCCGAAGAACTCGTGTCGCGCCGTGGACAGGACCACGTCGGCCTGGCACAGGACGCTCAGGTAGCGCTCTCGGGACTCCAGGAAGCCCCAGTGCAGCACGAGCGAGTCCAGCAGAGGGCGGCAGCGAGCAAACACCTCTGGAAACAGTCCACAGCCACGACGGCGGAGACGACGGCGGGCAGGCCGTGAGCGGACGCTTCACGGTTGTGGGCCGGCTCGCTTTGCGCCTCCCTACCGGGCACGTCGTTGAAGCCTTCCCCGAGGACGGACAGGCGGAAGTCCACTCCTTCTTCTTTCAACTTCAACATGGTGCTGAAGAACAGCTCGGGATCCTTGTCGTGCTCCCTACATGCACACACACACACAAACAGCGTTCACTCAACCTGGAAGTAACTCAAATAGATAGCAAGATAGCTAGCTAGCCAATCGATAGCCAACAGTTACCTAGCTAGATAGCTAGCCAGAGCTAATAGATAGCAAATAGCTAGCAAATAATAATAATAATACATTTCATTTCTAAGCACCTTTCAAAACTCTCAAGTTCACATTTCAGTCACAGGATAAGCTATTCTGTGGGTGAGCGGCGGCAGCCACACGCGCCAGCGTTCACACAACCCGGAAGTAACTCAAATAGGCAGAAAGCGAGCTAGCTAAAAAACAACCAGAAAAGCTAACAGCTCGATAGCTAACAGATAGCCATCTAAATAGCTAATAGACAGCAAATAGATAGCTAGGTAGCTAGCGAACTATAGAAAGCTAGCCATCTAGCTAATAGCTAGCTATTATCTAGATGCCTTGCTAGCTAGATAGCTAATAGATAGCTAGCTAGGTAGCCAGCTAAATAGCTAGATAGCCAGATAAATAAAAAGAAGTGAAGAGAGGAAATAAAATCCTTAAATTAAGTTTCTTGTTGACGACATCCAAAGAGTTAATGTTGACAGTTTTTGGTCGAATTTACTACTCAAATGCAGCGAAGTGAATGCGAGTGTGCAAGTATCCAGGCCACAAACAGATTAGCGGCAAAGATGAGAAGAAAATCAAGTCTGGCGGACGGGTGGCGGCTAATCCTAATGTGAGCGCAATCAACGTGGCGGTGGCTGTAATCCAGCTGTGTTTTGCTCAATTGAGAGCCGATTAAGGCGCCCCTGCCCGTGTCGCCGACATGAGAGCGCGGCCAAAAACACACCAGAGGCCCGATGGCCGCCGAGGCGCGATTCTCCTTTGCCACGTCAGGCGGCAACGACCAGGCATGCGGGCGCCACACGCAAGATGGCAACCGACTGGAGCGCTCTGGCCGCCATCAAACATCTCTGACACCATCAAACATCTCGGACGGCCCGCCGTCCATCGGCTGAGGCTCGCCGCTAACCGCCGTCGGCGGCTCATGGCGGCCATGAGGACGACGTTGGTGAAGAAGAAGAAAGATGTCACCTCACCAGCGATGAGGCCAAACGATGTGCAGGGGCTTGGCGTCGGGCGCTGTCGTGGTGGCGCCTTCCTCCGGCGTGACCCCACGGGCGACTTTGTGTTGGGGGAGCAGCCTGAAAGCAACAAACACATGCGCCAGCGTTCACTCAACCCGGAAGTAACTCAAATAGATAGAAAGCTAGCTAGCTAGCCAATCGATAGCCAACATAGCTAGATAGCCAGCCAGCTAGATCGTCAATAGCTAGCCAGCCAGATGGCGAGCTAGCCAGAGTTAATAGATAGCAAATAGCTAGCAAATGAAAATAATAATCGTAATAATAATACTAATAATAATCTATTTCATTTCGAGGCGCCTTTCAAAACTCAAGGTCACTCTACAGTCACGGGACCAGTCCCTCTGCGAGTGAGCAGCGGCAGCCACGCGCCAGCACTCACTCAACCCGGAAGGTAACACAAATCGATAGAAAGCTAGCCATCCAGCTAATAGGTAGCTAACAGCTAGATACCTCACTAGCTAGATAGCTAATAGATAGCCAGCTAGATCACTAATAGACCGTACCTTTATTTGTCTCGCAGTGGATAAATTGACATTTCACAGCAGCAAAGTTATGAAAGGAAGAGCAAAGGAAAGTAAGAAGTAGAAAAACAAAATAGAGGAGCTGCTGGAAAGGCAGCCACTCTTGCGGCGCCATCTTGAAATCAAAAGAACACATGACAACACAAAGACACAGAGAGTCATTCATTCTTCAGCACATGCTGTCCCCTCTTTGTGACATGAAGCAGTTCTAGATGAAAGAGGAGAGGATCAAAGCATCATTTTCAGCAGTGGATCAGGGACGTCATGGTGGAATGTGCACGTCTACTACAAGCTAAATGTTGAAAGCAAACACGCATGCGCACCGGGGGGGGGGGGGGGGGGGGGGGGGGGGGGGGGGGGGGGGTTTCAAGACATCCATTGGCAAAATCATTGGTGAAATAGACGTGGGTCCCTTTTGCTGGCCTTCCGGGCTCATTTTGTTCCTCACGGCTTGCAAAACCATTTCCAAAGGAGACCACGTAGGATGGCAGCAAGGTCAATGTTGGCTCCATCGGGCGCCTCAGTCGGCGAGGGTGCGGCAAAAAAGGCCAACCACAGCGAGGGTTGGATAGGCCCAAGAACACCTTGTCCCAAATCAGCCACAAGTTGCAAACACCCGCTCAAAAGCGAGCGGCCACGCGCCTCCCCAGATGAGCCGGCTGGGCGCGTGCAGCGTCCCTGATGAGGTACGGGATTAAGCGGGATCAAGGTGCTCAGCAGATGTTTTTGCCATTCACTCGATCTGCTTTGATTAAAGAGCCAACGAGCGAGGAGGCTGACGCATGTGGCGGCGAGATAAGACGCCTCCACGTGACCGTCGGATTCCTGGTCCGACCCCGGCGGCCATTTCTAAGGCCTAAAACTCGCTCGCCGGGCGCCGTCTCGCAATTCAGGATGTGGTGCTGGAAATTGATGGATAGAGCCTTCTTTGGTGATGTCATTAGAATAGTTATCTATTAGCAATATGGCTGGCTAACTAGCTATCTATTAGATACATCACTAGCTAGCTGGAAACATATTAGCTATCTAGCTAGCTATTAGCTAGCTAGCTTTCTATCTTTTTGATTCACCAAGAAATGGGTGAATGGCAGTGCTATCTATTCGCCAGCTCTTAGCTATCTATTCGCTAGGTATTAGCTATCAATTCGCTAGCTATTAGCTATCGATTCGCCAGCTATTAGCTATCGATTCGCTAGCCATTAGCTATCTATTCGCTAGCTATTAGCTATCGATTCGCTAGCCATTAGCTATCTATTCACTAGGCATTAGCTATCTATTCGCTAGCTATTAGCTATCTATTCGTTAGCTATTAGCTATCTATTGCCCAAATGTTAGCTATCTATTCACGAGGTATTATCTATCTATTCACTATGTATTAGCTAGCTATTAGCTATCTATTCGCTATCTATTTGCTAGCTATTAGCTATCTATTCGCTAGCTAATAGCTATCTATTTGCTATCTATTTGCTAGCTATTAGCTATCTATTCGCTAGCTAATAGCTATCTATTTGCAAGCTATTAGCTATGTATTTGCTAGCTAGCTTTCTATCTATTTGAGTTATTTCCGAGTTGAGTGAACGCTGGCCTTGAAAGTTTTGAGAGGCGCTTAGAAATCAAATGGATAATTATTATTATTTGCGTAAAAAGCAGACAGACGGACATCCTCCCATCACGTCACTGACCTGTCAACGTCGGCCAAGCGCAGCGGGAAATGAAGGACCAGACACTTGGGCCGGATAAGGCGCACGGGGTCGTCAAGGGGTCGCCGGTCCGGGATCTTGTTCAGGAAGGACGGCACGGACGACAGGAAGGAGTCCATGTTGAAGGCCGAGTTGAAGACCACCGCGTCGGCCACCAGGCTGCCCGCAAGACGCCGCGCGCGTGACCACGGAGGGCGGGGCTCCGGCAAAACCCCGCCCCCTTGGTGACGCCCCGCTCACCACGACACAATCTGGTTGTAGCCATACTGGAAGTCCCGATCCTGCTCCTTGCGCACCGGGTACACCAACTGGTTCTCGTGGAAGTACAGAACCTTCTTCAGCCGGGCCAGATCCGGCCGGAGAGCCGCCAGCTCGCACAGGTTCAGAACTGAACTGCAGAACAGAACCCTGCCCGGGAGAGGAGACGCTCAGGGACTCGGGTCTGGCCAACCGGACCGAAAAAGCCGATCCGGCGACCCACCTGTAGGCCG
Organism: Hippocampus bargibanti; assembly: GCF_051943395.1. Classification (NCBI taxonomy): domain Eukaryota; kingdom Metazoa; phylum Chordata; class Actinopteri; order Syngnathiformes; family Syngnathidae; genus Hippocampus; species Hippocampus bargibanti. The sequence goes on along the minus strand of NC_142741.1, from coordinate 4,250,010 downwards.
GGTTGGGCGTGACGCGCTGGCTAAAGTCCAGCGCCGAGGTCCTGGCCTTCCAGTGCCACTTTTTGGCAGGCGCGGTGAAGGCCACGCACGAGTCCAGCTGGGCGCTCAGCAGGTCCAGCAGCTGCTTGTGGCAACCTCCGTAGAAAGGTTCCAGGAGCAGGACCCGGGCGGGCGGCGGCGCGACCTGACGGCGTGAGTGACAGGTCGGCCATTAGGGACACAATGGCCAGTCATTTGCTCCATCAGGCGTATCTGCGGATGCAAATGAGCTAGCCTATCAGCTGCGACGGGCGACGCGGCGGCCCGTCATTATGGCTCTCATTGTGCCGCCGCGTCTGCGTCCTTGGCGGCAACAGCGCCTCGACGATAAGATCGAGGTCACGCTTGCCTCTCATTGGTCGCCTCTCAATGCTCTCCTCTCATTGTTCTACTTGGCACAAGGTCGGACGAGGTCGCTACCGATGACCGCCTTGTGGCAATGTGACATGGACGAGCCAAGGCGGTCGTCTTTGGCAACTCTGCCATCGCATCCGCAATGGTGACAAAAGGGAAGCTTTGGCCACTTGAAAAAAAATCACCAATAATAATAATCCATTTGATTTCTAAGCGTCTTTCAGAACTCTCACGGTTAGTTTACAGTCACAGGATAGGTTTTTCTGTGGGTGAGCAGCAGCAGCCAATGACGTCAATTGCGCCGTGAGAGTGGCTGACTCTTCAGCAGCTCCTGTATTTTGTTTTTCTACTTTGTTCTTTCCTTTCATCCTTTCATCACTTTGCTGCTGTGTTGCTTTCAGGTAGAGTGAACGCTGGTGCTCACCCGCACAAAAAAAATAAAAGTTCTTATCCCGTGACTATAAAGTGTCATTGAAAGGCACTTACAAATTAAATGGATTGGTATTATTATTACAATTTGCAAGCTATTTGCTATCTATTAGCTCTGCCTGGCTAGCTATCTAGCAAGCTATCTATTCGCCCTCTTGCTGGCTGGCTATCTCGCTAGGTATCTGTTGGCTATTGATTGGCTAGCTAGCTAGCTTTCTATCTATTTGATTTACTTCCGGGTTGAGTGAACGCTGGCGCGTGAGGTAGCCACTGCTCATCTTTCTCGTCTCCTCTTTGAAACGGATGCGGTTACCATTTGCATTTCGGCAAATCTCGTCCAGTTCGTTCGGCTTCGAGTTTCTTTTAACGTCCGAACGTCATTTTTGGTGAAGATTGACCGCTCCGAGGACCAAACCGCCAACAGACTCGGTTTCGTTGGACTCGAGTCGCTCAGGGGTAGCCATGCTAGCTGGGTAGCCATTCTAGTTAGCTAGCTAGAATGGTTAGCAGCGCGCCGAGCGACGCGGCTTCCAACTCGCCGAATTGAGTCTCCGTCGACAAAGGCGTCGATGACTGAGCGCCAGCAGCAGGTTCGTCGAAGAGCTAACAAGGCGATGCACTCACCTGGGGCTCCATTGGACTAGCCTGACCGCGATGACACCATCGCGCATTTCCGGTTTTTTTTCAAGTGTCAAAACAACGCAACATCCGGCAAGCCAATCGACATTATTTTTCTTCAAAATGTCTACAAAATAGTCTTATAAAAACCAAATCTGTTTTAAAATTAGCATTGGTAAATAAATAAAATCAACAAAGGCTGATATAAATAATAAATCAATAGGCTTCGGTTCTTGAATGAACCCACTGGTGACGTCATGGCCCCCGGCTTGCTTTGCTGTCACTTTAACGTCGTCGTTGGGTTCTGGTTCAAGGTTCCCTCGGGACCAGCCCGAAGAGTTGCCCTGTTTTCTGCACCAACGGAAGGCGGTTAGAACAGGCCACTTGTAATGAACTTTTCCCTTTTCCCATCTTACAGCAAAACACTTTTATTGCAGTAAAACACCTTTCTTTTTGTTTGTGGATGAAATTGTCAAACAATTAATAATAATAATCCATTTAATTTCAAAGCACCTTTCAAAACTGTCAAGGACACCTTACAGTCAGGAGATTTTTTTTTTTGCGGGTGAGCAGCTGCAGCCATTCACGCCAGCGTACACTCTACCCGAAAGTAACACAACAGCAAAGTGATGCAAGTAAGAGAAAAGGAAAGAAAGAAGTAGAAAAACAAAATACAGCAGCTGCTGGAAAGGCAGGCACTCTCGCGGCGCCATCTTGAAGTCAAAACAAAAAAACTAAAAAACAAATAATATGACAACACAAAGACACAGAGAGTCATTCATTCTTCAGCACTTGCTGTACCCTCTTTGTGACATGAAGCAGTTCTAGATGATTATAATAATAATAATAATAATAATAATAATAACAATAATAATAATAATTAATAATTGGATGGATTGGATGTACCTTTATTCATCTGACAGAGGAGAAATTGACATTTCACAGCAGCAAAGTAATGAAAGGAAGAGGAAATGAAAGAAAGAAGTAGAAAAACAAAATACGGGAGCTGCTGTAAAGGCAGCCACTCTCGCGGCGCCATCTTGAAGTAAAAAAAAAAACTAAATACAGTAACAAATAATATGACAACACAGACAGAGAGCCACTCATTCTTCAGCACTTGCTGTACCCTCTTTGTGACATGATGCAGCATGAAGCAATAGAACAGAGGAACAAAGCAAAATAAAAAAAGAGCCACAGGAACCAGTGAAGGTTGTTCCCCCCACCCCTTGCCCCTGTCCTGGCCTCCTCTTGTCACGATGATAAAGAATCCCACCCGGGAGAACACGCCTCTCAAAGGAACCCCCTCCGGGTCCAATCGGGGGCGAGTCCAGGAGCGGCCGGTGCGGTCACCGGCCGGCGTCGGCGTAGCTTCATTGCGCCTCGCCGTGGGTGAGCTGACCTTGGACGTCGCCGGCGCAGAGGTGCGGTCGGGACTGGACACGCCCGTGGCGCAAACGTGACGAGAAAAGCGGTCCGTCCGCTTGGCGCTCAGAGGTCTTGGTCCCCGCCCGAGCACGTGGGAAATTCCTCTTGTGAAAATGAGGCGTTCCAGAGTCCGGCGGGGCCTGACGGACTCTGCCGGGCCTCCTTGTCCGGGGCCTCCCTCTCCTGGGCCTCCCTCTGGCAGAACGAGTAGCGGTGGTTCATGTGCTGCGAGTACGAGCCCGAGTGCGAGAAGCGCTTGCCGCATTTGTCGCAGCGATACGGTTTTTCTCCCGAGTGCAGACGCGAGTGTTCCATCAGGTGGTGCTTGTGTTTGAAGGCCTTGCGGCAGACGCCACACTGGTGAGGGCGCTTGCCTGGGGGGAAATGAATTTGAAGAGATTTTACAAATTATGGACACAATTTGTCCGGAGGTGTTGGTTGTCCTTTAAGAAGGATGAGAAAAAAAAGCAAGTGTACCTGAATGCTCATATTTGTGTCTTAGGAGGGAACTGCTCTTCTGGAATGTTTTGTGGCACAACTGGCAGGCGTACGTAGCGCTCGCACTGCCACTTGCCGTCTTCACTTTGGACTGGCTTCCTGTCAGCAGTTCCACACCTGACAGGTCATCCAAAGAGCCATCCAACAGCTCCCCCTAACACAAAACCCGGGCAGATCATGACAATTCCGCACCTGTTGACAAGGAGACACCTTCTGGAGACCCCAGATCCTCCACCCCACATCACCCCCAACCCACCTGCTATGATCCCATGTCTGGACAGGGCTTATCTTTACAGACACGGGTAACCCTAATGCAACCCCCTCCCCCCAGACTTCCCACCGCCCGATCCTACAGCACACACTCTGCAACAACCCACAAGCTAACCCAGTTTGGTACTCCTGTCAAATGTCCAGATAAAAACGGACTAAAAGACTATGTCAAGAACTGAATTGTCTGGCAACGTTCACAAACGCACACACTGAGAAGTCACGGTGCTGTGGTCACTAAGAAACGTACCTGGAAAGCTGTTTTCCATTGTGGTTTCCCGCTGTGCGCCAGGTCAGCAAACGAGGCGTACGCCATTTGGGGCGCCAAGCTGATTCCCGAGTCCAGGAGTGGGTACAGGTCAGGGGATGGAAAAGTGCCGTGCGGCAGCGAGTAGGCCGGATACGTCGGAGAGGGATTGAAACCAAACGTGGAACATTTTTCCATCCGCCGGCAGTTTCTGCCGCCGTCAGAGTCCGGGAACTCTTTGGTGATGCAGAGCCGGTCATGATTGCCCCCAGATTCCGGTTGGAGACCATCGGATCTGGTTTCCTCTGTGCTAGTTTCCAGGTGCTTGGGCACAGAGAGATCGAGCGGCGTATCGACGGTAAGGTCATCCCAGCCCGGGCTGTTTGGCGTGTAGGAGCTACTCTGCGAGATTTTGGGGGACGAGGACGACAAGTTCAGCGGCGACCCACCGGTATGTTCCAAAAGGCCGGGTGTTCTATCCCTTGGACGCTTTGTTGTAAAGAGTCCTGGGAAGACGTCGCCATTGGAGGACGCCGGCGAACGTCTTGCGATCCGGTGCGGTTCTGATCTGCCACCCGCCGGAGGGCCGTGATCCCACCGAGTGAACCAATCCCAAACAAAGTCCTGCGGGAGGCCCACGGCCAAGGAAATCTTGAGCAGTTCTTCCGAGTCGGCTCGGATGTTCGTGGCCCAGTTAGCCCGCACGACCGACAAGCGATCCTCGAAAGGGGTTCTGGGGCTAGCGCAAGTGTCCCAAACGGACACGGGCCATTCGGAGGGCTCCGAACCCGGACTGAACCCGGCAGGCTGTAGAATGGCTCGAATGTCTTCGTTCATCTTGCACAGGTAACGCTCGTGCTGATGGAGCGGAATAGGTCCCGGACAAGTCTCCTTGCAAAACTGGCATGAGTACAAAAGCGAGCAGGATCCATCTTTGGACAAGTTTGTCTTGTTTTGGTCCAGGTCTCCCTTTGCCCGGTCCACCGACTTCAGGGTGTCCTCCACGAAACCGAGGTTACTGTGGAGGTCCTCTTCTTCCTTTTGGGCCGCGGGCTCCTTTGTGTCAGCTCCACATTTGGAAACCTTGTCTGGGTTCCTGTCTATCATTTGTCCACACATCTCGTGGGCGTCCTTCAGGAAATTCATGTTCAATTTTCCCAGCCGGCGGTGGGGGCCCAACCCGTTGGCAAAGACCCAGGGGCCCTCGAGTCCACTCCGTCCCCCGAGTTTATGGCCAGAGGCCATCATCAGCACGTCTGTTGTCTCGGACTGGACCTGGGGGGGGTATCGCTGGTGCGCTCGGTCTTTTTCCAGCTTGCGGCGGAGCCGGGCCAGGTTTGGAGCCGGGCAGGGGAGAACAGGCGCGGACGCGGCGCGCTCGGTGGTGGACCCGACCCTTGGCGGACGTCTGTGGAGGCCGGTCGGCCCGGCGCACTTCCTGCCGCTGATGTGGGAACTGTACGAGCCCGAATGGGAGAAGCGCTTTTGACACTTGGAGCATTGGTACGGTTTTTCACCTGGAAAATCAGAAAAGATGTTGGAGGAGGCCCAAGAGCCACCAGGACCACAACCGCCTCCTGCGACTCTGAGCAGTCAGGCCTATTTTTGGTTTTTAGTACATTTCCAGCCACCAACCTCCCTTAGAGGTTGTTTTTCTTGGATCAGAAGGTCGGCAGCCTGCGGTGAGGTAAGACGCGCTGCCACCTACCGCTGTGGATGCGCAGGTGCTCCTTCAGGTGATGTTTGTACTTGAAAGCTTTTTGGCACTCGCTGCACTTGAACTTGCGCTTGACAACGCCCTCGTTCAGCAGCTGCGCAACAACAGAAGATGAACCATGAAACATGGACAACAGAACACGAGTCCAAAAAGATCAAACTGTGCATGTTTCTGTTTGTGACCAAAAGGTGGCGCTGTAAGGGCTCCGCCTGCAGCGACGCACCTGCCACTCGTTGTCATAACAATAATAATAATAATAATAATAATAATAATAATACATTTCATTTCTAAGCGCCTTTCAAAACTCTCAAGGTCACTTTACAGTCACAGGATCAGTTTTTCTGTGGGTGAGCAGCGGCAGTCACATGCGCCAGCGTTCATTTAACCCGGAAGTATATAGACAGAAAGCTAGCTAGTAGATAGCTAATAGATAGCCAACAACCCGGAATAACTCAATCAGAGAGAAAAGCTAGCCGGCTAGCTAATAGCCAGTTAATAGCCAGATAGCTAGATAGCTAGCCAGATAGCCAGCTAGATATCAAGCCACTGCGATAGCTATGTAGCATTATTGAAACGGACTCTTGTTACGCTTTGTTATCACTCAGGGTTTTTGTTTGTTACTTTGGACTCATTTTGTTCTTTTGTTGTTTTCGATTGAGTTCTTGGGATGTATCCACCCTGCTGCATTTTTTGGGGCTCCACCACCACCGCCGCCATTTGACTGGAATTGGATCAAGTTGAGCGAATGGCACCCCCAAAACCTTCGGGGTTACAGCGAAGGGCTGAGGTGGAAATGAAACAAATTGGACGCGGCCAAAACGCCAAAAGAAACTCTTACTGGTGTTTTGGGGGATTTGGATTTGGAGCACCGGCGGCCATCTGGGGGCCTTTTAAGCCTCGCACGCACGTTTTGGCTAAATCGATGTTGAAGTTGATGCCTGAGCCACCTCATGGCGGAGAGTCAGTCTTGGGCCAACTTCTGACCTTATCTTGGGAGAACCCCAAAACCCTCATTTGGGCCACCGGCATTCAACGGTTCCTTCTTTTGCCCGTGACTCCAATTGGCCACCTTAGTGAGGTCGCTGAGGGCACTCGTAACAGCTGAGCGATGCTCAGTTGGTGGCGTTGCGGGCGGGGCGAGTGTCGGAATCCACTGACCTGCTCTCCGATCGCAGTCCCGGCGGCGTCCCCCTCCACCTCCCCCCGCCGGACCAAAGACACCGCCCCCTCCTCCGGGTCTTCCGGGTAGATGACGGCCGTGTCGCTCCGCCAAAGATACTCGGGTATCAATCGCCCTGAAATTCCAAAAGCAGGACGAAGCTTTCACGTCAAATGTCTGTGTAAGCTCTCAGTCGTACAGGAGTGGTCCATCGATGAAAAGGTTTCTTCAGCTGTCATCTGTACAAATTTGAAGGTGTCGGACGTTTCGCTTCTTATCCAAGAGGCTTCGTCAGCGAACTAAAATCTTTTGCTGGTAGTTTTGGCCCTATATATATATCCCTACTGTCCAGACGTGGCGGTGTCAGACTCTGCTATGATTGGTCATTGCTCTCAGGTTGGGGGGAGCAGAGGACTACTCCCTGCGGCTACACTGATTACTTCTATTGTCCTGACTGATTATGGTCTATGACTGACCCTGATTGCCCCATTTCTGCTCTGATAGGTCCCTGCTCTGAGGTTGGGGGGAACAGAGGACTACTTCCTGCGGTTACACTGATTACTTCTATTGTCCTGACTGAGTATTGGGTCTACGACTAGACTGATTGCCCCATTTGATCTGGTATCACCTCATCAGCATAACTAAGCCTATGTTGCCTAGGAAGTCGGTTGTAGGAACGATCCAAAGTGAACCTCACCCCACCATGGCGATTTAGTGAAGGGTTTTGCTGTTTTATGAAAATAGCTTTTTTTACTCCCCTTTCAAACCATCTATTTTCTTTCGCCATGATTTTAACCTCATTGTCGTCAAATGAGTGGTTGCTAGCTTTTCGGTGCATATGTACTGCAGATTGCGGCCCACGAGTATTATCCCTGCGATGTTGATAAAGTACGTAGAATTTGTTTAGTCTCCCAAATGTATTGCTCTTCACAATTTTCATTTTTACAATGTATTGAATAAACTACATGACTTTGTTTTTCATTTGGCAGCCTATCTTTTGGATGCACTTTCACGTCAAAGTTTCGTGGCTACGCTAACGTCTCGCCGGCGCAAAGCGGGAATCGAACCCAAAAACCGGTGGAGGCGTCGCAGCGGCCACTCACCTAGCGTTTGTCCGTCTTGGTCTTCTTCACTTTGTCGTTGCTCTTGTGACGCCGTCATGTCATCATCCGACTCTAGAAGAGGGAGGGACTTATTAACCACACCCCATGACATCATTACGTGTGTATGTGTGTGTGTGTCTTTGTATGTCACATACACACATAGGGTGAGTTTCTCCGAAGGTTTCTGGGAAGGTTTGCAGAAGTAAAAGCGCTGACTCAGGAAGTGTGGAAAAAAGTTGAAGTCATGGCCTTCCTGTCAGGCGACCACTCGCGATTGACATCCCCGGGTGGATATCTTGAGGCCCACGACGGGCGCTCGTGTGGAAGTGTCTAAGGGAGGCCCAGCCTCGCCCCGCCCATTCCATCTCCGCTCCTCCCCTTTCTCATTTCTTAGCGTTTGTTTCGAAGCATTAGTGAGGGGAATTGTGGCTCTTTTCACAGAGCCAGTTCTTTTGGCTCGGCTCACTAAAAAAGATCGGCTCCCCATTGGCTCCTGCAGTTTCTTTTGTTGCTTTAATTAATTAATTAATTTGTTGCTTAAATTAATTCATTACATAATTATCATGTAAAATTGAGTGAAAAATGAAATTACTCCGTTGGGGTATACTCTCTAGTGATGGGATTTCCGGCTCTTTTGGCTCGGCTCACGAGAAAGATCCGGCTCTTTTGGCTTCCAAATGGCTCCTCAGTTTTTTTTTGTTGCTTAAATTAATTAACTCCCAAAAATCATGTAAAATTATGTGAAAAACGAATTACTCATGTAAAAAATGCACTATATGAAATATTTTTATTTATGGCTTGATTTATATGTGCACAGTTAGTGGATGCTAACTTTCACTTTCCCTGTGGTTACTCTGGTCTGATGATTAGCTATCACTAATTTGCTTTTCATATTAATAATCATACCAACCAGTAAAAAACAGAATAATTGAATAATAATAACAGCATAAAGTGGTCACATTTATCCACCTGTCTATCCCCTACTCACTTCTCCTCACTGCTGTGTGTGTTTGCAATTCTCCCCTAACTCCTCTACCACGGATATCGACCAATCACGTGCGGCTTTAACCGAAGACTGGGGGCGGGGATTAAAGGACAATGCTGCCGTGTACAAGTGTCATTCATCAGAATTGATGTCAAATGACAACAACTGTCAGCCGCTGGACTCGTCGTCGGGTGTAAGATGACATCGCGGGGGGCGCGGGACACCCGATGGGCAACCACCCCATCCCCCCACACCCCACACGCCCCACATAAAGCACTCAGCCTCACGTCCAAAGTGGAAAAGACCGACTGGGACTTTTCAGGGGACCCAAAACAGGTGGAGTGGTCCTTTACTTTCCTGAGCCCAAATGGGGTCCGGGCAGCTGAACGGGCGACGAGTGGGGAAACCGCAGCCCGTCACTGGTCGCCCCACCATGACAACCGCACGCCGGCTTCCCACTCAGGCAAAAAGCCAAGACTGCTTGAACTTGCACATGTTGGGCGACTTTCAGTTTTTGTTCCGGTTTTGGTGATCCGCGGAAATTTAGCCCGTCCTGCGCGAGCGCGCGTCTCTTACCGTTCTTCTTGCGCGGGTGCGCTTGTTTTCGTCTCTGGAAGCGCGAGCGCTCCTCCATGTCCGCACTGGCAGGGGTGGAGGCGAGGTGTGGTAGTGAGGGTGGTGGGGGGGCGCCGCGCCGAGTCACCGGTACGGGAGGTCCGGCGCCCGCGGCTCCGTCCAGGTCCTGTCAAGCGTGGCCGGTGGTCCGGTGGGGAGCACGCGCGCACCCGCTCGCCCGTGTCCAGCGCGCCCCAACAATGAGGGTGGACCAAAGGTCCCGGCGGCCTGCCCGCCCCCTCTGGTCCCGCCCCCTGATGGCACCCAGGCGGCGGCGGAGGAGCGGTCGCGTGGGGGCAGTGACGTCACAGCCGTCGCGCCCACTCAGCCAAAAGGAAAGTGGCGCAATGATTTGTTTTGTTTTCCTATGACTTGATCCATTTCATTCATTTTGACCTGGAAAACAAATCCGAATTTGAATCATCTTTCTTGCCAAGTATGTAGAAGACACACGGAATGTCTCCGCTAGAACACGTCACTGTACTAGTATCATCATCATGGGAAAAATTAGCTCTATTAGCACTGGCTGGCTAGCTAGCTATCTGTCTGTCTAGCATGCTATCTAGCTAGCTAGCTATTTGGCTGGCTAGCTAGCTATCTAGCTAGCTATCTAGCTAGCTATCTATTCACTATCTAGCTGGCTGGCTATCTAGCTAGGTAGTGAGGTATCTGTTGACTAACGATTGCTAACCTAGCAAGCTTTCTATCTATTTGAGTTACTTCCGGGTTGAAAACGATTCAATTGGGGGGGAATTGTACCTGGAAAACTAATCCAAATGCGAATAATCTTTCTTGCGAAGTATGTAGAAGAAACAAGGAATGTCTCTGCTAGAACACGCAGCTGCACTAGTATCATCTGTAAAGTGACCTTGACAGTTTTGAAAGGCGCTTAGAAAGGAAATGTATTATTATTATTATTATTATTATTATTATTATTATTATTATTATTATTATTATTATTATTATTATTATTATCATCATCATGGGAAAAATTAGCTCTATTAGCTCTGGCTGGCTAGCTACCTATCTGGCTGGCTAGCATGCTATATAGCTAGATATTTGGCTGGCTAGCTAGCTATATAGCTAGCTATCTATTCACTATCTAGCTGGCTGGCTATCTGGCTAGGTATCTGTTGATTGCTGAACGATTGCTTAGCTAGCAAGCTTTCTATCTATTTGCGTTATTTCCGGTTTGAGTTGACTGCCGCTGCTCACCCACAGAAAAACTTATCCTGTGACTGTAAAGTGACCTTGAGAGATTTAGAAATGAAATGGATAATAATAATAATAATAATAATAATAATAATAATAATAATAATAATAATATTATTATTATTATTATTATTATTATTATTATAAAAAAGAGGCACTAGTCAGTTGAAAGGCTTTTGTTGGTTTTGGCGGCCTTTTTCCAACACGGCCAGCAAATTCTTTTGGCAACGTTTTGGGAGCTTTTTGTTGATGCCGGCACGGGGCCTTTTGTACTCCCCCCCCACCCCGTGACAGGAAAGGCAAGCGGTCGCCTTTTGATTGACAGCGCGGCGGTCGCGCGGCGCTTCCTGCGCACGCTCGGTGTGGCTCCGATAAGGTCAGAAAGGTCAGATAGCGCCTGAGCAGGAAGAGCATGACGGGGGGCAAAAAATAGCCAGGCATGTCAAGAAACCCCCCACCACCTCCACCCAAAAACAACCAAACAATGAGGAAAGACATCCTTTTGTGCGTTACCCAAAAAAAGAAGAGAAGAAGAGAGGAAAAAGAGAGGAAGAAGAGAGGAAGAAGAGCGCCCGGTTGCCTCCAATCTTGTTTTGATGCTTTGGTGGTCAAGAAGACCAAAGCGGCTTTTGCGTCCCCTTTTCTGGGACGCTCGCCAAGAGACCCGCATGTCAAAACCAACACGCGTGCGTCTTTTGCGGTCCATCGCCAAACGCGCGTCTGTCCATTTTGTGCGGTTGTCGCTAGTGGCCAGATTTGGGAACAAGCAAGTCCATTCGGCTCTGGGTCAGTGACTTCCGCGTCAAGAAACCAGGGTACCCCCCAACCCCGCGACCCCTGGGGCGACCCCTGGGGTGGGCCCAGGGGTCTGGCCATCTGTCCCGGACTTCCCGCCGGGACGCCCGGCAGGGGGACGACGCTGATGGAGCCGAGCGGCTAATCCAGATGAGCTCCTAAAGTGAGAGTGGGTCTTTTTTTTTGGGGGGGGGGGTGGGGGGGTCTTGTGGGGGGTCCTACGGCAACTCTCACTCATCATCATCATATCATATATTTGATTTCTAAACGCCTTTCAAAACTCAAGATTTTTATTATACATTATTATATATTATTTTATTTTCTAGCTATTTGCTACCTATTAGCTATCTATTTCCTAGCTATTAGCTATCTATTTGCTAGCTATTAGGCATCTATTTGCTATCTGTTAGCTAACTATTCGCTATCTATTAGCTATCTATTTGCTGGCTATTAGCTATCTATTTGCTAGCTATTAGCTAGCTATTTGCTGGCCGGTAGCTAGCAAATGATAGCTATTAGCTATCTATTCGCTAACTTTTAGCTATCTATTTGCTAGCTAGCTTTCTATCCATTTGAGTTACTTCCGGGTTGAGTGAACGCTGGCGTGTGTGGTTGCCGCTGCTCACCCACAGAGAAAAAATAATCTTGTGACTGTAAAGTGACATTGAGAGTTTTGAAAGGCCCTGATAAATCAAATGTATTATTATTATTATTATTATTATTATTATTATTATTATTATTATTATTATTATTATTATTTGCTATGTAATAGCTCTGGCTGGCTCGCTAGCTATCTGGCTGGCTAGCTAGCTAGCTATTCACTATCTAGCTGGCTGGCTATCTAGCTAGGTATCTGTTGGCTATTGATTGGTTAGCTAGCTACCTTTCTATCTGTTTGAGTTACTTCCGGGTTGAGTGAACGCTGGCGTGTGGCTGCCGCTGCTCACCCAAAGAAAAAAAAATATCCTGTGACTGTAAAGTGACCTTGAGAGTTTTGAAAGGAGCTTATGAATCAAATGTATTATTATTATTATTATTATTATTATT